>NC_087178.1:12137250-12227250 GCF_035594125.1 Scylla paramamosain
TTTCGGAAATGTTGATTTTTTTTTGTGCAAAAGACAAAAAAAAAAAAAAAAACGTACAATTTTTAATAGAGTGAAAAAATCTACAATTCACCCTAAGGAGGAGTAACTGAAATATTACGAACTATACCACTAACACCACCACCACCACTACTACTATCACCACCACCACCACCACCAGCACACCTCACTCTCAACTTCTCCCATTTTCACGAATTCCTCTCTTCTCTTCCCTCACTCCACCATCCTTCATCCTCTCTCCCTTACGTTCCATCCTTCCTTTCGCCGACATAATGCTTGCAACAGACGTCCCTCCTCTTCCTCCCCATTCTCCTCCAGTCCCCCCTCCTCTTCCTCCCCCTCCTCCTCCAGTCCCGTAGCATTAGCAGGGCCTTGTCTCCTCTTATAAGCAGGGATGCTTAGTGGAACATGTCGAAATAGCGTTGCCTAGCCGCCGCCGAGTATAGGAGTGTATTGAGGGTGCATTATCTCGGTACAGTGGCGGTGAGCGGGGAGATGGGTCGGTGAGTATGTTCAGGCGCAGATAGAGAAATGTGTTATTGGTCTGACGAATTGATTAATGAATAGGTATCTGGTTGAACAGGTAGATTTACAGATAGATGGCTGGATGGGTAAATGGTTAAATAGATCGACTGGCTGATAAATAGATTGATATGTAGATGGACAGATGGATGGATAGATAGATTGATAGATACATGAATAAATGAATAGGTATATAAGTAGATATAAATATATATAGATGGGTAGATAGACAGTTCAGTAAGTAGAAAATAGATTAAATAAATAGACAGAAAGACAGATAGACAGGGATAATAGTACATAGGTGGGAAAATATGTTGATAAATCCCCGTTGATTGATAAGAAGGTGGTAGTATTAGATAGGGAGAGATATACAGATAAAACATCGACGAATGGGTAGGTAAGTGAAGAAACACAGGATGGTTGAAGAGCAATATACATAAACAAATAAGAAGAAAGTGGAAGTGTAAGCGATGAATCAGATAAAGAGAGAAATTAGCTGTATATTGATGGACAGAACATATAGAAATGCAACTGTAAATCATGGTAAACAAACTAAGATAAATAAAGGTATGTACTATGTTAGAAGGAAATGACATTAGAGAGTCAGCCAGCACATCAGACATTCAGAAAGCAGGACAAAGACACATAGACACACTGACTGATGGGTGCATATGCCAAATGAAATAGTAAACAAACATTCATAAATAGAATCATTACAAATAGAAGCCACAGAACGCCTGACTTCTGATCTTTCTAAAATTTCTGATTGGGGCAGAGCAAACTTGGTATTGTTCAATGCCTCAAAAACTCAATTCCTCCATCTATCAACTCGACACAACCTTCCAGACAACTATCCACTCTTCTTCAATGACACTCAACTGTCCCCCTCTTCTACACTGAACATCCTCGGTCTGTCCTTTACTTATAATCTGAACTTGAAACTTCACATCTCATCCCTATCTAAAACAGCTTCTATGAAGTTAGGTGTTCTGAGACGTCTCCGCCAGTTTTTCTCACCCCCCAGCTGCTAACTCTGTATAAGGGCCTTATCCGTCCATGTATGGAGTATGCTTCACATGTCTGGGGGGGTTCCACTTATACTGCTCTTCTAGACAGGGTGGAATCAAAAGCTTTTCGTCTCATCAACTCCTCTCCTCTAACTAACTGTCTTCAGCCTCTCTCTCACCGCCGCAATGTTGCATATCTATCTGTCTTCTACCGCTGTTTTCATCCTAACTGCTCTTCTGATCTTGCTAACTGCATGCCTCCCCTCCTTCCGCGGCCTCGCTGCACAAGACTTTCTTCTTTCTCTCATCCCTATTCTGTCCACCTCTCTAACGCAAGAGTTAACCAGTATTCTCAATCATTCATCCCTTTCTCTGGTAAACTCTGGAACTCCCTGCCTGCTTCTGTACTTCCACCTTCCTATGACTTGAATTCCTTCAAGACGGAGGTTTCAAGACACTTATCCACCAATTTTTGACCACTGTTTTGACCCTTTTATGGGACTGGCATTTCAGTGGGCATTTTTTTTTATTAGATTTTTGTTGCCCTTGGCCAGTGTCCTTCCTACATTAAAAAAAAAAAAAAAAAAAAAAAAAAAATATCAGAAACTTTGAGGCAGACAGACTGAATTTCGCATAACGAAAATATTTGTATGTTCATGTTTGGTAACTTACACACGAGCAATGGATAAAAAAAAGAGAGATTTTACAAATAAACCTAGAGAAACAAAGGAAAGCAAAACATTATAAAACAAAAAAGACAAAAAAAAATGAACCCTCCTATCTGTGAATCACGTTCTAGACAGAGGCGCCCACACACACACACACACACACACACACACACACACACACACACACACACACACACACTTTCCTGTCGCCAAAAATACACACAATTCTCCTGTTACTCTATGAATTACGTTACTAGAAATGAAAAATGCATAAATGTTATGAATTTTATATATTGTTGTGTGGATCACTGGAATTGAGTTTATACCATGGAGAGAGAGAGAGAGAGAGAGAGAGAGAGAGAGAGAGAGAGAGAGAGAGAGAGAGAGAGAGAGAGAGAGAGAGAGAGAGAGAGAGAGAGAGAGAGAGAGAGAGAGAGAGAGAGAGAGAGAGAGAGAGAGAGAGAGAGAGAGAGAGAGCATTTAAGGATTTAAGGATTTCTTGCAACACAATATACATGCATATATATCGTGCACACTTCTTCCACTTTCTTCTTTCTTTCATGCGACATTTGGAAAAAGCAAATGTTTAGATAGTGTGTGTATGTGTGTGTTTGTGTGTGTGTGTGTGTGTGTGTGTGTGTGTGTGTGTGTGTGTGTGTGTGTGTGTGTGTGTGTGTGTGTGTGTGTGTGTGTGTGTGTGTGTGTGTGTGTGTGAAATAATAGACAAACGGACAGACAAACAGATACATTACAATACACAAAATTGCACATAAGCTGGGGACAGAGACTCCCAACCAATCACGCACCCACCCACACAAGACAGACAGAAGGTCAAAGATATACTGATATACGTACTGACATACATTCTTCATCTCTTCGGTCAATATGAAGACGCTACACGAACTTACATATTGTCCTGTGCGTCAGGACAGCCAGCAACATATTGCTGGCTGTTTGTTGCAGTTTTTGGATTCCCGAAGGCTGACGAAGAGTTTTAAAAGTAGGAATGTATTGGAGAGAGAGAGAGAGAGAGAGAGAGAGAGAGAGAGAGAGAGAGAGAGAGAGAGAGAGAGAGAGAGAGAGAGAGAGAGAGAGAGAGAGAGAGAGAGAGAGAGAGAGAGAGAGAGAGAGAGAGAGAGAGCAAATATAAAATCGGAGAAAATGGAAAAGAAAGTTTAAAGTAAAAAAGAATGAAAAAAAAAAGCTTCAAACGTATAGACAAATAAATGTATATACATGCTGACACACACACACACACACACACACACACACACACACACACACACACACACACACACACATACACACACACACATATTGACAGTCATAGCACAGCACAAAAAAAGAAAAAAAAAAACAGAAAATAACAGAATGAAGAGAAAAAAAAAAAAAACATTGAAAGACATAAGCCGGAGTGAACAAGTGACATCAGGAAGAAAATGTAATGTAATATTAGTAGGTGCCTGAAGTTACTCGGAGAATGACATCATACTTAAAGAAAAGTGAGGAAAGAAAATAGCATGCTTTAACTGCGGTAATGAACAAGGAAAATATGAGGAAATAAAGCACTAAAGTGGGAAAAAGTGTAGCAGATTGAAAGGAAAAAAAAATATGAAATTAAGTGCTAAAAATGGGTGATACCTACTTAGAGAGAGAGAGAAAGAGAGAGAGACAGAGAGAGAGAGAGAGAGAGAGAGAGAGAGAGAGAGAGAGAGAGAGAGAGAGAGAGAGAGAGAGAGAGAGAGAGAGAGAGAGAGAGAGAGAGAGAATGTGTCTTTCCTGTCACCTCAGATAAAAATCTATATATTTTTTACATTTCATTGGCGCTGAAGAACACAGACAATGAAAAAGTAAATATGACGGTTCCTTCTTTCATATTTATTTGTTATGACATTTTATGAGACAAGACGGTATCCTTATGTTACATTGTTATTTTGTCTTTTTATTTATTTATTTATTCTCTGCTTATTACTTATATCTAATACATATACTTTTACTGTCCTTTGTTTTCTAACATTACTTTGTTATTTTATGCTGTTTCTTTATTGTATACATTGTTGCACGTGAGTATAAGAGTTTTTTTTTTTTTTTGTAAGAGGGAAAAAAGTAATTTCGGATTTTATCTGTGGAAAGAAAACGTGTGTGGGATTTTTCTGAGGAACGTTATTCGTGTGTTGAGAGAGGAGAGTTTTTAAAGTTCATTAAATGCTCTCTCTCTCTCTCTCTCTCTCTCTCTCTCTCTCTCTCTCTCTCTCTCTCTCTCTCTCGCTTTAGTTAACAGTGGAAGCTTGCACAGTTTAAGTGGATGAGAAGAGAAAAGAAAGATACAGATGGATGGATGGATAGATAGATAGGTAGATAGATAAAAGTTAGATAGACAGATAAGTAGAGAGATAGACAGATACATAGGACGTCATATTTGCCTTGATATCGCCGTGTAATAAGCCCCGAGGAATTCATTCTTCATAGAACGTTAATTGATTTATAGGCGGAAGGCGAAGCAAGGCAGCACTTGTGAAAGGTAATGCAGGATAAGATAATGTGATATGACTGCCATTTAGCGTCCTTGTGTGTGAGGTCCACAAGGCCAGAGTGAAGGGGGAGTGCACATATCAACTTATTGTAACCTTCGTAACTCTACTGACTGGATTACATTCACGGGAGTTAGTCATTATTACATACGAGTACATACATGTTGCATACATATCGTCTCATCAACTCCTCTCCTCTAACTGACTGTCTTCAGCCTCTCTCTCACCGCCGCAATGTTGCATCTCTAGCTGTCTTCTACCGCTATTTTCATGCTAACTGCTCTTCTGATCTTGCTAACTGCATGCCTCCCCTCCTTCCGCGGCCTCGCTGCACAAGACTTTCTTCTTTCTCTCATCCCTATTCTGTCCACCTCTCTAACGCAAGAGTTAACCAGTATTCTCAATCATTCATCCCTTTCTCTGGTAAACTCTGGAACTCCTTGCCTGCTTCTGTATTTCCACCTTCCTATGACTTGAATTCCTTCAAGAGGAAGGTTTCAAGACACTTATCCACCAATTTTTGACCACTGCTTTGACCCTTTTAAGGGACTGGCATTTCAGTGGGCATTTTTTTTTATTAGATTTTTGTTGCCCTTGGCCAGTATCCTTCCTACATAAAAAAAAAAAAAAAAGACAGTAAGAAAAGTATGCCTGTGCCGGCTTTTTTTTTTTTCCTTTTCCCTCTCTTTATTAACATTGGTGTTCTATTGGGGTAAAAAACGATCATGCACTGGTGCGAGAAAGGATGAAAAATTAAAGAACAGGAAAGGACTGAGTATATATATATATATATATATATATATATATATATATATATATATATATATATATATATATATATATATATATATATATATATATATATATATATATATATATATATATATATATATAGATAGATAGATAGATAGATAGATAGATAGATAGATAGATAGATAGATAGATAGATAGATAGATAGACACACACCCACGCACCCACCCATCCACGCACACACACACACACACACACACACACACACACACACACACACACACACACACACACACACACACACACACACACACACACACACACACACACACACACACACACACACACACACACACACACACACACACACACACACACACACACACGTTTTCTTGCGTTATTTATATTCATTATTTGTCATTACTTTTGTTGATCTTTTGTTTTCTCTTTTAAATCTCTCGTTTCGCTTTTCATTGTTTTTCTTTAATTATATTTCACATTTATGTATTTCCCTTCTTTCGTTTTCATTATTCACTATGTTATTAAGTATTTCTATTTGCTTGCATACTGAAATGACCTTTTCTTCATCATTTTCTTTTCATTGCTCATCTTTTTAATTGATTCTTCCCATTCACATTTTTTTTTCTATCTCTTTATTTTTTCAACTGTCTCCACGTCTTCTTCCAAAGAGAAAAATATTTTCTGTTTCGTTACCAGCACTTTTGAAGGTAATTAATGTAAACACTCCACTACGTACAAGTACCAGGAAATCAGGACCTGGTGTGGATTCTGAGGCAGCGGTGGTGATGGTGGTGGTAGTGATGGTGGTGGTGGTTCAGAGTGTCATCAAGCCACTTTGAGGGCAAACCCAATTGTGGGGAAGCAGAGCCAATGACTCTCACCAGGTAAACAATGAAGGACGGAGGAGATTGAACATCAAACCTCGCTGAACCAGAAAGCTTCCATGATTCACTATGATACCTCACAAGTACATATTTTCAGTGACAGAAGAAAAATTAATTCAGTCTGCTAAAATGGAAATGGAAAAAGAAATGTAACAGGTTAATGAATGAAGCGTCACCTGATCTAGGTGAAACTATGTAATACTTCAAGGCTTCTGTCACAGGTGTTTTTGAATGGAACACTTTTAAGAGCGAACTATGGAGCACATTAATAATAAAGTTCAAGGTTCCCTTCATCATAATTTTGAGGTGTTTCCGCCACGAGTAAGTACATTTATCAAGAGAATTTGTTATCACTTTGTGCGTAACTTCTAACATAACAATAACAACTTGAAATAAGTAGAAATACACATATTACCTGCTTTATAAATACTTGCTTTACTGATACGATTGGGAAGATGTAAAAAAGCAAAAAGAAACCTGAAGTTATTATCTATGTACTTTTAACTTAATGCGGGAGGAAAGAGCTATAACAGAGAAAAGAAAACTCTTGGTTTGTTCAGTATTGTTCAATAAAGACCATTTTATGAAGCACGCAGTCAGTCATATGACAGTTGTACAACAAAGACAGAATTGTACGCTTCAAAGAATAATTCATGAATATTTGTAAATATTTTGAAACACTGGACAGTTTTTTTTATATCTACACTTACTAATAATTTCTGTACTTGGGTCATCCTACTTAAAGCGATGATAAATGTCACAACACAGGTTATGTTCCATAACTGCGTTAAGTAAAATTGTGGAATGTAAAATTAAAGTGATCTTTAAATAACGCATGTCATCCCCTTCCATTTATCACAGGTAATTACCCTATGAATCAGTATTACATTCTAAATAAAAAAAAAGAAATGTTTTTCTAAGAAGTTTACGATCAAGAGAAAATGGTCTGAAAACCTGCCCAACATTGTAACACCATTCATGAAAACAATTATTGCTATTACCACCAAAGGAACAGTTAGTAACGTCTCCTCGTCTCTTAAAACACGAAATATGAAAAAAATAAATAAATAAAATATGCACCCTTATTTACTACACACACACACATACACACACACACACACACACACACACACACACACACACACACACACACACACACACACACACACACACACACATTAACGAAGACTTGTGGCCGTCACCTCCTTCATGGCTCCTGGCTGTAGTAATCTGGTGCTGGGAGAATGCAGTGTGATCCATGGCGCCCCCACTTTATATTTTAAATGTGATCACTCCCGACGCACCTCCGTTAAGGGATATATGAGAGAGAGAGAGAGAGAGAGAGAGAGAGAGAGAGAGAGAGAGAGAGAGAGAGAGAGAGAGAGAGAGAGAGAGAGAGAGAGAGAGAGAGAGAGAGAGAGAGAGAGAGAGAGAGAGAGAGAGAGAGAGAGAGAGAGAGAGAGAGAGAGAGAGAGAGAGAGAGAGAGAGAGAGAGAGAGAGAGAGAGAGAGAGAGAGAGAGAGAGAGAGAGAGAGAGAGAGAGAATAAACACAAAATAATCGCTACATCGAGAATATCCATCTAGTCATATTGAAATCAAGGTTCACACACAGTCTTAGAAAACTAATTGAAAAGGAAAAACAGAGAAGAGAGGGAGAAGGGAAAAAAATAATGATGGGCAGTGGTGATGGTGAATAAGAGGAAGAGAAGAAGAGAGAAAAAGAAACGAGAAAAGGAAGAAGAGAGATAATGAAGGATAAGGATCCTCAGGAAAGGTTCATTAGTCTGATTTTCATAGACATTTGTAAAGATATGTGTGGCTATCCCACTGACACTGACGAGAAAATGTAAGTTTCCTCGCTAATTAGTACCAGTAATAGTAATACTACTTTGTACTACTACTATAGTGTATCATCTAGTCAAGATGATGTTGTTGCTGCTGATGATGATGATGATAATTATTATAATGATGATGATGATGATGATGATGATGATGATGATGATGATGATGATGATGATAAATAATAAAATAATAATAATAATAATAATAATAATGATAATATACTACTACTACTACTACTACTACTACTACTACTAATAATAATAATAATAATAATAATAATAATTATATAATAATAATAATTATATAATAATAATAATAATAATAATAATAATAATAATAATAATAATAATATAATAATGATAATAATAGTAATAATAATAAAAAACTGATAAAGGGAAAGGATGGATGAATGTGATTGGCCAGATGGGGAGAACGGGCGCACCTGATTGGCTGAGTCCCTAGCAGAGGAGCTTGGAGGTGAGTAAGAGCTTGCCGAGCCATCATTTCATGTTAAATATTACCCCCTCCCACATGTCTGCCGTAGCTGCCTAGCTACGGCAAGACTGACTGAATCATGGGTTCCAGGAAGATTCTCAATAATAAGGAGAAGCAAATCACTGGCACAGATAATCCCAGCGCCTGCACAAGCATGGTAAAGCAGCGGACCCAGCAGCTTCCACCACAGGGCGACAAGACTCAATACAAGACCACGAAGAGTCCCTCTAAGACTGACATGGCGCCGCCACCGATCGGCCCAGCACGCGTGGCGTGGGCCCGACGGGAGGCCGCCAGGAAACACCGGAGGCGTGTGAAGGCAGGCGAGGAGCCCAGGAAACTGGCTCCTCCTCTGCAAGTGTGGATCGCTCCTCAGCAGGATATTAAGAATGAAGAGGCGAATTGTCCCGCTATGGAGGCGTCTCTTGGTCTAAAGGAGATAGAAGGTATCCGAAAAGAAATTCCGTCTGTTACTACAGCACTTTATCCTACTAAAGAAGTAACGTCTGCTGTTGAAGAATTACCGTCCATTCCTGAAGAAGCAATTGTAAATGAAGTGATCCCTTGCGTTAACAAGGAGGACTGTACTCCTAAAGAAGTGTCGTCCACTGGAGAAGTAATGCCTGTTTCTGAAGAAGAGATGCCCTCTCATGAAAAAGTAATGTCAAACCCTAAAGAAGACGACACACAGTTTTTGCGGCGACACGTCCCGTTTTTGACAGAGGAACAGCTGCACAGCCTGGGCCCTGGACGCCACCTGGGTGCTGGAGGCTACGGCTCCGTCAAGCAGCTGCGGTATGAGGGCACTGAGGCGGTCGTTAAAGAACTCCTGCGCGATGGCGACCCAGCGCCGTTGTTAAGAGAGGCCCGCGTTCTGGTGAATGTAAATGGTGCTGGTGGAGTGCCACGGTTGCTGGCAGTGTGCCAGACTTCACCAGCTTTGCTCCAGGAGTTCTTAGGGCAGACTTACGACTATTATTTAGACGAGTGCTCGGTTGAGCTATTCCTTAAATCACTTATTAGCATTTGTCAGCGAATGGAAGAAGTCCATGCCAAGGGATACGTTCATAATGATATCAAGTACAATAACATCACGTTTACCGGCGCCGTCAGCGATCCTGATCTTCATATCATTGACTTTGGCTTGGCTTGTCACATCGGGGAAATTCTCTATAAGCGTCCATTCGACCTGACTGAAAGGCATGCGAAGGTTTCACGGAGGAAAGCCAAATACGCAATAACTGGGGATACCTTTGAAAAGTTTTTAGCATGCTTCGATGATAAAATCACTAATGAGGACCAAGGAAAGGAAAATAAGGAGGCCGACGACGACGAGGTAGAAAAATGTCCCTGGATGGCACCCGAGGTGCTGGGAGGAAAGCCAGTGCTGCCATCTGGGGACGTGTACAGTTTTGGTTACTTATTGGAGTTTTTAATGAAATATTCAACACAGTCTTTCGTTGCGAGCCCTCTCAGGAGACTATCACATCTATGCACCGCCTGGGACGCCCACGCACGCCCCTCCCTCACCCAGGTGGTTCAAGGAATTGCAACACTGCTTCAACATTTGACTGTTACGCAACTCGCCGAAAAATTTGATATCGACGACGGCAACGAAGACGAAGAAAACAAGTCTGTCAATGATGAGGTGCCGTGTGTTGCCCAGAAAGAGTCTCTTGGTCTGGAAGAGAAAGATAATGTTCTCGAGGAAAAGCCTTCTGCCACTCCTCTTGAAGATGTAATGCATAGTCTTGAACAAGTAATACCTGCTCCAGTAGAAGTAATACCGAGCCCTGAGGAGAAAGATAATGTTTCCGAAGAAAAGCCTTCTGCCACTCCTCTTGAAGATGTAATGCATAGTCTTGAACAAGTAATACCTGCTCCAGAAAAAGAAATATCGAGGCCTGAGGAGAAAACTATCAAAGAAGAGGTTCCGCTTGTCAGTGAGGAGACACGTAATTCTCTGGAAAAAGCAGATTGCGTACTGAAAAAGTCACTGTCTGGAACTGAAGGATTGTATGATAGTGAGGAGCCAATGCGTGTTATTGAAGAAGAAATACAAGCGCCTGAAGAAGTAATGCTCGCCGGTGAAAGAGTAATGACAGTTGAAAGCTTTGAACTGGAGCACGGCTACGAAGTGCCGTGTGCTGCCCATGAGGCACCTCTTGCTCTTACTCTTCTTCTGTTCTTCTATTGCCGAAGAGGTGCCGCCTGCCACACGCGTTGAAGAGGTTTTCTTTTTTCTTGAAGAAGTAATACCTGCTCTGAGAAACGACAATGAAGACGAGGATTGAGGGAACACTGATGAAAACCGTGATAAAAGTGAGAAAAGTGTAAAAAAAAAAAAAAAAGTTGTCGCGAAATTATGTACGTATGAGTAAAAAAATCTTGTTGGAGGATAAAAAAAGTAAAAGAAAAGTTAAAAGGAAAACAAAAGAGAAAACATCTATTAGACTTCGTATACGTGTGAAAAACGTATCTTGAAGAGGATAGAAAATAGTAAAGAAAAAGAAAATACGTAGTAAGATTATATACGTGAAAAAAGTGAGAAAAGAAATATGGTGTTTCTAAATCACATAAATGTGTAAAAAAGAATAAAAAGAATAAAGCATAAAAAGAAAAGAAAAAAAAGAAAAAGAAAATAAATGAAAAATAAAAAGAGAAAGGAGATTAAAATATTTTGGAAAAGAATGATGTATATGTGAGAAAGACGTAACTTAAAAAAAAGGAAAAAAAAGTATTTAGCAAGATGATAGGTGTGTGTGTGTGTGTGTGTGTGTGTGTGTGTGTGTGTGTGTGTGTGTGTGTGTGAAAACTAACTTCTTGAAAATAAAGAAAAAAGAAAAAAGAAAATAGTATGTAATGTAATAATGGATGTTTCTGTTAAAACCGTAACTTTTCAAGAGGATAAAATAAAACAAAGAAAAAAGAATAAAAGAAAATGAAATAAAGTAGTAAATTTATTTATATACGTATGATGAAAAACTTTAAAAAGACAAAAAAAAAAAAAAAAGAAAGAAAAATATTGATAGTAAAATTATTGATGTATGCGTGAAAATCGTAACTTGGAAGGGATGAAAAAAAAAAGAAATGCAGTAAAATTACAGATGCGTATATGAAAAATTTGTCGTTTTTTTTTTTTTTCTTACATAAATTTGAGGCTTGCTTTTCATGCAGCAAGATCACTACCTTTGGGAGAAAGAGAAAATAAGGAGAGAGAAAAAAAAAAAAAAAGAATGTTGCAGTAAAATTTCTACGTATAAGTGAAAAATGTTACTTCAAAAGCATTAAACAAGAAAAAAAAAACGGAAAATATGTAGTAAAATAATGGATGTATATATGGAAAAATACAAAGAAAAAAAACATATACAATAACTATGGATGTTTGTGTGGAAAACGTGACTCGTGCAAGAGGATAAAAGACAACAAAGGAAAAAAAAAAGAAAAGGAACACAATCATCTCATAATGTAATAATGTACTCGTATATAAATGTCAATCCATAACATGTTCAAGAGGATGAAATAAAGAAAAGAAAAAAGAAAGAAAAAACTATGTTGTAGAAAAATTATGTGCATAGCATGTGTGAAAGAAAAAAATGATGATGATGAATATGAATAAGGAAACGAAAAAAAATAATAAAAATAAATAAAAATAATAAAAACGTAACTTATAAGATAAAAAAAAATAAAGAAAAAAAGAAAAAAATATGGATATTTGTGTGAAAAAGATTACTTGTGCAATAGGATAAAATGAAACAAAGAAAAGAACTAAAAAGAAAAAAAAGTAAAAAGTATAACTCCTTGAAGAGATTAAAAAGAAAAAAATCTACATTAAAACGTGAAAAAAATAAAAATAAAATCTTTTAATACAATAATGTATATAAGTGTGAAATGGTAAGGTGTCCAAAATAAAGAAAAAGAAAGAAAAAAAAGAATAAAATATATGTTCTGGAAAAATATGTATATAATATGTGTGCAAAAGGAAACTTAATGATAAAAGAATAAAGGAAAAAAATAATAAAAAATAAAGGAAAAAATATATAAGAGGATAAAAAAAAGAAAAAAGAATATATAGTGAAATTATAGAAATTTGCAAAAAAAGACAATTGTTGAAAAGGATGGCAAAAAAAAATGAAAATACAAAGAAAAGGAAAATACGAACTATAATTATGGATGTTTGTGTGAAAAGAGCAACTCGTTCAAGACGATGAAATAAAAAAAAATAGATAAATAAATGTAGTAAATTATGTACGTGTGAAAATCTTCACTTAAAAAGGAGAAAAAAAAATAACGAAGAAAAAGGAAAAAAAAAAAGATAATATAGATGTATGTGTGAAAAATTGAACTTTATAAAAAGGATACATGTTTTCTTATCCACAAGAATTCCAGTTTTGTTATTTATGCAGTAAGAACATTGTTTCATTTGAAGATGATAAAAAGACATGCAAAAAAAAAAAAAATGAGGAAGAAAGAAAAGCAAAAAGATTGTTGTTGTACAAGAAGAAAAAGAAACAAAACAAGAAAATGTAGAAAATAATTGATGCATATGTGAAATAAAAACTATGTTGGAGGATAAAAAAAAAATAAAAGACGCAAAAAAAAATAAAGGAAAAGAAAAGAAAACATCTTGAAAAAAAAATGTTTACAGGAGTGAAAAACGTAACTTATTCGATACGATGCAGTAAAGAAAAGAAAAAAAATATGTATACATCTGTGAAAGAAGAAACTTGAAAATTTGAAAAAAATAAAAGCAAAAATGATAAAAAGGAAAAAAAGTGTATTAGTAGTAAAATTAAGTATACATATGTGAACAAAAAAAAATATCAAGAGAGTAAAAATAAAAAAGAGAAAGAAAAGACATGCAGTAGAATTATGGTTGTACTACGTGTAAGTTGTTGAAGAGAACAGACTGTCTTTCTCCTACAAGTATTTGAGTTGTTTTTTCATGCAGTAAGATCATTAATTTTGTTGCATTAAAAAAAAAAAAAGGAAAAAAGAAAAGTTCATATGCTACTTGCCTTGAAGAGAAAAAAAGAAAAAAAAGTATGTAGCAAGATTATACATATATTTGTGAAAAACGTAACTTGTTGAAAAAGAGCGAGAAAGAAAAATACAAGAGTAATAAATAAAACAGAAAATAAATAGAGGAAGAAATAAAACAGATAAAATAAGAAAATAAGAATAAAAAATGTAATAAAATTATGTATATCCATATGTGAAAACCATAATTTGAAAAGGATAAAAAATAACAAAAAGGAAGAAAAGAAAGACATTATGGATGCATGAGTTAAATGTGATGAATTTCTTTTTACCAACAAAAATTTGAATGCTGTTATCCATGCAGCAAGAAAATAATTTTATGAAAAAAAAAAGTAAAACAACAAAGCGAAAAAAAAAGAAAAAAAGAAAAAACGAATATGATGTAATACAAAAAAAATAAGAAAATATATAGTAAAGTAATGAATGTAGATGTAAAAAAAAAATTGTAAGAAACGAATATATATATATATATATATATATATATATATATATATATATATATATATATATATATATATATATATATATATATATATATATATATATATATATATATATATATATATATATATATATATATATATATATATATATATATATATATATATATATATATATATATATATATATATATATATATAACACGCAATATAATTATGGATGTTCTGTGAGTGATAAACTAAACTTGGCGGCAGATATGTCTGACAGTCGCCTTGAAGAGGTTCCCTTTGCTCTTGAAGAAGTAATGCCCGCTCCGAGAGACGCCACTGAAGAGAATTGAGGGAACAATGATGAAAACAGTCAAAGTACGTGAAAAAAAAAAGATTAAAGAAAAAGAAAATCAAAATAATGTATATGTGTGAAAAAAAAAAATGTAATTTGTTGAATAAGATGGAACCCCCCAAAAATACAAAAGAAAAAAATGCTGCAGATTTATGAATATGTGTGGAAAATTTAATTTGTTTAAGAGCATAAAAGAATATAAAAATAAAAGGAAAACGATAAATAAGTTGTAAAAAAATTACATATATCTGAGTGTGAAAAACGTAATTTGTTGAGAAGGATAAATTGTTCTTTTTACACACTATAATTTAGTTTTTTTTCCAAGCAATGATATTATTATTTGTCGCAATGAAAAAAAAAAATAAATAAATAAATAAACAATGTATTTCAGCATCTAATTAAAATTAAGTGACTGCGTATGTTTAGCAACGATGTGTTCGCTTTACAATGATACCAAAAATGAGATTATAAGAGGAGGAGGAGGAGGTGGAGGAGGAGGAACTGGGGTAAAGGGATTTAGACACACCTGGCGTGTGGTGCTGGCTGCCTTGCGAGTTGAGGAGCACGTATGGAAGGAAGTTTGCGTGAGAGAGAAGCTGCCACAGAAGTTATCAGAAGAGCGAGGAGCATATGAAGCAATCACATTATCATGCTTCCTCTCGCGCCTTTTTCCGTCTCTCTTCTTTACAATGCTTTTTCTCCCTTTACTCGTATTTTCATTTTTCCCTTCTGATATTCTTCCTTTGTTTGCTTTCGTACTTACTTTCTCTCTCTGCACGCGTTACTTTCCTTGCAATCGTGGGTTAGTGGATGTGCAAGGCAGGGAGAAGGATTTGGTGTATATTCATCCTTTGAAAATATCCTTATACTGTTTCCCCCCCCCTTCTTCTCTCTCTCTCTTCCCCCTTCTCTTCTTCCTCCTCCTCCTTTTCTTTGTCTACATAGTTTTTCTACTTTTATCTTCTTATCTTCCTCATATTTCATTAATTTTTCCTCCTTTTCTCTTTATCCTTTTCTTGCCTTTCTCCTTTTTCCTCGTCTCCTTTTTTTTTGTTGTTCTTCTTCTTTTTCCTTGTAACTAATTTCTTCCATACTTTCCTTTTTGTTTCCTTGTCTTCTCCTCCTTTTATTCCTTGTATTCTCTTCTTGCGTCCCCTTTTCCTCCACCTCCTTTCAGCTTCTAATCATTATTGTCATTATTGTTACAATCATTATAATTACTACTATTATTATTATCATTAGTATCAGTATTAGTATTTTTTTTCCTCGTCCTCCTCCTCCTCCTGTTTACCCTCCTCCTCAGTACTCCACCCACGGTATAGGAACACCCCTTTGTGCACTTTCACCACTTACACTTACTAACCCTTTGTTGACGCCGAGAGACATCCACACACTCATCCAGGACTCCCTCCCACACAACCTTCTCATTTCAGCACATTTCCCAGCCGGTATCTCCCTAATCCCATGGAACCTCCTCCTTTAAGTCCCCCTCATCCGACAGTCCCGTTTTTCTTCTTTATTCTTAGTCCAGCTTCCCTTTTCCTTGCCGCTTGTTTTCCGAGTATCAGTTTACACGTCCTGTTTCTTGCTGGCCTCGACCTCTGCTGCCCCGTGCTATATCAAAGTTAATTAGCTGACGCCGTTTATAATGTAGTACGTGGTATCAGCCCCATTATGACTGTGTGTGCTTGTGTGTATGAAGGCACTGCTGTTTATGCCTCTGGGTTCATCTGTCTCTGCCATCTCATTGACTTGCTGGTTTGTATCAGGGTTATTTAATTGTTCCCGTATACTGCTATCTTATTTGTTGCTGTGGCTTATGAAAAAAAAAAAGAGAAGAGAAAGGAAAAGACATTTGTTGCCATCCCTTAATCCCGCCTCTTTAAAAATAAAAGACTAAGAATCAAGGTACTCTTAAAATATTAGTGTATATTTTTCTCTTTCGTTGTGTTCCTTTTATCATTTTGTCATTCGTCATTTTTTTTTATAAAGATAATTGTACCTTCAACCAAAAAATACCTAACTATCTAGCT
This sequence comes from Scylla paramamosain, assembly GCF_035594125.1. Classification (NCBI taxonomy): domain Eukaryota; kingdom Metazoa; phylum Arthropoda; class Malacostraca; order Decapoda; family Portunidae; genus Scylla; species Scylla paramamosain. The sequence goes on from NC_087178.1 coordinate 12,153,847, forward strand.
TTTTTTTTTTATTTGTAATACGTATGTATGAATGTGTGTGTGTTTGTTTGTTTGTCTGAATGTGGGAGAAGTAGTACGAAGCTCTGTCTAAATGTACGTATGTTCCTGTTTGTCTGAATGTAGGTATGTATGTTTGTCTGTATGCCTGTCGGTTTGAATGTACGTCTCTCACTCTAACTATCTCTCTCTCTCTCTCTCTCTCTCTCTCTCTCTCTCTCTCTCTCTCTCTCTCTCTCTCTCTCTCAAGCCCTCAACACCCCACAGTAGCACCTCAACGGACCCTAAACACAACTGACAGCCGCACCAATCACGTTCTTCACCTTTAACATCAACACGAACTCATTTCTCTGCGAGACAGAGTACTGGGCACACCTGTACGTGAGTCTGGGAACAGCAAGGCGAGGAGCTAATGTATGTGAAGGTGCCACCTAGAATTCGCCAGGTGTGAAGGGTTCCCCGCACTGAGAACTCGTGCCAAACTCCCAAACACAGACCTGCTCGTATGTTCAATGTTCTATAATAAACGAAGTACATTTTATAGTTAATGTTGCACGTGAGAATGGTTTACATTTGTCTCAGGTCTTTTCTATATTAGCTTAGCGACACTTCCGGCTTACTAGGACCAGCTGCTGTTGAAGGCTTTTATGTATACTAAGTGGAAAGAAAGAATAAGACGCTTGGAAACTGAAGAAACAGATGATGAGATTTAGTAGTGTAAAAAAAAAAAAGCAAAAACGAAAGTAATGGAAGAAAAAATTAGAGAGGTTTGAATACACTTTTCAACTCAAAGATAAATACATGAGCTCAATGGAAGAACAAACAGCAGCATACCTGATGGCCCTTACGAGACTGTTTGTGATAAGCTACAGTAATCTAATCTAAAACAAGAGATGTATGATGGTGAAGATGAAAGAAACTTTGGGGGTGTTGGTGAACATTCTTATGCTGCGACTGTAATTATAAAGTTGTTAATTATGTAGTCACACCTGCGTTTACATGATCACACACACATCTGTTGTAAGTTACTCGTGGCGTAACGGGTAGCGCTCCTGACTGGGAGGCGGAAGGTCCCATGTTCGATCCCCCAGTAGGTGTTTGTTATTCTGTGGCGAAGCTCCTTCCAAAGATGTATATCGTATGCAGTTCAATCATGTCCACACTATGAAAGTGGTGAAGCTATGTAAATGGTGCAGCTTCAGCCAAAAAAGTATATCGTATGCAGTTCAATCATGTCCACACTGTAAAAGCGGTGAAGCTGCTGCCATGTAAATATATATGCCATATATATATGTAAATATGTATACCATGTAAATCAAGACCCCTTCAGCGACTATCACTGTATTGTCTGCTGCCTCTTGATAAATAAACCTGATATTATTATTATTATTATTATTATTATTATTATTATTATTATTATTATTATCATCCCCCCCCTCTCTCTCTTTCACCATCACCACCCCCTCCTCCACCTCCTGTTACCAGCAATCACAAACAAGAGAACCACATCCTTGCTCCCACGCTCCGCCCCTTCCACCACCCCTCCTCCTCCCATTCCCAGCCCCCACCACCACCCCTTCCCCTCCATCCCGCAGGACGCGACTGGCATAATCTCTTCTACTTGTCAATTCCGTGACGAATCGCCCCGAGTCCTTCTGGCGCCGGCTGGACACAGGACATGACGGTCGTGTGTGTGTGTGTGTGTGTGTGTTGATGTTGAATAAAAGGACTGATAGACAAAAGAGGGGCTGTGATGAATGGGATTGCTTTTTATGGATGTGTCACAGTAGAAGTAGGAGTATTAGAGTTGCAGTAGTAGTAGTAGTAGTAGTAGCAGAGTTGTAGTGGTGGTGGTAGTAGCAGTAGTAGTAGTATGTGCTGTTATTGTTGTAACCATCGTCGTCGTCATCACTGTTGTCGTTGTTGTTGTTGTTGTTGGTGGTGGTGGTGGTGGTGTATTCAGGGTTTGTGTCCAGGGTGTACACAACATCCTAACACATAATTTGATTTATATGTAATTCTTGTCTGAAACAATATTTTACTAGTTACAAAAAGATCACTTCATCCAGTCTTTATCAGTTCTCCTCCCAGAACCCTTCCTTAAAAATTTTATAAGTTTGTTGCCTCAATTCATATTCAGCTCAATGAAGAGGCTGTCATCGATGAAAGATGTATAGAACATATGTATCTTAAGAGATGTGAGTGAGTCCATTATCAAAGAGACACAGGGAGGGAGAGAGGACGGTGATTCGTGTGGCGATTGAATTTGGAACGTTTTTCTCACATAATAAATTATGTGTGGGCTATATATATTTTGACTTTACACGTCACTCTCATCCTGATGTTTCTTATTTACTATTTATCACTTTTTTTCATCAAACTCTCACTGTATAAGGAAAAAAAAAAGCTGTACTTGGCATAGTATTTTCGTAAAAACTAACAATAAGAATAAAAGATTGTTATTCCTGCGAGTAAGAGAGAAAAGGACTAATCGAGATACGGAAAGACGCAGCGACACATGGTTATAAGGAACAAAAGCATAGAAAGGACGATAGAGGAATGACTCTGTGGAGGAACAAGGAAGGGTTAGGGCGCGGCGAGGAGAGCGAGGCAGGTGTGAAGGAGGAGAGAAAACACCTTGATGTTTAGAAAAGTCAGGCGGTGGAGGAAGGAACAATTATGAGACGAGTAGCAGTGGTTGGAAGAAGACACGAGTGGGGCTGAAATTCTGTGAGAGGAGGTTGGGAAGGTGCAAGAAAGGAAGGGAGGGAGGGGCGCCGGAAGGGAAGGGATGTTAAGTGGAACCATGCTGAGTGGAGAGATGAGTGAGGCTGAGTGAGTGAAAGAGGGAGAGGGAGAGTTGGAGCGATACTGAAGCTAAAGTGAGTGATTTCACAAAAAAAATGTGAGATTAGGAAACAGGATGATGATAATAATAATAATAATAATAATAATAATAATAATAATAATAATAATAATAATATGAAAGCGAGCGTTATTATTCAGAGAGAGAGAGAGAGAGAGAGAGAGAGAGAGAGAGAGAGAGACGCTAGGCTATAGATGTGTCATTCACTCAAGAGGTACCAAGCCCAGAGAAGATGCAAGGTGTAAGGTGGGAACCCGTGGTGGCTCATGAAGGGGGGTGCGGATGCTGTGGAGGTGGGGGAGGCATTGGGAGGCGTGTGGGTGAAGAGGAGGGAGAATAAGGGAGGAGGGTGGGAAGATGAGGAGGGTGGGAGTGCTACCGGGTGCTGTAGAGCCTTATAAGCACTTCACTGATGCCTATCGTGGATGCTACACTGTCCATTGTATCCCTCCCTGCCTCCCTGACTCCCTCCTGCCTCTAATCCTCACTGTACCAAAGCTGCTCCCAACTTCTCACTCATCTATTTTTATCTCTCGCTTTCATCATCCTTTCCCTCTCTATTACTCATCGTTTTCCTCTCTTCCTCACTCGTTTGTTTTTTTTCATTTGTATATTTCTCTTTTATTTGATATTTCACTGCGTTTTTATCTTTTATTTTATGTTTTATTTATTTTCTTATATCCGGTTTTTTTCGTTCTTCCATGACTATTGTGTTTTGTTTTTTCTTTCATTCATATTTATCCGTTCTATCCTTCCAGTCCTTTAGTGTATTTATATATTTTTTTCTAAGTTTTTTTCCTACCTTTCCTTTCCTCCATTTCCCCGTACATTCATACATCACATACCTCTTTTCCTCTCACATATATCTTCCCTTTCTCTTTTTTGTTCCCCTCCCTTTCCTTCCTCTGTAATGTCTTTTCCTTTTTTTTCTTTTTTACATTATATTCATGTTTATTCACATATATATTTTCTTCTTCCTCCCTCTGAACTTTTTAATCCTTCCATACAGTCTGCTTCCATCTCTCATCTCTCTCTCTCTCTCTCTCTCTCTCTCTCTCTCTCTCTCTCTCTCTCTCTCTCTCTCTCTCTCTCTCTCTCTCTCTCTCTCCACTGCATCCCTTTACTCTTCTCTCGTATCTATATAATGTCTTCCCTTTTCTCTCATTTTACGCTTTCTTTCACATATCAAATTCCTTTCCCTTGACATTAATTCTTTCTTTAACTCTTAAATTCTATCTTATAATCTTTTATCTATATAACTCATTACCTTTCTTTTAATATTCATTTGTTTATACGCTTCCTATCATCGTAATGTGTCTCTGCCTTCACTCTACACAGCACATTACCATAACAAGCATTTATACTCTCCAAGTGGTTATAGATGTCAACTTCTTTTTATTTTATTTTATATTAAAGTTATTTTCTCATCTAGCATTATAGTTTGTGTGATTTAGTATGGTAAAATGTAACGGCCTAATCCGCATCTAAAGGCCTGTTGCTGTTAGAAATTGTTAGTAATTCCCTGTAATAATCTTTCTACATGGCGGTACTCCTCAGTCACTACACTTAACCCTTTTCAATTTTTCTCTTGTATCTATGAAATTCCTTCCCTCATTCTCTATTTCATCTTTGCATTCTTTTGTTTTAATTTTTTTTCTCTTGTATCTGTCAAATTCCTTCCCTCACTCTCTAGTTCATCTTTGTAGTCTTTTTCCTATCTTCGTATTTCACTCATCTCCATACCACAAACTTAAGATCCACGTCTCAACAAATGAAACTCTTCGCTCCTTCCTTATCCTCTTCACAACACTTGCATATGCTCTTCCCTATACCTCCTTGTACTTCCAACCCTTCCCGCGCCGCACCCTCACCTTCACTTCCCCGCCAGCCTTCCCTTTCTTCACACTGTCATTCCGCTAATTAGAGGCGATGGGGTCAGATGATGTACCGCGCGGGGAGATCGACACCAAGACTATGGGGAGTCTCCAGGTTTGGCGAGTGGGGAGGGGGCAGGCCACGAATGGGGCAGCCAAACGAGGCGTGATGTGAAGCCTCTATTTACTATGCTTTGCTTCGCCGCGTGTAGCAAAGGGAAATTGCTCCTAGGGTAAGGGGCGCGGAGGTCGTGTGCAGCCTGGCGGGTTCTCATATTTTGAGTGTCTTGATTAAAATGTTACTGTTGGTCTTACTGCTTCCTCCTGTTATTGTTGTGGGTTGTGACTCTCTTTTTTGCTTGTTCTGTTGTCTTTCTGGTGCTCTCTCTCTCTCTCTCTCTCTCTCTCTCTCTCTCTCTCTGTCAAATACTTGGATTTCATATATTCTTTTCTCTCTTAGCCAAACATTTATTAATTGTTTTCTTGTCTTGATAATGAAAAAGAAATCTCGAGACGTTAACTTGACAGACGCAGGTATTTGCTAAGAACACCAATCACAGCCACAGCCACGCTCTGTCTCGCTCGCAGCTTCACCCTCCCTTGCTCACCTTACCCTTCCTCCCTTACAGTCTAACCATCCCTCCCTCACAGCCTCACCCTTCGTTCCTCATAACCTCGCCCTCCCTTACTCACCTCCTCACTCTCCCCAACATCCTCACTCTACCTCCCTTACCTTCACCCTCCATTGCTTATACACACATCCTCCCTCCCCTACATCATTACTTATATCCGCACAATCTCACCTTACCTCCCTCACATTGTCACTAACTCGCTTACATCCTCACTTTCCCTTACAGCTTCACTCTCCCTCCCTCACCTTCACCCTCCTCAGCCATCGTTGTTCGTTACACACACACACACACACACACACACACACACACACACACACACACACACACACACACACACACACACACACACACCATCAACAACAACAACAATAACAACAACCAAAGAAGAAAATGTTGCGCTTTTAGATTCAGGTTTGATTACTCTTCGCGTTCGCTATACGTACAAAGTTCTCATTCTCGGTATTATTTTTGCGAGAAGTCATAAATACTTGTTACCCAGTGTGAATATATGAATGCCAAACACTGAGGGATAAATGTAAGAGGAGACCTGATATTTGTAGCCTCCGTTGGTAAAATATACACCACTACGTACTTCTTCCACTGGTGATTCTGGTTTGATATTCGCCTATCAGTGTTTCTACTACACTTTCGTCACACTTCCCATCCTTCCCTCAACTTAGATTTTCCCTCCAGTAAAAATAAATATCACTACTTCTTGCTCCTGTGATTCTGCTTTGTCATTCGCCTCTCAGTGCTTCCACCACCCTTTAGTCACACCTCCAATCCTTTCCTCCAGTTTTATCTTTTCCCAACAGTTCCTTTCTTCTTGAGAGTCCCTCCTACAACCTTACAATCATCTCTCAAGGCCTCTGATTACACACTGCACCACCTTTTCCAGTCCGCCCTTTCTAGCAGTTTGTTCTCTTGTCCCTTCTTACACGCCTTTCACCTCTACTCTCCCTCCCTTCCTCGCTCCTTGCTTCCTCGCCCTCAACATCCTGCTCAGCCCCTCCCAGATCCTTAAGGGCCAGCGGGCAAATGTGTGATGTACAAAGCGTTGGGAAGGAAGCGCCATACATCACGCCAAGCAGACACCTTATTTACTGCTTGTTTACCTGCGAGGAGGCTAATGGACATGACCTAAAATGTGGAGGCTAGGACACCATCTGAAGGAACTGTGTGTGTGTGTGTGTGTGTGTGTGTTGAGACAGAGACAGAGAGAGAGAGAGAGAGAGAGAGAGAGAGAGAGAGAGAGAGAGAGAGAGAGAGAGAGAGTTTTGAATTAATTTAGCCGTATTTATCCTTGCTCTCTCTCTCTCTCTCTCTCTCTCTCTCTCTCTCTCTCTCTCTCTCTCTCTCTCTCTCTCTCTCTCTCTCTCTCAAACCCCCTTTCCTTCCTTTCCCACAATCCCTTCCCCCATTAACTCTCCTCATCCACCACCCCGCGATGGCTACACAGATTAACTCATCACAACCCTCCAGACCCCCGGCCCGGATGACAGGTATCCCCCCGCAGCTCCTCCTGAAACCGCCGCCTCCTCCACGGTGACTTGGGCCAAAGCGTCCTCGATGCCGCGCCGATAAGCGATACACGAGCGAGGACTGTGTTGGTGCTCTTATCGAAGAAGGGTTTAGGGTATTGATATGTAATCTAGACGTGGGATTCTGTGACGCGTGAAGTTTTATGTTCATGTAGAGTTTGTAGACTGCAGATGCGTTGTTGTACTGTGTTTTTATGTGGTTAAGGTATACATGATCTACACGCAGTACAATGTATACTAAACGTACACATTACCATATCAATATTTATTTATAACCTCTCCCCTAAAAACAACGGTGGCTGCAGCAAACACCATCTCTTTTTTCCGTTGACGTACTGCGGTTAGTTTTTAAGTGTAATACCGAATAGTGTTGTGGAACCAGTGAAATTAAACAGCTTATTAAAGACTTGAAGGATTTATGTTGTTATAAAACTTTCCGTAATTTTTTGTAATGAAATAAGAAGAGCAACCCTGAGATGCATAAAATATAATCCCATAATGAAATAAGGTAAACAAAACTGAGATGCACAGAAAAGAGGAGTTAGGACCCACATCCTTCCTTTAAGAGGTGAAAGGTGAAGGCCGGCCACAACACCAGCACAGTTGCCATCTCCCCTCGCGGATTGCAAGGCAGACTCCACGTGGAGTTCCGTTTCATGTCTGTGGTCAGCTTAACGCGGGTTACATAATCTTCCTCCTTTGTACCTCAATAACTGACTAACTCCGTGCTCTGTTCCACTCCCGCCTTTCCTTGTTTCGCTATCTCATTAAAGCAAGAACTAGCTAACCAATAATCATTTTTCACCACAATATTCCCTTCAGCAGCATCTTTTTATGTAACAGGTGCACTGGCTAAGGGCTACAAAACTATAATCACAATGTAATTTGTTTTTTTCTTATTTTTGCTCAAGACTCTTAGAAATATTAACGGCCTAGAAAAGACAGAATTGAACTGACTCACTTTTTTCATTCTGCATGTCAAAGCAAACATTGGTTTTACAGTAATCTGAATTTTGACAAAAGGTGACCATAGCTGTAAAAGGGTCAAGCATCAGCGGGATAATGGAGCAGAATGTGGTGCGCAACTGTTGCATATATACCTATGCGTCCAGGTATATTGACATGCGAAGTCAGGGCAAGCCACCCGGAGAATGGCAGGCGGGGCAGCAGGCGTGGCGACTAGTATGGGGGGAGAATGAAGAATATACTTAAGTCTTCTCGACGTATTAAACTTATGACTCCATCAACACACACACACACACACACACACACACACACACACACACACACACACACACACACACACACACACACCAGAATTTGCATATTGAATTAAGCATGACAACCTTCCTGACTATTCAATCTGTCTCAGACTTCGCTGTTTCAATTTCGCAGTTTCCATTTTCTATAAATTTATCAAGTGAAAGAGCGTAGGTTATTTTCTGAAAGCGTCTCTTAACACTTGTCTCCAGGCTGTTTGTATACTGTAAGTTCAGATAACAAAAGTAATAGGCATATTATTTCTTTCAGAGGTGCATTATAACCAATTTTAGTTTCTTTCTTTATGCATGATAATCTTTAAAAAAACATATTTTGTTAGTTCAACGCAGACTATTGGCAATGCTCGAAGTGTCCTTAAACTATTTAACGACCCATTACCTTCTCTCGCCCTCACAGACCGCGACAAGTGTCAGGTGAACAATGGCGGATGCGAACACTCCTGCAAGAACACCGTGGGCTCCTTCATGTGTTGCTGCAGCCCGGGGTACAGACTGAGGCGTGACGGCCGCACGTGTCAAGGTGGGGCTTTCCCCATTCTATTGCTCTCCACTACTTTCTTCATTGAGATAATCAAGTAAATGCTTCCCTCTCTCACTCGCAAACTCATCACCCCTACGAGTTTATGAATAGGTGGTACTTTTAAATACGGTAAAGTTCTTCAGGGAATGGGTTGAGCGACAGTAATGACATTTATCTCTTATTCTGATACTATTGGCCTCATTTCTATATTTTTCTTTTCTTCTTCTCTACTGTAGCTGATTAACTTCATTCTAGTCTTCTCCTCCGTCTTTCATCTCTTTCTTCAGTTTTTATTTTTTCCTTACTTGTTCTTTAACTTTTTTTATTCTTTCATTTCCTCCTCCTTTTAGTCGACCACGCTTCATTTCCCCCTTAATGTATCTCTTTCCATACGAATACTGAAGTGTTGGTGAACCTGAGTGTGTGTGTGTGTGTGTTGCATGGGAAAACACCAAAGTGAAAGCCTGAAGTTGTGAATGAATGAACGGAAGAAAACACGAATGAGTCATTCAGTGAATACATGGACCCGGTGAGCGAAAGAGTGAGCAAGTGAGCAAGTGAGTGAATTCAGTCTTCTGTTTATCATTTTAATCTATTTTCCTCTAACTTTATTCTTTATTTTCCTCTTTATGCTTTATCTTTTATCTTTATTCTTAATATTCATTGTTTATTATAGATGTGAATGAGTGTGAGTTTCACAACGGCGGATGCTCTCACGAATGTGCCAACACTGTGGGCTCCTACCGCTGTCTCTGTGGTCCCGGGAGCCGCCTGATGCCCGACGGACGCACCTGTGTTGGTAAGGCCAGGGAGGACGGGAAGACAGGACGGAGAAGGCAAAGTAAGTGGGAGGGACAAGAGGAGGATGAGAGGAGAAAAACTGAGAGGATGAAGAAGTGAGATGGTGTGACGAGAGGCAGGAAATAGAGGAGGAAGATGGCAGTGAGAAAAGGGAACGTGAGGAAGGAACGAAGAGTAGATTGTAGAAACTAGAACAAAAGAAGGGAAGAGTAGAGGGAAAACACAACGTGGAGAAAGAAGGGAAGACAAAATTTAATATATTAAAGTAGTGAAGAAGAGAATAGAAGAAAGAGACGAGAGAGAGAGAAGAGAGGAGACGAGAGGAGAGGAGAGGAGAGGAGAGAAAGAGAAGGAAAGGGTAAAGGATAGATTAATTAACATAGGCATAAAAATCTAAAAAAAAAAAGTATGACAAGAAATAAACCAAGAAATAATGAAGTACAGGAAAAGTCAAGTCAAAGGTAATCAGATGTAATCTATGGGCAAAAACGCCCACGATTTTTCTGACTTAAATTCTAAGATCTACACACAAGCGCCGAGCAATGAGTGTGCTCGTCTCGCCCTCGCAGCTTCGCCCTCTTGTGCCACGAGACGCAGGCCTAACATGGCGTGTCGTCTTGCAGGTGAGGCTTCGTGTGGCGTGAGGAATGGCGGCTGTGACCACTACTGCGACGACACCGCGGGCAGGCCAAAGTGCTCCTGCCGGCCCGGGTGAGTTGTGCAGCGAGCCGTTCAGTACTAGTGATAGGTGATCTTTATGGGAAGGTCAGCGTGCTCAGACCCGTATTCAGAAACGCTTTATTACTCTCACCACGACCATTTTCAAAGACTATATAAATGACTAGCTGGTTTCGCAAAAGTCTTAATCTGTCACCACAACCATAAAAAAAATAATAAATAAAAAATAAATAAATAAATAAAAAAAAACTTCTGTAACTTCAACCAAAGCATTTTGAAAGTAGTGAAGGTTCTCAGTGTCATGCTAAGGCGTGACTAGAATAAATAGCTGATATTTGTAGCCATTCCTAACCTTTTCTTGTGCAAATGCTTCTTTTCCTGTCCATCTTCAATTCCAACACCAATAAAGCGGTATTCGTAGCTCGCAAACTTTTCAAATAGTTGGTTCTTTTCTGATAAGTTTTCATTTCACAGTCGTATATTATTATTATTTTTTTTATGATATTAGCCGTGTTGATGATCAGCTACATTGTAACACACATTATACTGTATAAAATAATGCCTGTTCCCTCCTACAAACACCTGATTCCCACCACCAGTGATCATATGGTATAATCCCCAAGAGCATAGGAATCAAGGAGAACTTGTATTATTGTATACATTTATTATAAATCCTATTAGTAAGTACTAGAGTATTTGCATTTAAGCCACCATTTTTAAACGCTGACAACACCGTGTGACTCATCGCCACGACATCGACACGATACACTGAAAAACCTCTCTCCTGATCTGTAAGTTGTCCATGCTCTTGGTAAGATTTGAAATGAGAGCTAGTTCCTCAACAAATAGCGTCGAAAAATTATAGAAGATAGAGGATTTGTTTCATTATTATTACTATAGAAAAATTGGAAGTTGGTTTACGAACACAATTATATTCATGAGTAAGGACGTTCACGCTTAGTCTCCTCTCCAGTCTTGGGCGGTAACTACGACATGGACTACTCTGGCTACAGCATCCGAGGCGACCAGGACATGGGTTCGACAGTCATAGAGGACTACTCGACGGTGCTGGACGGCGAGACGACCAGAAACCGTGACGCGTGGAATGACGTAACTTACGCAGAGTACAGCAAGATCATTATCCTCCAGACGCGTAAGTCAAGAAGCGCACAGCGCACACATTTGCTGTGTCTGCTTGAGTGTGTGATGTTAATGTTTGTCAGTATCACAGTATCTCATTAATTTCAGAATTAGTAAAACTAAAACGAACACTTCATGTCATACTCGCATTTTCACTGTTTTACGTAATTTTCTGATATTCCCTGATGTTTATCCTCAGTTTTTTAAAGATCCGTGCAAATATTACTTTAATTCATCACAAAACTTTTAAACATTCGTGCTTACTTATAATGACTGACGAAGAGTGGCAGGCGGAATGAAATTGAAGGAATGGAAGACGAGTGAACATCAATATATTGTATGAAACGTGTCCCAGTGTCAGCATGAGATTCTGTCCTACAGGTTGCGTCCCTGGACGTTTTGGACCTAACTGTTCCCTCACGTGTAACGACTGTCCCGGGGAATGCGACAGCTCGGGGTGTGTGTGTCCCCCGGGCAGGACTGGACCCATCTGCGAACTTGAGTGTCCCTCGGGTTTCTACGTACCCAGCTGTAACGAGGCGAGTCCTGCTTACCGAGTATAACTAAATATGGCCCGATGGATCCATCACTGCACTTGTAAAACTGCAGTAAATGTTACATAAAAATTACATTTGGCCATTTTTCTATCAACACGCTTTTCCTTATGATCATAAAGGTTATTTTTTCCTGATAGGTGTGTCGCTGTGAGAACGGCAGCACATGTGATCCCGTGACTGGCAACTGCACGTGTCCACCAAGCGTGTCCGGAGAATTTTGTGAAGACGGCTGCCCTGCAGGTGCCTTGTTTCCGTCCTTACTACTTCTTTCATTGCTGCATTGTATTGAAATAATCTATTCAACGGGAAGCACAGGAACAGGAAGTAAAAAGAATGTTAAAAATAATTTGTATAAATTATCTTTTATAATGAACTTTTAGTTCCGCAGACCGGAAAAAAAAAAAACCACTAAGTGTGTTTAAAGATATTTCTAAATTGCGTCAGATACAGCAGCAAGGAACGTTTCTGGTTTATAACAACCTTTACCTCTCCAGGATACTACGGAACATCGTGTGACCGGCGCTGTCCCATGATGTGCCCCAACATGCGCTGCAACAAAGTTTTCGGGTTCTGCGAGTGTGATCCGGGGCGCTTTGGACCTAAGTGCAATATGCCTTGCCCTTCCCTCACCTGGGGGCCAAACTGCCGCCACCAGTGCCAGTGTGAGGCCCGCTCCACGTCTCGCTGTCATCCAGAGGCAAGAAATTTTAAGCTAAGATCGGTCTGCCGGTACTCTGTGGGAAAGTCACTTATTTCACAATACTATGGTGGAGCAGCTTCTGTCGCATATCAATATTATACTCGAGCACACAACCATGATGATGATCGTAACCTTTACTTCCCAGAGTGGGGTGTGCGAGTGTAAAGCAGGATATGTTGGCATTGACTGCTCCAAAGAGTGCCCAGAAAGTGGGAAAGTGGGGAGCCGGGTGTCTGCATGAGTGCCAGTGTGCCAATGGAGCCACGTGTCACCCAGCTACGGGCGTCTGTGGCCTAGACTGTCCCCCAAGATTCATGGGAACCGAATGCTACACACGTACGTTATTTTCATACTTTCATGAGAATATTCCTAACACGTACATACAACACGAGTAAATGATGAGAACACTCTCTTGACAGCGTGTCCGGCTGGTCACTATGGACCGCGGTGTATGAAGGCGTGTATGTGCGGCCTGCGACCCTGCGACCCAAGCACAGGCGTGTGTCTCTGTCCGGCGGGGAACAAGGGACCAAACTGCAATCAAGGTGGGTCGTTGTACAGGCGCATTCGGCTCGCAGGCTTTTCTCTCAGGCATATACGGCATGGCTTTGCAACGTGGAGAGAAACATAATACTAACACTGTAAGGATTAACTCATCATTGACATTTAAAATATTACTCCCTCCTAGCGTGTTCTGAGGGACAGTGGGGACAAAGCTGCTTGAGGAAGTGCGAATGCCAAAACGGTGCTACGTGCAACTCTGTGACTGGAGAATGCCACTGTCAGCCAGGATATGTGGTAAGGCCTCTTTCTCTGCACCTCGTTCTTGCTGCCAAATATCACTAAAACTATTTATGTACTACAGTGTATGTATATCAATAGAATTTTTTTTTGTGACTGCTACTTTTTACTCTTCTCAGCAGCCATATTTTACATTAAAAAAAAAAAGTATTACTTCATCCGTATTTCCTTCTTCTATACTGACTAATGGGTGCACTAGTGACTAGTATTTTACTAGTGACTGTCTTATTCTTTGAATACTGTAACCATATTTCACATTCGTTGAGCGCAGTTAGGGCCCAATTAGATTTTTTTAAGCATGTACGTGCGTGTGCGTGTGTGTGGGAGGGCGTGGGCTCTTTATGATGGTCTTCCCGTCCTACAGGGCCCTACGTGTGAGGCAACGTGCCCCGCCGGCAGGTATGGTGTCAACTGTAGTGGAATATGTGGGTGCCTCAACGGTGCCTCCTGCGACCACAGGACTGGCCGGTGAGTGCTTGCTTTCGTGAAGCCTGAGTGTTGATAATTCAGTGACGGCCAATCACCAAGAACGAATGAAATATTTTCCAGCTTAATACCAAATGCCAGTTTGTGTATTCATGCTTATACTGGTATTTTCATCATATTTTAGAAAAGTTTCGATTTATCGTATTTCATTCATATAATTCAACGCCAGACTTGATAAGGAAATAAAAAATCAATCTACATAACATTCCCTTCTCCACGTTCCTGAAGTAATTTTTGGAGGCACAACTGTTTATTCGACTTGTGCTCATCCCCACAGGTGCCAGTGCCTACCGGGATTCACGGGTCTTAGCTGCGGTCAGCCCTGTCCCCTGGGACGATTCGGTCAGGACTGTGTACAAGTATGTGACTGCAACGACGGTGGTGGGTGTGACAAGGTGACCGGGGAGTGCACATGTGCGCCGGGGTGGCAAGGGTCTCAGTGCAAACTCAGTAAGTACGGCAGTAAGCCATTTCATTGCAAATATTGCAAACCCTACGGACCTTCTTAATATCTGATGTAGGAGGTTTAAATATTACCGCTTGTTACATACACCATGAATTACTTTCAGAATGCGAGGAGGGTCGCTATGGAGCAGGTCGTGCCATGAACTGTAGCTGTGCCAATGGAGACGAATGTGACCACATTTCAGGCGCCTGCATGTGTCGTCCAGGCAAGTTAACTACTGTACACTGGAAAACACACACACACACACACACACACACACACACACAATCAATGTAATTTATATAAATCAGATTATTCTTGCAGGGTGGCGTGGGACATTCTGCTCCATTCCGTGCCCAGACGGGTTTTGGGGCATAGAGTGTCGGTACCAGTGTGACTGTGATGTTGGCGCGACCTGTGACCCCGCCACGGGAGTGTGCTCGTGTCCGCCTGGCAAACGCGGCCATCACTGTTCCAACAGTGAGTACTTAGTTTCATGTCTCTGATGGATGTAGATATAAAAAAAGAAAGGGTGTCTAAGAAAATAAGAAAGCTAAAGAGATTCGTATGTTCCTGCTTTTGTTAATTAAATAGGTATTGGGAGGACCTAATTCTCATCATTAATGACTCATGGAAATGACCTCATGCCTCTCCTCTGCTGCTGTTGACACGCACAAAGGACACTTATGGGAAACATCTTGAAAGCCGAAATTTTGTTAATCATTCCTAGATCGCGTAGAAATATTCGTACGGTATGAGGGCGCACCAATGACCCGCTGTACCTACAGCTTGCCCGGAGGACCGATGGGGAAGCGACTGTCAACACGTGTGTTTGTGTCATAATGGTGGAACGTGTGACCGCGTGTCAGGGGCGTGTGTGTGTACCCCGGGCTACACCGGTGCCACGTGTCAATAGAGGTGTCCTACGGGAACCTTTGGAAGTGGATGTCAACATACCTGTTTGTGTCAGCACGGTGCCAACTGTCAGCACGACACCGGGGCGTGTGTGTGTGTCCCCCAGGGTACACCGGCACACACTGCCAGCGAGGTAAGACCACAATGTATAATCAGGAAAACTGCGTTTTTAGGCACTATGGAGTTCTTGCACATATTTATTTATTTTATTTTTTTTTTTTTGCTGAGATCAGTATAAAGTAGAAATAAAAATATTTTGAGTTACGTACCTCATGTATCCCTTTATGAATACTCGAATATTTGCTTCTCATTTCAAAGATTATAAAAGTATTTCAATGGTATTCACTGGCACTCCAATACTTCGGCCTTTCAATTCCAAATTCTACTTTCTTCTTGACCTATAGTCATTTCGAAAGGAAATTAAAAAAAAAAAGTCTATTGGGACTTCTCGGATTAGTGAAAATGTATCATTCCACCATGCCGGTACTGCCTGGGTGTGAACTTTGTAAGTCAAGCGGTGATGTGAGATGTTCATTACATTTATACTAGACATTTTCTTTACAATTACTACTGTTCGTCAGTTGACTGTCTGAATGTGTGTACATCCTTTTTCTTCATGACCCTTAAAATCAATGATAAGACTTTCCAACCGTGTTTCATTAATAAGCACAAGTATAATCTTAATATCGAATGTTTCTGAACACAAGTATAATGTGAAAATATAATGACAATAGCTTGATGTTTCAGAATGCGGGCCGGATAGTTACGGTGCAGGGTGTGTCTTCAAGTGCGAGTGTCGGCACGGAGGTGAATGTGATCCTGAGAGTGGGGTGTGCAAGTGTGCCCCAGGATGGCGGGGACCACAGTGCCAGAAATCCTGTCCTAAAGGTTACTTTGGTGTCTCAGTGTACATACTCTTCAGAATTGCTACGCGGTACTTGAATTTCACAAATGATAACAAACACGTGAATACTCTTATGATTTCCAATATGATCACATCAGACCTCTGAAAAACAACCAACATAATGGCGTCTTTCAGGGAAGTGGGGAGCTGGATGTGAACGCGTATGCGACTGTGAGCAAGAAGCAAGTTGCCATGCGATCACAGGCCAGTGCCAGTGTCCTCCAGGCTTCATTGGTGACAGGTGTCAGTTCAGTAAGTAGTTATACATACCTACAGTACTCAGCAGACTAAAGGCACTGTCACATGATTAGTGAACGAGTGTGGTGGCCAAGCACGCTTCTCAGCAGCTTCTCTGACGAGTGTGGTTCAGCTGGAGTTTTGTATCGTTGACGAATCTACTCGAGCAATGATAGAACTTCAGTTCCGCACGTCTACATTATCAGTTTCTTCGCATTCTACACCACACTTACCCACTGATCGTGTGACAAGGCCTTAACGTGACGCATTGCAAAGGTGTCGACTAAAAACGGATGATATTGATAGTCCGCCTCTAATTGTTCCTTGGGACATTGCAGTCTGCGCTCTTGGTCAGTATGAGGAAAGCTGCAGCAAGGAGTGGCGCTGTGGGCCGTCTCAGCCGTGTGACCACGTGAGCGGGGAGTGTTCGTGTCCGCCAGGTCGCGAGGGACAGCAGTGCCACCAGTGTAAGTTAATCACACTCCAACGCCTCAGTTATCTGTTGATAGTGAATGTAATATTTGATTACCTATTCCATAATTTGATGACCATCATGAACTCTGGCACAGACTGTGCCGAGGGGCGGTGGGGCGAAGGATGTCGCCAGCAGTGCAAATGTGCAGGATCATCCCTGTGCGACCCGATGAGTGGGGAGTGTTTCTGTTCCGCGGGACTCAAGGGCAGGAAGTGCCGCAGGGAATGTCCGAGGGGCAGGTACGGCGTCGACTGTAAGCAGGTGAGCGTTTCGGGATTGTGTGTTCGCTAACAGTCTTTACACGAAATTTCTCATTATGATTGGCAAGTATTCTATGAACAAATAAATGAAAAATAAATATATGAATGCTTAATTTGTTTTCGCACAGAAATGTCAGTGTAAAAATGGTGGGACGTGTGACTGCGTGACTGGCCAGTGTGAGTGTCGCGACAACTACTACGGCGCCACCTGCTCCCTCACTTGTCCCTCCGCCACTTACGGGCCAGGATGTAATCAGGTATACCATTCCATCCCCGTTAAAATGTTTTAGCATAATACTAAGTCATCACATACATATGCTGCTACAGTCGGTTCTTTCATCGACAGACGTGCGAATGTGAGCATGGCGGGGTGTGTGATGCGACAGGGGCGTGCAACTGCCCAGCAGGGTACAGTGGCACGCTTTGCGAGATCTCCTGCCAGCCCGGTACTTGGGGCCACCGCTGCAGCTCTCAGTGTCGCTGTAAAAACGACGCTGTCTGCCATCCAGGTGATGCCTCATCCTGTTCAGGTCTACTGTATATACGGCACCGAGATATCTCTTAATTTACTCATCTATCGTTGTTTTCTAGTTCCTTATGATTTTTCGGTAAAACATTCGGCATTTATACATTTCTGACTCAATGGCTCAAGCTGATTGCGGGGGTGTATTTATACCGGTAGGCTTGTCACCCCGCTGCGCATCCTGGTCTCTGATTGGCTGACGGCTGTCGCGGGCTGTGCTGGGCTGCTATCCAAGCTGGGTCTTCGCTTGGTAATGCTTGTAGGTCTTCGGATTGTTGATTTAATGTAGGGTTTGTCTCTTTTATATATAGTGCTTCTAAGATGGGGAGACGCCTGGTGTCTGGGCATGTAGTTAGGATCTCCGTTTTATCTACTAGCATTCCTCTTGTGATGTTTATGTTATGCTTCTCCTTCAGATGTTTCTTGGGTGCTCCTGCTGCGAGGTGGAAAGTTAGTCGTTGGGAGAGTCTGGTTGTCGTCATGCCAACATAGGTGGAGGGAAGGACTTCACAGTTTCCTTGGTTACACGTAAACCTATATAAGACATGTGACTTTTGAAGGCTCTCTTTCTCTTTTGAGGGGTTATTTTTTCAGAAGAAGATGGCTGGTTTTCTTGGTGTTGTAATAAATTATCAGTTTAACTTGTCTGTCAGGGTCGGAAGGCTTGATGTTCCTCTTCACAATCTGCGTGATGGCCCTCTCATCTCATTGAGATACATAGATAATACATATCTCATTGAGATATGTATTAGAGAAAGACTCCTGCCCATATACTCGTATATATATATATATATATATATATATATATATATATATATATATATATATATATATATATATATATATATATATATATATATATATATATATATATATATATATATATATAATTTTTTTCCGAGATCTCATAACAAATAAGAGTTACAAAGCGGATATTTTTGTCATGACCACGCAGCTACTGGAGAATGCCAGTGTGGACTGGGATGGACAGGACTATTCTGCGACCAGGCGTGCGATCCAGGCATGTATGGACCTGACTGCCGCATGGACTGTGCCTGTCACCACAATGCTTCTTGCGACCGCTTCTCCGGCTACTGCGAGTGTGGTCCCGGCAGATACGGGCGTTATTACGAGTTAGGTTAGACTATCATCATTTTTTTTTTTATCTATCGTCTAAAGTTGACGCGTTTCAGTAATTCACAATACGGGCACGTTATTTTTTATTTTTTTTTTTACCTGATTTGCTTTTTTTGTATGCCTGCAAAATAAAATTACCATTGATGAAAACAAAGAAAAGTTGTGCCAACAATAACAATAGCGGCATTTCTCACGCATGTTTACTTTGTGGCTGAGTGTCCGGCAGGGTTCTATGGGGCGTATTGCACTAGTGTGTGTGACTGCCGCTACGGTGCCACGTGTGACCCTAAGACTGGCCAGTGCCGCTGTCCCCCGGGTTTTATGGGTGACACTTGTGGAGAAATGTTTCCACAAGATAATTCAAGTTATGTTACTGTTGCAGTTGTGCCATCACCAACAAAACAGTTAATTCAATATCAAATATTTTACACAACAGGAAAAAAATAATAACTGTGTGTGTGTGTGTGTGTGTGTGTGTGTGTGTGTGTGTGTGTGTGTGTGTGTGTGTGTGTGTGTGTACGAGTGCAAATATTACTGTGCCAGGATTATGAATATAATGATCGACCTTGGCTTTCCTTCAGGTATGTTCGGCGCCCACTGCCGCCAGAAATGCCACTGTGGTCTCTACCCGTGCCACCGGGAAACCGGAGTATGCCAGTGTCCGCCGGGAAGGACGAGACCAAATTGTGTTATGCGTAAGTACGAGTACAATATACACTTCCACACCTCCATTCATGCACGTTTATATCGCAGAAGTTATACATCTCTATGTAGGATGAAAAAAATAAATAAATAAAAACAACAATTAAAATCAATCCGCTCGTGGTGTCTTGTTTATACAATTATATTTTCGTCATTATTTTTTTTATTTTACAAAATCAAATAAAAGAAACGTAAGATTTTAAAGAGAAGTTCATATCTAAGTATGTAGCTTTATTATGCCATAAAAAAAAAAATCTTACTCTGTGTACTTGACAGATATATATAAAGTAAATCCATTCTAATAACAATGTCGCGGACAGCCTTTTCTGTACTGATACCATGAAAAAAGAATCCTGTACACTAAAGATATGTTTATGTAAGAAGGCATCACATGGGCTGTCGAGAGAGCTGTCTTTGTATTTCAGCTCAGTTTTCCAAACCTTTCCGCTACAGTATTATGAGCAGAAGCACTTCCATTATTGTTGGTTGTCCACCAGTACCCTTCCCCTCCTGTCCCTGTCATCAAGCCTTACTTTTCTCCACTGAAAAAGTCTCGCTATTGAAAACCAATGGAATCTATGTAGCAAGAAGAAAAATGTGATGTGTACATGACTCCACATAGTCCCGTTGCTGCAGGGTTTCCATCAATCAAAACGTGTGCTCTCAATAAATCTAACATTATTGCTGTGTCTTGCAGCATGTGTGGAGGGTAAATATGGCCCCGGTTGTCAGCAAGTGTGTGAATGTTACCATGGCGGCAGCTGCCATCCCGCCACTGGCCACTGTTCTTGTACCCCGGGTTGGCTGGGACCCACCTGCCGCGAGGAGGATGGTGAGTATTTCACTCCTTGCTTTGAGAAAAAATGTATACTTATAACGCTAGACATCCTTCAACGCTATTAACTAACGTCTATCTCTTTCCTTCCCACACGCGCATTCAGGAGATCGAAGTGAGTATTCCTCCAGCCACTTACTCACACTTGGCGATACAAGCTTATCAATTGCAATATTAGGAATAGGTATACCACAGGTAGATGTATTACAAAAACAGTACAGAACACATTTATTGATAACTGGTTTAAATATTATGTTTCCTCTCTCCCATGGTGCTTCATCTCATCACTAGTCTCCTACGTGACGACCAGCGACCAGCGTGGCCGAGCAGACATCCCAGTGCAGCTGAGCTGATTTGATAGCGACCAGTCCAAGCGACGGCCAGCGAGGCCACGTGACCACGAACAATGATTCTTTTATTTACTGATCTCTAAGGAGATACTTACAGGTGTAGTGTCTCCAGGCCGTGTGTGTGTGTGTGTGTGTGTGTGTGTGCGTGTGTGTGTGTGTGTGTGTGTAAAAGGTTCAGGACAATGAGTGACGGTGACGAGAATAGTGACTACATTGTACGTAGACTAGTGTCGTGTTCATTTCTGGCAGTTTTTATTTCCTGTGTTGATATTCGCTCGATATGACGCGCACAAAATTCCGCTGCAAATCTGAATAGTGCACCAAGCGAGCCACACGTGAAATGGTACACAACGCAAACCTTGACCAGTGCGGGGAGTCGCGTGGCCGCGGACATGACTCAAGAGGCCATTCTGGTGATGCTCAGTGATCTTAGTGTGTGTGAAGGTGCAAAAGGCGCTCCTCTCATTATGATGTCTATTGCAAATATTGATAAAATTGCAAATATTGATAAAAAATGTGAATGCGTTGTGGCGCCGCATCGAGTGATCGGCAGGTCACCAGTGTGCTCAGTAATCCTAGTGGCGGAGATTTTTTTTTAGATGCGCGAACGCAATCCCCCGCTATCAAAAATTTCGCACTCGAGTTAACCACATTTGGGTTAATCGCAGGGGTCAGCACCGCCGGAGAGAGACGCTACCTTGAAAAGGCACCGGAGAGAACTGAGGCATGCGCCTTGGAAACAATGAAATCCAAGTGGCAAGAAAACAGCTGCAAAAGAAAGGAACGAAAAAAGATGAGAGAAGATTTTTGTCGTGAAAGAGGAAAGTGATCATAACACAGCAATAAATTAACCATCTGACCACTTGTTCTCTTCTAGGTCATGACTTTCATTAAACGCCTAAGGGCAAAAGCAAATTGTAACAGAGACGCCTAGGAAGAAAAGTACGCTTGCATTTTTTGTTAGGCAAATGAGACGAGAGAAAATGGCAGCTATGAGCCTGAAATGAAGGAGGGACTACACTAAACTTTTCCAGCTTGTCGGAATGTATTTAGGCGTGCAGTCAGTACATAAATTCCCTGCTAACTAGGTCGTATATTAGAGTGAAGAAATCAATTAGGTAAAAGCTACATCATAAATAAAATCAACATCCGTCAGGCATAGAAAGATATTTTGACAGGCAACACCGACATGTCCCTGAGTACTCCAGTCTCCTCTATGACATATGTGACCATCAATAAATAGGTGGTGATGGTGAAGGCGGCAGACCCAACCTGGCAGCTCCGCGTCCAGGGAGTTGAGCTGGCATGGACCAACTCCTACCAGTACCTCGGAGTGTGGGTGGACAAGCGGCCGTAATTCACAGCCCACGCCGCCTACCTGAGGGAGAGGACGCAGTCTAGGCTGAGCGTGATGCGGGCCATGACGCGAATCAGCGCGGGCGCCACTTTTTCCGTCCTGCGCCAGTACTACGTGCACGCTGTTCGCTCACTGGTGGATTACAGCGCCCCCGTCCTCATAGCACTCTCTCCAAACCAGCAGGAGCGGATCGAGGTGCTACAAAACACCGCAATGAGGACCATGCTGGGGGCACCGAGGTGGTCCAGCGCATGCGTCATGCAGAGCGAGACCAGACTGGTACCCCTCACCACCAGGGTACAGTAGATCACGGCCTGCCGCGTAGCGAGGGTGCTGCAGCGTGACGCGGAGGGAGTGACACAGAGGAGACTAAGGCTGGCGGGGACGCAGGGCGCCGAATCTCTCCGCCGCAACCCGTGGCTGCTGCAGTGCACGCTGGCTACCCACAACCTGGCTCGCATGGAGAAATGGCCACAGGCGGACCTCCCTGCCCCCACCTTCCGCGCCCCACCCCCGTGGGAGCCACCCGCGGCAGAGTTCTCCGCCACACAGCTGCCCGCCAGCAAGGCGCTCTGCGCCGTGGAGGAGATGCGGCAGCACGCCTTCATGGCCATGGCGCAGGTCACCGAGCCAGACAGTGTTGTGTACTACACCGACGGCTCGGCTGACCCTGACAGCGGAAGGACGGGCGCTGCTGCCATCACCAGAGGGGCCGAGGTGTGTGAGAGGAGTGGGAGTACGAGGCAACGAGGCTGCTGACGCAGCCGCCAAGAGAGCTGCTAGTGGCCCCCAGGTGACAAGGCATGTGCCGCCCAGCCTGAGCCAAGTGAGGGCGCGAGCCAGGCTCGCCGCAACCAAGCGCGCCCGCCACACGCACCGGCAGCTGGAAACAAGGAAGAGACAGGCAGCTTGGTACGCCTCCGCCACTGGCTACCAGTCTTTGGACGCCTCCCAGCAGCAGCCCAGAGCAGACGGCGTGTTGCTGCAACGCGTAAGGCTGGGCTACTGCACCAGGGAACAGCTGTACGACGACTTTCGGGGGCAGGAGTGCGACCACTGCGGGAGGCACAGCCGCCACCCGCTAGTGCACTACCTACTGTCCTGTCCGGCCACCGCCGCCCTCAGACCAACGCCGCCACCACCGGCCCATCCTGTAGGCGGTGATCTCCTCAGCAGCCGCGAGGCCAGGGCTGCCCTCATCGTCCGCCACACGCCCACAGACCTGATGCTGCGAGTTCTCACGGCAGCGCCCCCTCCCCGCTGAACAGGTCGCAGCTCCTTTCCTGACCGACGAGCAGCACTCCTCGCCGCGCCACCGCACCGCCCACCACCGGGCCCCAAGACTCCCCCCACCTGCGGGCTGGTGCCCGCTTTGTGTATTATGTACATTCATGTATATTTTTTCCTTTGTGCAATATGTATATATGTATATGTTGACATAATACTCAATAAACCTTTAATAATAATAAATAGGTGGCAGTCACGACTGGGCCACGGTCGGAGTCGGACGTGGTCGCTGCCACGCTCCCTCTGACCTAAACACCACGTGTGTCGTTCCCGCCTCGTTCAATCGTCATGGCATTCAACAGTGACCAAGTGCTAGTGCTGAACAACGGTTCAGGGAAGAGGGCAAGAGCATCCTCTTCTTCAGCATCCCTAAAGTGCTCCACACCCAAGAAAGCGGCCCGTAACCTGCTGGAGGACAGCAGCAGTGATGAGCGCTCACCGAAGCGAGCCACCCGCAGCCTCCAGCCTTCATGGCAGGAGGACAACGCTACCGAAACGGACTGGGCCCCACTCGACCTCTCCGTTTTCAGCGATGTGGTGCAGCAGCAGCAGCAGGACGGCGGTGAGGAGCGAGGATGGACTACCGTCACGACCAGCCGAGCTCGCCGCCACCAGCCCCCGAGGCCCAAGTTCAAGCTGGGCAGCCTGGGAGAATACGAGAACTCTTACCGAGCCATCTCTGCCCTCGAGAGGGAGTATCCGACCCTTCGGATACAGGTAAAGGTTAATCTCAAGGGAGAGCACGTGGTCACGCCCAAGGACGAGGATTCCACGGCACTCCTGCGCCGCATCGCGGAGGAAGGAAACAGGGTGCTCCTCCTCGACCCAAGCGAAAAGAGGCACAAAGTGGTCCTGGAGCGCTACCCGCTCGACCTGCCTCTCGAGGCGGTAGAGGCTCACCCTCAGGTGACCTCCGCCCAGCGTCTGACCTCCAGGAGGGACAAGTTGCCCACGAGACAGGTGCTACTTGTGTGTGTGGGGCCGCCGCCCGCCAAGTTGGATCTCGGCTGCTGGGGCAGATACTCCCTGCGCCCATACCAAGGTGAGCCTGTAAGATGTTACAGGTGCCAACGGTACAACCACCTGCAGGCGCGGTGCGAACATGCCGCCAGGTGCGGCGTGTGCAGCCTGCCCCACCCGACGGAGGAGTGCATCGCCCGCCATAAGGCCAACGAGGCAACCACCACCAGGTGCCCAAACTGTGGGAAAAACCACCACGCGTGGAACCCCCAGTGCCCTGAGAGGCTCCGTAGGATGCCTCGTTCACGCCAGCAGCAACAACAGCAGTCTCAGGCGCCACCAAGGCGGCAACGTCGACGTCGCCATAAAGCGTCGCATGGGCAGCCCCGGCAATAGGTCGCTCAGCCCCAGCAGCAACAGCATCCACCACGTGGCCAGCCAGGAAGGTCAGCGCGAGATCCCGTCGCACCCGCCCCACCTCCAGTCAGGTCAGCTTGGGTCCCGCGGCAGGCCCCCTCAGCCACCCCCCCACCCCCGTCCCAGCCAGCGGCAAGACCGGAAGAGATTAACCGGCAACCCCCTCACCGCCGACCCGAGGTACAGCCTCCAGCCATAGGCACGGAGAGCCGCACCCCCTCCGCCCACCCCTCCACTCGCTCAGGTAGCACCCCTACCAAGCATGCTCGAGCCAAGCCCCACCACCCAAGCAGCGGCACACAAGGGAGAGACCCTCCCAGCGACGCCCCCGCCCGTGCGGCGACAGGCCCAGCACCGACAACGGCGAGGAGGAGAGCCATGGTCCCGAGCAATCCTCTCCACGGGGTGCCCGCCTGTCTCAGCGAAGAAACCCGCGCGGTGGTCAACTGCCTCGTGGCGCGGATGGTGCAGTTGATGGCGGAGCTGCTTGCCAGCCCTGATCACGTCCCCGCTAGGCGGGACGATCTGGACGCGCTCCTCCGCCAGGAGACGGCCACGGCCATCTCTGAGTGCGGCCTCCTGCCACCACCGCTGAACTCGAGGGACCCACGTCTGTGCCCCTCCCTCCAACCACCAGACCTTCACCACCAACATGGAGAGGAGATATGCTGAGGGCGCCACCCACGCGGACCAGCCTGCAGGGCCCCCCAGGCTCAGAGTCCTGCAATGGAACGTGCAGGGCCTGCGACCCAAGAAACATCAAGTCCTACAGGCCGTCTTCGAGGAACACCTTGACGTTGTGCTCCTCCAGGAAACACTGACACCCGCCGACTTTGAATGGAGGGTGGCGGGCTACACCCCTCACTCGCTCCCCACAGCGGAGGACACCCGAGGCTGTGCAGCACTGGTGAGGAACACAATCCCTCACCGTAGGGTTGCAGCCCCAGTCAACTGCGGGGACGGTGTGGAGGTCCTGGCGCTGGAGCTGCAGGAGGGAAGTCTCCCGCTCCTGGTATACAACGTATACAGGAGCCAGCGACACCAGCTGGAGGCAGGAGAGCTTCTCACCCTCGCCTCCCCCTCCAGTCTCTTGGTTGCGGGCGACCTCAACGCCCACCACCCCATGCTACAGTCACCGTCCCCAGCCAACGAAACGGACCGACCCTCACCAGCGACCACTTTGCCACCCTCACCACCCTCCCAGTGGCCCCGCCGGTCCCACCCCGCCTGCCCCCACGCTGGAACATAAGGAGAGCGGACTGGACCAAGTTTCAGGCCTCTCTTGACGAGTGGTGGGCCGCCTATCAGCCGCCCGCCGACCTACATCAGCAGGAGAGGGACCTGACGACGGCCATCCAGACCGCAGCCGCCGCAGCCATCCCCAGGTGCACCCTGAGCCGCCGCCACCGGACAGACTGGTGGTACTACAAGGAAGAGGTGCGCGAGCACAACCACCGTGTCAACCAGCACAGGAAACTGTACAAAAGGCGCCCCAACCCCAACAACCTAAGACTCCTACAGGATGTGGTGGCCCGCGCACGGCAGGTATCCCTGAGGGCCAGAGAGGCTAAGTGGCTGGAGTGGTGCGCCACTTTTAGCCACCACACGTCTCTAGGCCAGCTGTGGAGGAGCGTGAGGACAGCCTCCGGCGCTGTCCCGCCCCGCCCGCCCGCCCACCCGCACCCGCAGCAGGAGGCAGAGAGGCTTGCCACCATGTTCACCACGCGGAGCTCCAGTGACCAGCTTCCTCCCCAGACACAACGCATCCAGCAGCAGCTCCGACCACACCGCGACGAGGCTGTCAGGGAGGCGATGGAGGAAGCCGACGTGACTGACCAGCCCTTCTCCCTTCAAGAGCCGGAGCGGGCTAGGAGGAGAGGCCGCGACACGGCAGCGGGGGCGGACGGCGTGCCATACTCCATGTTGGCGCACGCTGGGCCGGCTGGGGACGCCGCGCTGTTGGCCACCATCAACGCCTCATGGATGGCGGGCTGTCTGCCGCCCGCGTGGAAGGAAGCCGACATTCAGCCGATTCCAAAGCCGAGGGAGCCCACCAAGATCAGACCCATCTCTCTCCTCAGCTGCACGGCCAAAACGGCTGAGAGGATGGTGCTCGCGCGGCTACAGTGGCGCGTAGGGCCCTCTCACCCACATGTGTTCGGCTACACCCGCGAAGTGAGCACGGCAGACAGCATCCTCGCCCTGCTGACCCAAATTGACCGCCGCCCCGCCGTCATCGTCTTCATCGACCTCGAGAAGGCGTTCGAGCTAGCCAGCCCTCACGCCATCCTCGACGCACTCGTGCGGAAAGGGGTGCGAGGAAGGCTGCTGGCCTGGCTCCGCGACTACCTGCAGCGCCGCCGCGCCAGGGTTAGTAGGTTCCAGGGCCTGAGGTCGACCTTCAAGGTACTTGAGAACGGGACGCCCCAGGGCGGCATCCTCAGCCCCCTACTGTTCAACCTGCTGATGGAACAGCTAGTGGCACTGCCTTTCCACGCTGGCACCGTCCTGCTGAGCTACGCCGATGACCTCGCCCTCGTGGTCACCGGAAGGGGCAACAAGCTCAGGAGGACGCAGCAGGCACTCGACCTCATCAGCGGGAAATGCCAGGACCTGGGGCTCAAGATCTCGGCAGAGAAGTCCCGGGCCATGATGGTGAAGGCAGCAGACCCAACCTGGCAGCTCCACGTCCAGGGAGTTGAGCTGGCATGGACCAACTCCTACCAGTACCTCGGTGTGTGGGTGGACAAGCGGCCGTCCTTCACAGCCCACGCCGCCTACCTGAGGGAGAGGACGCAGTCTAGGCTGAGCGTGATGCGGGCCATGACGCGAATCAACGCGGGCGCCACTTTTTCCGTCCTGCGCCAGTACTACGTGCACGCTGTTCGCTCGCTGGTGGATTACAGCGCCCCCGTCCTCATAGCACTCTCTCCAAACCAGCAGGAGCGGATCGAGGTGCTACAAAACACCGCAATGAGGACCATGCTGGGGGCACCGAGGTGGTCCAGCGCATGCGTCATGCAGAGCGAGACCAGACTGGTACCCCTCACCACCAGGGTACAGCAGATCACGGCCTGCCGCGTAGCGAGGGTGCTGCAGCGTGACGCGGAGGGAGTGACACAGAGGAGACTGAGACTGGCGGGGACGCAGGGCGCCGAATCTCTCCGCCGCAACCCGTGGTTGCTGCAGTGCACGCTGGCTACCCACAACCTGGCTCGCATGGAGAACTGGCCACAGGCGGACCTCCCTGCCCCCACCTTCCGTGCCCCACCCCCGTGGGAGCCACCCGCGGCAGAGTTCTCCGCCACACAGCTGCCCGCCAGCAAGGCGCTCTGCGCCGTGGAGGAGATGCGGCAGCACGCCTTCATGGCCCTGGCGCAGGTCACCGAGCCAGACAGTGTTGTGTACTACACCGACGGCTCGGCTGACCCTGACAGCGGAAGGACGGGCGCTGCTGCCATCACCAGAGGGGCCGAGGTGTGTGAGAGGACTCCCGACCACTGCTCCACCCTGCAGACAGAACTGGTGGCCATCCTGCTGGCCCTGGAGCACGCTCAACACCGGCGGGAGCGCACCGTGGTGCTCCACACCGACTCATAAGAACATAAGAACATAAGAAATAAGGGAAGCTGCAAGAAGCGACCAGGCTTACACGTGGCAGTCCCTGTATGAAACACTCCTACCTATTTCCATCTGTTATCCCCATCCATAAACTTGTCTAATCTTCTCTTAAAGCTCTCTAGTGTCCTAGCACTAACAACATGATTACTGAGTCCGTTCCACTCATCTACCACTCTATTTGAGAACCAATTTTTTCCTATCTCCTTCCTAAACCTAAATTTTTCAAGCTTGAACCCGTTATTTCTTGTTCTACCCTGGTTGCTGATCCTAAGAATTTTGCTTACATCACCCTTGTTATAACCCTTATACCACTTAAAGACTTCTATCAGGTCCCCTCTTAACCTACGTCTCTCTAGAGAATGTAAATTTAACCGCTTCAACCTCGCTTCGTAAGGAATACTCCTCATCCCCTGTATCCTTTTAGTCATTCTCCTCTGTACTGATTCTAATAGACCTATATCTTTCCTGTAATGTGGGGACCAGAACTGCACAGCGTAGTCTAGATGAGGTCTGACCAGCGCCAAGTATAACTTTAATATTACTTCCGGCCTTCTACTTTTAACACTCCTAAAAATGAATCCTAGTACCCTATTTGCCTTGTTTCTGGCTTCTATGCATTGTTTCCCTAGACGGAGTTCAGAGCTAACTATAACTCCTAAATCTTTCTCGTACCCTGTACCTACCAGAGTTTGGGTGTTTAATGTGTGGGGCTACAGGCTCCCCAACAGCCGTATCCCAGCGACAACGTGGGCCTCGTCACCGTCATCCTGGGTAGCCTCCAGAGCCTCGCCGCGCAGGGGCGGCGGGTGAGGCTCAACTGGATACCCAGCCAAGTGGGAGTACGAGGCAACGAGGCTGCCGACGCAGCCGCCAAGAGAGCTGCTAGTGGCCCCCAGGTGACACGGCATGTGCCGCCCAGCCTGAGCCAAGTGAGGGCGCGAGCCAGGCTCGCCGCAACCAAGCGCGCCCGCCACACGCACCGGCAGCTGGAAACCAGGAAGAGACAGGCAGCTTGGTACGCCTCCGCCACTGGCTACCAGTCGTTGGACGCCTCCCAGCAGCAGCCCAGAGCAGACGGCGTGTTGCTGCAACGCGTAAGGCTGGGCTACTGCACCAGGGAACAGCTGTACGACGACTTTCGGTGGCAGGAGTGCGACCACTGCGGGAGGCACAGCCGCCACCCGCTAGTGCACTACCTACTGTCCTGTCCGGCCACCGCTGCCCTCAGACCAACGCCGCCACCACCGGCCCATCCTGTAGGCGGTGATCTCCTCAGCAGCCGCGAGGCCAGGGCTGCCCTCATCGTCCACCACACGCCCACAGACCTGATGCTGCGAGTTCTCAGGGCAGCGCCCCCTCCCCGCTGAACAGGTCGCAGCTCATTTTCTGACCGGCGAGCAGCACTCCTCGCCGCGCCACCGCACCGCCCACCACCGGGACCCAAGACTCCCCCCACCTGCGGGCTGGTGCCCGCTTTGTGTATTATGTACATTCATGTATATTTTTTCTTTTGTGCAATATGTATATATGTATATGTTGACATAATACTCAATAAACCTTTAATAATAATAATAAGTTATTTTAATAAATATCAATTATCAATTTACTACACCACTTCAAAACTGAGTGGATGACTGGAGTTTACTATCATGTGTGTATGTCATCTTTGTGTGTGTAACATGGTAGATGAAAGACATAAGAACATAAGAACATAAGAAATAAGGGAAGCTGCAAGAAGCGACCAGGCTTACACGTGGCAGTCCCTGTATGAAACACTCCTACCTATTTCCATCTGTTATCCCCATCCATAAACTTGTCTAATCTTCTCTTAAAGCTCTCTAGTGTCCTAGCACTAACTACATGATTACTGAGTCCGTTCCACTCATCTACCACTCTATTTGAGAACCAATTTTTTCCTATCTCCTTCCTAAACCTAAATTTTTCAAGCTTGAACCCGTTATTTCTTGTTCTACCCTGGTTGCTGATCCTAAGAATTTTGCTTACATCTCCCTTGTTATAACCCTTATACCACTTAAAGACTTCTATCAGGTCCCCTCTTAACCTACGTCTCTCTAGAGAATGTAAATTTAACCGCTTCAACCTCGCTTCGTAAGGAATACTCCTCATCCCCTGTATCCTTTTAGTCATTCTCCTCTGTACTGATTCTAATAGACCTATATCTTTCCTGTAATGTGGGGACCAGAACTGCACAGCGTAGTCTAGATGAGGTCTGACCAGCGCCAAGTATAATTTTAATATTACTTCCGGCCTTCTACTTTTAACACTCCTAAAAATGAATCCTAGTACCCTATTTGCCTTGTTTCTGGCTTCTATGCATTGTTTCCCTAGACGGAGTTCAGAGCTAACTATAACTCCTAAATCTTTCTCGTACCCTGTACCTACCAGAATTTGGGTGTTTAATGTGTACCTATTGTGTGGGTTTCCTCTACCTACGCTAAGCACTTTGCATTTATTGATATTAAATTGCATTTGCCATCTATCCGTCCATTCATTCATTCTATCTAAGTCTGTCTGCAAGGCGATGGCATCCGCTTCTGACCTAATTAATCTACCTATCTTTGTGTCATCCGCAAATTTACTAACATCGCTACTAATTCCACTATCCAAGTCATTGATATATATTAGAAATAATAATGGCCCTAATACTGATCCCTGTGGCACCCCACTAATGACATGACCCCACTCGGATTTCGAGCCGTTTATTAGCACTCTCTGTCGCCTGTTACCAAGCCATGACCCTATCCAACCTAACACCTTCCCATCTATCCCGTGCGCCCTAACCTTTCTCAGGAGCCTTTGATGGGGCACCTTGTCGAATGCTTTACTAAAGTCCAGATATAAGATATCATAACAATCACCATTATCTACTGCCTCGTACACCTTACTGTAAAAACTTAACAAGTTTGTCAGGCAAGACTTCCCCTTCGTGAAGCCATGCTGTGACTGATTTATCAAGTTATGTTTGTCTAAATGTTCCCTAATGTTCCTGGCTATTATTGACTCTAACATTTTACCTACAACTGAAGTTAAGCTGACAGGTCTATAATTAGACGCTAAAGTTTTATCCCCTTTCTTAAAGATGGGTACTACATTAGCCTGCCTCCACATTACTGGTACCTCACCCGACTCCAGTGATTTCCTAAAGACAGAAACTAACGGCTCACTAATAATCTTTTTACATTCCTTCAGTACTCTGGGATATATTTCATCAGGTCCTGGTGACTTGAACTTTTTTAGCCTATCTATCTCCTGCTCCACTATCTCCCTAGTTATGGAAATATCCGTCAGCTTCTCATACTCATCTGCTCTAAACACCTGTTCACTATCTGGCATATCCTGCATGTTTTCCTGAGTGAAGACAGTTAAAAAATAATCATTCAGAAGTTTACTAATCTCCTCCCCAGAACTAACCAGCTCCCCATCTGCTGCCTTTAATGGACCTACAGTATCCTTATTTTTCGTCCTGTATACTCGTACCTGATAAAATCCCTTGGGGTCCGTCTTCGCCTGGCTGGCTACCTTTAATTCATAATTGTCCTTAGCTTTCCTCGTTAACTTCCTGACTGTTCTAACTAATTCATTATACTGTGTCCTTAAAACCTCCTCACCTGCCTTTAATCTCTTATATATACTTCTCTTACGCCCTATATAATGCTTTAACCTAGCAGTCATCCATTTAGGGTCATTTTTTTGTGATCTTATTGTTTTATACGGGATATTTGCTAACTGACCTGTATGAACTTTATCTACGAAATATTTATACAATTCATCTACATTTACTTCACCTAATCTCCTCATCTCGTTCCCTACCATCCTCTCCCCTCCCTCATCAACTCGCCTCGACCTTACCTCTCTCATTTCAGCATGACCTGACATTCCAACATGCTCACACCTATCTCCCCCCTTCCTCTTTTCTCCTCCCTTCTGGAGCCTCACCTCACCTCCCTCATCCTGCCTTATCTCTCTGAACTCCGTCCCTGACCTGACCTCACCCTGCATCCTTTGCCAGTCCACTCCTTGGAGGTACCTTTTCAATTCTTCAAAATCTGCTCTCCTAAAGTCAGGTATTTTACTAGTGTTTTTATTTCTAACAGTTTCTTCCCATTCTAGATTGTACCTAATTTCCCTATGGTCACTGTTACCTAGCTGTCCTCCAACCTCTACCTGCGTGACTGCTTCCTCCCTGTTAGTAAGAATTAAATCTAGAATATTATTCCCCCTTGTGGGTTCTACTACTACCTGTTTTAAAAAATTATCCTGAATTACCTTAAGGAATTCCTCTGCTTCCTTGTTACCCACAATCAGACTCCAGTCGATATTCCTAAAATTAAAATCTCCTACCACACATACCTGACTGTACCTGCCTGCTCTATTTAATTCCTGCCACAGTGAGGTGTTAATTTCCTCTGTACTGGTCGGTGGTCTGTAAACTACCCCTAGTACTACTGACTGCGATCCTTCCTTAATATCTACCCATATCGACTCTGCTTTGTTATCTGTTTTAATTCTATTGTTCATACAGCACTGTAATGTGTCCCTAACGTATAACGCGACACCTCCTCCTCTCCTGTTTTCTCTATCTTTATAGAACATTGTATACCCATCTATCTTAACTTCTGGATTAAATACTTTTCCTGACATATCTAACCAAGTTTCAGTTAAAGCAATGATATCAAATTTCTCTACACTCGCTATTCCTCTAAGCAAGTCTATTTTATTCAGAATACTTCTACAATTTGTGTAGTAAACACTTAAGCTATTTCTCACCATCCCTAAGCTAGCTTCCTTTCTATGTAATGCTGATATGCACACCTTGCTAAGGTTTTTTTTCAGATGAAAAGGTTATTTTCCCCTGGGGGAGTGGACCGATCCCGGAAGTACTGCAATACAGGGCCGATCCGCGGCAAAGGTGGAGCAAGCCCCTAGCACTTCGCCATAGTCCAAAAAACAGATTAATATCGTAGATCCCACATGGGGATCGTATCAGATATTAAGCTGATAAGAACAGATACTACACTTTGATCTTAGCCAAAAGGCCGAGAAGCGATACCTTACAAGGGAAACACGGGAGCCACACTGTCCCGGGCTGAACACCCAGGCCGATCATTGCTGTACTATGTTACTGATGTCAAACCCCTGGGTTATTTACAGAATACTATTAAGTCAATGTTGGGAACTTAAATATATTCTTATTTTTTTAGGTTTATACCAGTGCTTCCCTATCTGGAAATCATCTTCCCAAATATCACTGCTTAAAAGTATCTGGAGAGAGAGAGAGAGAGAGAGAGAGAGAGAGAGAGAGAGAGAGAGAGAGAGAGAGAGAGAGAGAGAGAGAGAGAGAGAGAGAGAGAGAGAGAGAGAGAGAGAAAACTACTCCAAGAACAATGTACGGCGATAATAGTGCGTATAATATAGAACAATGTAGAGCGATAATAGTATGTATCATATAGGGGCAGCCACATGTAGGCCTGATGGCCCTCACAGGAATTAGTTTCTCTCTCTCTCTCTCTCTCTCTCTCTCTCTCTCTCTCTCTCTCTCTCTCTCTCTCTCTCTTCCTTTTTCCTAAATCTAATGAACAAGTGATCGTAAGCACCTCAAAGTAACGTAATTACATGCACCATGAAGTGAATAAGATTTAGTATCAACGAGTGTTTACACAACGGGACAGATTTCTATGTATTAGAAATTTCTAAACTTATTTCAGCAGAATAAACATTGATCGGCTGTAATGAATGTCAACATGATCCAACCTTGCTCAAAACCTCGGATAACAAGCAAGAGTAAGCATGTCATCTGTACCACGCTGTCTCTGCCTATGTCCAAATCTTATCATGCAGCTTTACAAGTACAGACAAGAAGTTCTTTCCAGCATAACAATGTTGATATTCTTCCCAGTGCCTAAGTTAGCCATCACTACTGCTACACAAGTTTTCTACTGTGCGTATCATGAACCAGAGACTCGTCAAAACCTAATCTTTACCTTTACAAACCATTTCTCTGCAAACAATAATGTCTTAATTTAAAGATTTAATTTGCATGGGTGAAATTTCATATGGTTCCTCAATAATTACTCAACCAATTACACTGAAACTTTGTATGTGTCGTGCAAATACGTTCCACATAACCAAGCATGTCAAATCTGCATTTGCATGTGCGTCCACAAACGTGTCAGGGCAACTGATGCACTATTACAAAAATAAAGCCGAAGCATTATCAAGTCGAAAGTTCACGCTTGTGTCGTTCAAATGCAATATGCACTTAGTGAGCATTCCGCAGTGGGTGCGACACTCGTTCATTGCCAATCAATAGCACTGGACATACTTGTTCCCATATCATCTGCTTAAAGGGAGAAAATATACAAAGGTACTTCACATTATGGATTAACGGAGACACATTGTAATTATTAAAATATAC
The DNA here is from genome assembly GCF_035594125.1 of Scylla paramamosain. Classification (NCBI taxonomy): domain Eukaryota; kingdom Metazoa; phylum Arthropoda; class Malacostraca; order Decapoda; family Portunidae; genus Scylla; species Scylla paramamosain. The sequence goes on from NC_087178.1 coordinate 12,188,581, forward strand.
AAAGGTACTTCACATTATGGATTAATGGACACACCATGTAATTACTAAAATATACAAAGGTACTTCACATTATGGATTAATGGACACACCTTGTAATTACTAAAATATACAAAGGTATTTCACATTATGGATTAATGGACATACCATGTAATTACTATCCTTCAAAAACATCCACACTTGTTCATAATAGTAATACGTAAGATGTAATAGCATCACGAAATATCATTCAACAACAGTAATAAATACGGACATGAAGGAACGCAGCCCCGGCCTTCTCCTTAGAGTAGACAGCAGGCAGAGCATCTTTGGCGTCATCCCCCAACGGTAATGCATCTACAGTTTTCACTATCTATTGTCATTCCACACCATCAGAGACAATAGGGGGATGCGCGAACGCACTGCCTCGCCATCAAAGTTGTAAGCAGAGCCGCATAGACACATGCGAGAAATGAAGAATCTACATTAACCTCCATCGTTACGTAACGGCCAGACATTTGTCATTCTACATCAGGATCAATGAGGGGGATGCGCGAACGCAATCCCCCGCTATCAAAAATTTCGCACTCGAGTTAACCACATTTGGGTTAATCGCAGGGGTCAGCACCGCCGGAGTGCAATGGTGGGCCTCGCCCTGGGAGAACCGCCTTCATGATCACGGTGTCTCCTGTGCCAGGTAAGTATGCCCAATGCCTTTTTTTTTTTTTTTTTTTTTTTTTTTATTTATTTATTTATTTATTTATTTTTTATTTTTATTTTTTTTTTTTATTTTTTTTTTTTATTTATTTTTTTTTTATTTTTATTTATTTTTATTTATTTATTTATTTTTTTTTTTTTATTTATTTTTTTTTATTTTATTTTTTTTATTTATTTTTTTTTATTTTATTTTATTTTTTTATTTTTTATTTTTTATTTATTTTTTTTTTAAGATTTATTCAGGAGTACAGACAAGTATATTTCAAGGAAACAAAAAAGCTTATAAATAATATTTACATAACAAATTACTCCCGAAACGGGCCATTGCCGTTGGCGGCCCGTAGCTAAAAACTAAGAGGTGAGCCATAGCATGTGTCCCTCTCCTATCTCTAGCTAAGCTAAGTCAGCGTGGTGGCGGGTATTGTTGGATTGTATTCGTGAGAATGTCCATGTGGCTAGAGAAGAGTGTTTTCAGCATTCTCACAGCTGTGCCCCTTGCTTCAATGTCTTGTGGGTTCATGTGGTGTGTAGATAGCTGGTGGCGGAGTTGTTCCGTCTTGTCACATTGCAGCACCCAGTGTAGTAACGGTTCTTCCTGATGGACCCCACAGTGGGCACACGGCCGTACTTCTTGTTGACGTATTCTCCAGTTGCACACGTATCCGAGTCTTAACCGGTGAAGATGTACTCGTAGTGTCCTCGGCGTACCTCTCGGAATCCTAAGTCTCTTGCCGTCCGTCACTCCTCTGTACCATTGACAGCTCCTGGATCCTTCTGCAGCATACGTCCTGTTTCTGTTTGTCGTAATAGTAGTCTCTCGTCGTCGTGCAGCCATCTTCATTGCCGAGAGTGAAGGCTGGACATGTGTTGTGACTTCAGCAAGGAGCGCCGCTGTCTTCGCTGCCATGTCGGCTGACTCGTTCCCATGAATCCCTACGTGGCTCGGAATCCAATTATTGGTGACAGTTTTCCTTTGACGCTGCAGTTCCCGGATGTTCCTCTTGACGGTGGTAGTGAGCCGAATGTTGTCCTTTAGGTTCCTTGCTTGGAGAGCCTCCATTGCTGACTGTGAGTCGGTGTGTATGATTATGTCGGTGTTGGGTAGTGTAGTAGCGTGAGCCGTGGCTTGCTGTATAGCTACCATCTCTGCCTGCATACTGCTGCAGCCATCAGAAAGTCTTGTTAGGAACTGTTCTCCGTTGTAGATGAAGGCAGCTCCGCTTCTGCCATCTTCGTCCACTGACCCATCAGTGTAGAAAACTTCAGCGTCGTTAATTGTCAGCCTGGCTATCTGGAGCTCGCCGTGTATTCGTCTTCTTACAGTGTCGTCTCTGGGAGCCTCAGGGAGCTTGCAGCTGTAGACCGTATGGTTCTCTGTCCAAGGAGGTGGTTCTGTATAACCTTCGCATGCAGTATCTTCATCCAGTGCTCCGACGTATCTTAGTCCTGAGGATGACAATGCTATGTTGGCCTTGCGAGTCCACCTGGTGGTGTCGAACTGCTCTCCCTGGGCTGCTGCGGTTCTAAGCCTGGATCGTGTCAGTGGGTAACCAGGTGTGGTGAGAAGCTTCGCTGTGGCTACTGCAACATTTTTAGTGATCCTTGCTTCTACGGGCGCTATGCCCGTCTCCACTTGTAGATTACTAAGTTTTGTCCATATAGGAGCTCCAACAATAAGGCGCATGGCCTTATTCTGCTGTACTTGTAAGGCATGTAGTTCTGTGGGATTCAACCCGACCAGAGCAATGGAGGAATAATCTGCGTGGACATAGTAAGATCGTAAGACATCATAGTCGGCTCCGGAAGATAGTGCAGTCATGCCTTTCATCGCATTGATCCTTGTGGCCATTCTTTCCTTTAGGTACTCGACCTGGGGCTTGAAGGAGAGTCTGTAGTCGAAGTGGATTCCAAGGCACTGATGTTTCTGGACCCACTCGATGTCAGTGTCCTGGATCCGTAGATTTCCCTCAGGTATCCTCCTCTCCTTGATAAGCATGGCTTTAGTCTTAAGGGGGTTAATCTTGAGGCCGAGTTCTGTACACATCTGCTCGATTTTCAGCAGAGCCACCTGAGCTTTGCGGTGTTTGGCATTCCCTTGTGAAATCAACTGGAGATCGTCGGCAGAGCAGAGGAGTTTAACCCCTCTCTCAAAGTCTATGCTGACCAACCTTTCCATGACTAGGTTAAATAGTATTGGGGACAGAATCCCTCCCTGCGGGGTGCCATTTTCTAGAGAGTATTGAAGGGACGTCTTCCCTTGGAATGTGACTCGTAGATGTCTTCCAGTGATATAACCTTGGATCCATTTCAGTAGTCTTCCTTGTACCCCTTTAAGTGCGAGCGTCTCTAGGATGGTCATTGGGTTTACCAACTCAAACGCTTTTTCCAGATCAAGAAAGACTACCACGGAAGGGTGCCCATCTACCGTGCTCAGGAGCCCTGCTAGATTCTCTGTCGTGCCGACACCTCTTCTGTAAGCGAAGAGATGAGGGTGCAGCTGGCCGACCTGGTGTTCCAGCTGTCTTCGAACAAGCTTCTCTGCTGTCTTTCCCAAGCAGCTGAGGAGATGAATAGGCCTCGGGTTGCCGGGGTCCTTTGGTTTAGGAATGGGGGTCACATTGGCAGTTTTCCATGTATCTGGTAACTGGCCTTGTCTCCAGGTGGCGTTTATTAGGGCCAGTAGCATAGTCTTGGCTGCTTCCCCGCTGTTCTTGATCATCAGATATGTCAGCCGGTCGTCTCCCGGTGCTGTGTCCTTTCCTGTCTTCTCAACACAGAGAAGTTCATGGAGAGTGAAGTTGACATCGGAAGGGCTGGGTTGCTGACAAGCTGTTGCTATGGTGTTGCGTCTGGCAAGGAGCCTGTCGTCTTGCCTCCTTCTGGTGTTGGTCGGTAGTTGTGCTGACGACGCGCGATCTCTGAACAGTGTAGCTAGTCTTTCCGCCTCAACTTGTGGGGTTGGGTGGAGGGGAGCTCTTGTTCTTGTTTTTCCGGTGACTCTGCGGATGTGGTCCCATAAACGAGCCAGAGACGTGTGTGCATTTAACTGGGAACACCACTCCAACCATTTCTCGCGTCTTATTTCCTTTAGTCGTCTGTCGGAGCTTCTTACTGCGGCTTGTAAAAGTTCTTTATTGTCTTCAGTCCTTTGCCTCCGAAACCGTTTCCTGGCTGAGTTGACCCTTGCATATAGTTCTTTGACCTCGTCGTCATAAAACCAGTGGTCCTTGTAGTGGCGGTTGCTGTGAGAAGACACTGGGCAAGCTTTGTCCAGTGCCGCATGAAAGGCTTGGACGAGGTTCTTCTCAGCTTCATTTATGTCGTCCGGAGTTATATACGTTTCACTCCAGGTGTCCAGCTCTTGTTGGAATGTAGGCCAGTTGATGTGTTTGATGTTCCACTTGGGCGGGGGAAGCGTAAGATACTCCGGGGCAGAATCTTCAAGGGTGATATTAACGGCAAAGTGGTCGCTTGTAAGGGTGGGGTGAACGCTCCACTGAATTTTTGGGTACAGGTCCGTCGATACAAGCGTTAGGTCTAACGTTCCTCCTTGTATATGGGTTGCTTCTGGTCCAGTCGCCAGGGTGACTTCGGGTATGTGTTCGAGCAGGCTGACGATTTGTCTTCCAGCAGCGTTTATCTTCCCCAAGTTCGGGTTAAACTGTGGGTGGTGAGCGTTGAAGTCGCCACCTATCAGGACAGTGTCATAGTAAACTGTGCTTAGCAGCTCGCTAGCGATGAAGTCCGTATTTGCCTTACGGTATACATTGTAGATTGCTAGCTCGTTGTTCCGTGTCGTTACTCGTACTCCCAGTACCTCGTTTCCTTCTCCGCAGTCAGGTGTGTCAGCTATTTTGATTGCTGGGAGCGTGTTCTTTACCAGTGTGGCGAGGCCGTTGGTTCCTCCTGTCTGTGGTGTGAGGAAGACTTGGTAACCTGAGAGTCGGAAGATGGTGTTGGGCATTTTAGTTTCTTGTAGGAGAAAAATGTCAACATCCTCTGCCTCTGCTGCTGCCCTGATGTGGTGTGTTTTACTACGCAGCCCACATATGTTCCATTGTATTATCTTAAGGTTGTCCTTTTCTGCCATGTTGGGTGTTATTTCTTTCCAGTAGCTGTTTTGAGATGATGTTCTCTTGCCCGTCTTGCTGCGGGTGACTGGCGCTTTAGGTGAGGCATGCTGTCCTGCGTAGCTAGGGCTGGCCTGAGCTACAACATGTCGTCTGCCCTCATCGTTCCTTCGTCCCTTTCGGCCGGTTAGTTGCTCGCTTTTTCCTGTAACGCCGCTCTCGTTGCTCAGGGTTTCGTCTCCACTCTTGTCTGCGCTGTTTGTCTCGTCCTCATGGTCTTCATTAGTTGTGTCAATATCTACCTCTTCAGCTTCTGGGTCTTCCTCATCTTCTGTTTCTTGAGTGTCAAGGTGTGTGGTGGTGGTGCTTGCCCGAAAAGTGGCTTCAATTAATGTAGTAATCTGAGTTTTTATGGCATCTCTGTTGGCCTGTGGATGAAGTATGGAGATAAGGCCTTCAAGGAGCGTGTGTAAGCACGCCGGCGTTATCTCAAGCGTTTCACATGTGTCTTTAGCTGTGTGGTTGCTGGCTGTGGTGGTCGTATCTTTTTCAGTTGTCTGCGTAGCGGCTTCTGTTGTATGTAATTCCTTATGCGAAAGTGTTGCTGGCGGTGGCGATACAGGCTGCGAAGTCGTAGTCTGGGGTGCTGGAAAATGCGCCGGGTCATTTAGACTAGGCGCTGGCTGGACTTGAAGGTTTGGAGGTTCGGGTTGATTATGAGGAATGCCCATTTTGTCCCTAATTGCCTTTTTCCTAGCAGGACAGTGCAGGCTCCAGGCAGGATGACTACGTTGACAATTTGGGCACCTGACATCAGCCGAGATGTGATTTTCTCTCTTGTTCCTGAAGCATTCCTCGGATTGGTGGCGGCCGCCACAGACTGCGCACGAGAACGGCCTGGTGCAAGTAGTTTGGTGGTGGCCGAAGTGTTGGCACCTGAAGCACCGAATAGGGTCAGGAGTGTATGGGCGTAATTTGTATTTCCCGTACCACCCTAAGTCGACAGTGCTGTCAGGAAAGGTTCCTGTAGCTTTGATAAGTACCTGTCTGGTTTCTACAGTCCTCTCCAGGTGTCTGTCTTTGAGCGTGAACTGCTCAGCCTCCAAGACTTGCGGATGCTGGATCAACAGGTGAGGCTCCAGCCCGAGGGGGAACTTCATTACCACCCATCGTTTCTGTCTTTCCTCCGGGTCGAGAGCTTCAATCCGAACCGCCTTGTTGTGGATGGTCTTGGTGTTGCTAAGGAGTGTAGCAGCCTCGTCGGTTAGTGCAGTGATGATCACTTCCCGCTTCACGTTGGGACGTACCTTAAGGCGAAGTGTAGGATGTGCTCGCGCCAAGGCATCTACGACGTCAAATCCTGTCCGGTAGTGTTCGTTTGGAAGCGCTTTGAATTTGCGCCATGGCTGCCCCATCTGATCCGGCTGGATGTTGATGTCTTCTCCTAGGGCAAGCTGCTGTTGTCGTCGGCGCTCCCTTGCTTCCTTTCTGCGGTTCTTCGTACGTTCCTCCCGTCCTGTCTGGAAGTCGTCCTCTTGGTCCTCGGGTTGTGGTCCGTCTCTCGGTCCTGGGTCGTCCTCGCGGTCCTCGTTGGTGGCCATCCTGAAGTCCATGATACCAACCACGTACTCCCTAGAAGCACCTCTCCGGCTACGCGGGGAGATGCACGCCATTAGTTGCTACCATGGTGTAGGTGTTACGCATCTCAGCTAGTCCAGTTCACCTCTCACCCTAGCTGCACCTCCCTGCTACGCAGGGAGATGCATGTCCTATGGCCTAGCTCTAAGAGCAGCCACCTAAAGTTCCTATGTACCTAGACCCTTCTGTAGGGACTAGCTCAGGGGAAGAGTTCCCTAACTACCTAAGTGCACTATACCAGGGTCGGGTTTCTGAGGCCTCACTGGCCGACACTCAGGAAACCCCTAGTGGATTGGAGATTCACAGCCGGGCTACTAATCCGGACAGCTTCACTCCTCTCCATTGGGCAGATCCTTCTAATGCCAAAACTTCGCTCATGTAAACCTAAACTGCTAAACACCTGCAAAAACCAAAAACACCTTATGCAAGAACTTTTTCCATAGCAAATTTAACCTTAAAAGTATTATTATATTTTACATGGAAATAAAAGTTATCATTCAATGTTTGCCTCGTGCTTATCCTATTTTATGCAAAGAAAGAGGATAAACCTGACAAGAAACCAGTACACACACACAATTGCAGTAACCTTAAATCACCTTAGCAAAGTAATATTTTTTTCAACTTAATTTTATAGGAGGCAGTGACCAATTGTTGTTAACAGGTATATAGGAGAAATTAATACAAAGTTCAACATTAAGCCCTGCCTATGATGCAGATTTTAGAAGAATGAATGAGCAAATTGATATTACCCACAAGTTGTCCTTCAAGTGTAACTTAGGCTAAATACAGCAGCAAGGAATGGCACGGCCTTCAGGGAGTATCATATGTGGGATCCTGTGATTAGTTTTCAACTAATCACTTCAAGTCTGGCTCAGGGGTATAAATGGTCTCAAGTCAACTAACTTATGCTTCCCAATTTTCATCTATCAAGCAGCTGCCTGCTCATTAACTTATACGAGTTACCATCCTGCCCATCACACTACCAGCAACTCACCACTACCTTGACTTTTCTCTAGCTTCCCTATTGTCCTTAACCCTCATAGGACTGTACTACCTCAAAGGCAAGAAAATAAAAAAAGAAATTTCCTGGATTCACTGACTATGCACTAGTGCTAAAGGAGAGGAATGAGTTGCCAGAGGGGGAGAGAGTAAAGGACATCTGGCTAATTGGAGGGTTGTGATATTGTTGCCACCAGTGAAGCAGGCTCTCAACAAGCTGACTTCCTAAAACCTACTTGACTTTTTTATTATATAAATTCTATTTACAGCATACACTGTTGAGCTTTGCTTGCCATTCTCTAACTTAACATGCAAAATCTATTAATATATACAGTACTATCTGTCATTCAATAATGATAAAAAGTAAAATAGAGTTATCTTACTTTCTGCTGAGTAAGCTTTTCCTAGAACAAACACTTTCAAGATTTGTAATTTTTTTTTTAATACCAATTTAAAAATTTGTGCTCACAGGGTCCTAACGTAAACACACTTGTCCCTGAGGGCAAAGCCTGGGTTGATGACCAATAATTCAATTAAAATACAATTCAGCAATCCTTCATAAAACAAATTAAGTGACGGAAAGCCTCATTAGAGTTCAAAACTTCGCTACCAGTATCTTAATGTGACAGCAAGGGCCGTAAGTAACCTCTGATGAGGATATGAGCAGTCATTCAGTAATACTCATTCAAACAGTAGCAATGCTGAGTAGCAGGAATTCCAAAGCATTACCTAACACCATGTGCTGCCACCTATAACATATGCTAAGCTCATAAACAACATATTTGCACCTTCACATCAAGCTTTTAAAAACTGCATTGTGTTTAGCAAACATCCACCATGTATAACAAAGTCATTGAAGATTTTGTGAAGTTTAGATGGCACAGGGTCCTAGCTATATAAGAAAAATCATCACATGAGAAAACAAAAGATCATGTGCATACGGTTGTTAGTGCCTGAATAAGGACTGAAATTTCTAATTCCACATGTTATATAATCCAAGGTTCAGTCCAAATACACTGAGTTGTCTTTGGACTAACACAAATTGTACTTGGAATTGAAAAATTTGATTATACTTGTACATACTTACATACACCAAAGTACAGTATTTTGAAAAATACAAAGTGCATTCAAGTCCATTGTACTAAACCAAAAGATATAAGTAATCTATATGAATTCTAGTGAACCTTGTGAAGACATTATTGGGTAAACATATGGAGTGTTATGATACTGCAGAGTTATGTAGAATAAAAGTACTATTCATTTATGTGAGTATATCAAAATTTCTCAACTTTGCAATAGGAACTCTTTTTTTCATATAATGTAGGGACTTAAAAAAATGTACAAGTACAATGACTTGTACTTGGATTTCGACTTTACATAAATAGCAAAATGAATGTACATGAAAATATCCACATAGTTCTTGAACATAGTAGAATTGCCTGTACTTGGACCCAACCCTGAGTTAGCATCCCCCACACGAACAGTTCTTAAAACTGGTAAACAGTGAAGATAACAGTACCTTGGGAGTCCAACGGAAGAGCTGAGCAGTGAGCAGTTTTCTGTAAGAAGCAGAACACAAACATGAAGTGTTTAATATACAGCAAGACACAGAGTTTTAGTACATAAATGGTACACGAGTTACCCAGCACAGAAGCCACATGTAATTTAAAGTAAGATATGTGACAAAAGCTAAATCACTTATCCTCTAAATAACATGAGGGGTTCCTAAGACATATGGTAAAATGGGGTCTATACACTTTGAAGATGCATCATTCTTCAATTCAATTCAATTAATAAGCATGAATTGTTAAATGATTATGTTAAATGACTGTAGTGGTGAGATGAACAAGGTGAGGTGTGCGTGTAATATTGCAGACAAGACTGAGGCTGAGAGCAACAGGAGCTTCATGAGAAAAGGCCAACTGTTTGAGTAGGATTTGAGTGACCAAGTGAAGCAAGTTCTTTTAAAAATGGAAGCTTAGAAGGACGGGAGGTATTATAATACTATAAAAGACATAATAAAGCCCAGAGAAGGACTAACAGGGAAAGTTTTATGCACACAAACCGTCAGGCTGTCTGCCATCAGTTGACAAGAGTTGGCCCAGAAAATATGAAATCTACAGAACAATGATTCAAATACAAACGCATAATGCTTATCTACTCTGATTGCTTAAATTATACTTAGTTAACAAATATCTCATGTTATTAATCAAAACTGTCAACTACAATCCTTGATCACAGGCCAATTATTTGTTAAAAAATCTTGATTCCCCATAAGTAATGTCTGTAACTTTGAATTCTTAATAACCCAAACTCAACCAAAGTCCAGTATAAGGCTGAGTTAGCAGAAATAAAAATTCAGAGTTGAAAACAATGATTTCTGAGACCACAGGAAGTTGAGTTGCACAACACTGGGATAACTTCATTAACCTGCACCACAAAAAAGGACACCCTATACTATACATATAAACAAGTCCCAAACAGTCATCCCTTAACATCCATAGCAAGCCAGTAAGACAACCTCTCATGTTGAAAATGTGCATGTACATATCTCCTGGCCCTCTTTGGGACATCCCTGAATAACAGAGCTATACACATCAAGAATATTGAGCTGCTGTAGGGCAAAGCAAGGAAAAGTGCCTCTCTCTGGTAAGAAACATTCTGTAGGCTACCTTGCAAGGTAAAAGTTTCTTAAGGCCACTGTTGATATCATCAAGTGTTTTGTCTTTCTTCAAGAGGCTACTTCCTGTACAACCTATAGTCCTACCAATAGGCCACTTCCTATAGCCCAACCTGCCCAGAGGAGACACCTGCTACCTCAACCTCTTTGTGAGTATTTGCAAACCATTTTATATTTTGAATATTTTGGTATTCAAAAATATTATAATTTTCTGTGCACTTTGACCGCATTGCTGGGTAGAGCAGTATTGCATATATGTCACCTTGCCTCCTGGTTGGTGGTTAGAGGGACAACAAAAAAATATAAGGAGATCCTATTGGTATGATTAACAAAACTATCAGCATTAGTAATAGACAGCAACATTCTGGAAGAAAAACTATCATGAAACATTTAAACATCTTATGAGATACACTAAGACAAAAGAGATTAATTAAAAAAAATTACTAATATTAAATCTTGATATCTTTCTCTTAGACAGTTACATCTGGTGCCAAGACAAAATAATTATATTAATACGCTATCACACATAATTACTGCTACTCAAGAATCACTATAATGTTTAACTTAAAATGCATAGGTATCTCAGATTCACTCTACATCCTCCTTTCCTCGAGACTTCCTCCACGCCATACACAAACACATCACAGCTTCACTCCACACCCTCCTTCCCTCGAGACGCCCTGCAAACACACACACACACACACACACACACACATCTTACAACTTCCGTACAAAAAAATAAATAAATAAATAAAGCCCTGAAAGACAAAAGCTCGCCTACAAGTGTTTTAAGTGTTAAGCAGACACCCTCACCTTAGCCGCCATTAACCTCCGGTCCACTGCCAACCACCACCTCTTCGTTCCTCCTCCCGCCCTTCCAGTTTGACTCACCGTGCTCACTCATGACTGTAGCCTTGCGCCGTGCCGTCAGGAGTAAACAGGACGGTGGGCATGATGAATATGGGAGGATTTAATCCTATAAATCGCACATAAGAGCACGCCACTACTTTGCCTAACCCCGCAAATGCCACGTAGACAACTAGACTGAGAAGTGTTGCCACGTGTTAGGTACTAAAATCATCTAATGACTCCCAGAACACTTCATAGATAACCAAATAAGCAAGCAAATAAATAAATAAATAAATACTATGAAACATTACACCAGAAATGTTAACATGTACATGATCTTGTTAATTTGATTTTATATAACACTATGAAGAAGGTACGAGCATAAGAATTTATATAGATTACATAACAAAAAAATTATAAATATACTGAGTGGTTACTTACTGTTCATGTTTTATTTTCTTTGAAATGATAGGTTTTCAGGAATGATATTTCTAAGTTCTTGTCTTTATCAGTTAAGCATATTTTTCTGTACTTTCCATTTCATGTCTTCGACACATAGCATTATTAGACACATTGTGTTACATATTACAGGTCCATACAGGTCCAAATTATAAATAAGAAGGAAAAAATTAAGACAGTGGTGTAAGTAAAAGCATATTTCCGAGAACATAGAAAGAAAGAAGTGGAAGATAGCATGATGAGCTGCGCGAGGTCATGATGATCAAGGATGGCGCACATCTCTATTCAATTCGCAAACTATTAATCCCTATCTATCATCTTCTTACAAGACAGAAAGAAGGAGGTAATAGTACCGTACATACCAGAGAGCAGGCCTTATGTTGGCAACTGTTTCGCTGTTAGATCCGAGGCAGAGCAACGAAGCGCGGCGAACTGGGTGATTCACAAGCAACTCCTCTCCTTCCCGACTGTGAGATGTGGAGCTGCATGTCTCTCATTGCAGGCGAGTAAGGACTGAGGGTGACTATGGGGCGTACGGGCAGGGAAGAGGGTTTGGCGTTGGTGACAGGTAAACACTCCCTGACTCGTTTTTACCGGATATGAGTATGTGTCGTAACCTACAATCTCTCTCTCTCTCTCTCTCTCTCTCTCTCTCTCTCTCTCTCTCTCTCTCTCTCTCTCTGTGTGTGTGTGTGTGTGTGTGTGTGTGTAATGTGATTATTCGTGGGACTTGGTTAATTAGTCACGTCTTATAGCAGGGGCATGGAAAGTCTCCGTTCCCTGCTTCATTAATAGCTAACAAACGTCCTTTTCTCATTCACCTAATTTTCAATCCACGCTTTCACTAAGCCACATACACACCCAACACGCTTATCACGTTTATACTACTCATGTCACCAGCTTTCTATTTAATACTTATTTTTCAGCTCAGAGATCACGTCGCAGGTGGCGGGCAGCACGCAAAGCACTGCAAGCCCACCACTGCCGGAGACATCGCAATGGTGCAGCGCCCCTGCTTGGGTGATGTCCTGCCTAAATTTAAAATTGTATTTCTTGGAAGAGTGTCGCCATGCTGAGCAGGATGTAAATTATGAAAAAAATAAATCTCAACCAAAGGGATATGAAGCATCAACCACAGTAACAAATATCTTTTATTTTTAAAACTTTGACAGTTTATGCGTTAAGTATAATGTGTAAAGTACCTATGTATAATAAGAAATGAAGACAAATTGTGATCCCAAGCCAACCTGCAGACAACGTTTCGCCAAGACGTCTACTTTACGAGGTGACAGCGAACTTTCAGGTCTCGCCGAGCCGAGCTCCGCCCAAGACGAGCAGCCCATGCATGCCTACACACTGCGACTCACTCACGACAGAATATGGGGACTGAGCATGCGTCACTGACTGGAGACCCAACACTGGCCTTGCACAACAAACGCCATATACACAGCATCCTTCATTACAGTTAAAAATAAGACTAGTTGCCCTCCTGCCCCAAGCTCTCAGGCCCGGGAGCTGCACTGGTGTCTTTAGTGCATTGCTGAGCACGCTGCTCATGTAACAAGCTGATGGGAATGACAAGTCAACAAGTGAGTCTACATTTCGGTTTTTAATTTGATAATTTTCAACTTTATCGTTTGGAAAGATAATCACTACATTTCATTCCAAGAAAAGGCCGCTTTGCTAGGTAGGAAAAAAAAAACAAATCATGGATTCTGTAACATCTACAGTGATCATATACATTCTGCAAAGCTTTATCTGAAGCTCACCACTGACTGTACCTTTGGATCATTACAACAGAATAATGACATGTGTAAGTAAATCACAAAATCATATATAACTTATGTAACACTCAAGACAAAACATCAAAAAGAAAATTATGGTTTATATATAGAAAAAAAAGTACCCATAAACGCAAGGTTCCATTTGTTATTTATGAAGGAAACTGAAAGTGCGACTAACTGAAGGCTTGACCTAGGCAGAAACGAGATGTAACGGAGGAAAGCGAGCCAAGCACAGTAATATATAGCATGTATGAGCATTACATATATCTGCTATCCACCTGTAGCATTTGGTAAAAACAAGATATATCCAGAAAAATATGTTGGCTTCTTACATACACTACACATGTGATCTAATATAGGACACTATAATCAGCTTAGCATATAGTACAGTTTCATTAATAGTCTAGCAAGTATTACTGTCCATAGTACATACTTTTTACAATACTATACGTACTTCATTTATGTGGCAACCTGTACGTAGATTGCACTCTTGAGGGGCACACGGAAAGTCCGGGCAGTGCTTTATCACGCACACACACACACACACACACACACACACACTTGAAGCCCAAACCTGTTTCTAATTTTGTGATTATAAACCGAGTAGTAAGTGTCACCGATGCCAAAATAATAATAGATTTTCTAAGAAGATGACGTAAGAGGAAAGATCTTACTGTAGTAATTAAGTATATTGCCAAGAGAGAGAGAGAGAGAGAGAGAGAGAGAGAGAGAGAGAGAGAGAGAGAGAGAGAGAGAATGAATCAGTATGGATGAGTAAGACACTGGTTACAAAAAAAGGATCGTAAGTGCTGTACTTCCCAACACAACATGCTTCAGGTTTAACACTTGTACCAGAGACATTACCGCAGGCTCGTATTCTGAGACGCTTCGTTCTTTCATCGTCACTATTTTCAGAGGCCACAAAGATGATTAGTGAGGTTTCCAAGGGTGATTTTCCCATTGATGATGCAGAATCCTTGCTCATCTGTCACTAGAATCATGAAAACACACTTGGAAAACCCCTAATAACTTCCACTGAAGGCTGTTGAAAGTAAGAGGTGGATGACGAAGTGTTTGAGAATACGCTCCTACTTCCAAGATCGAAATCATAACGGTATTATTATTATTATTATTTTTTATTATTTTTTATTTTTTTTTATTTTTTATCTTGGCTACTCTTGTGTGTTCTGTCGAGCCATGCCGCCGCTACTGCCACCGCCGCCCACACGCTGCCGCCCTCATCACTGCTACCCGCGCACCACTAAAGGTCAAATAATCAAGTAAACCTTCTTCCATTCACTCAAGTTTACAGTCACCTTATGAGTTTCTCAGTAAGGGATACAATGTGCTACACGACAAGGCTCTTCAAGGGATGGGTCGTTTAAAGATGTGGTTCTACAGGTCAGGTCTTCTTCCTAACTCATTGCACTGGGAAGTTAACTGATTTTTTTTAAAGCTTTCCAAACAAAATGTGAAGTGAAAATCCGTACACATGTCTACTTCATACTGATAAGAGAATAACGGAAGAATAAAAAATTGGTCTACATTTGAAGTTATCTTTTTTTCTTAGACAGAATGTGAAATGGGGATACATATTGCGTGACTCTAATGAACAGGCGCCAAAATCTCATCATGTTAGATAAATACAGATGCAAATGCTTTCGTAACAAAAAATAAATAAAAGTAAAACGGCTAGGGTGAAATTGCAGTCACATATTAATATTACGTATAATAAACAAAGTGCTTTTTTTTTTCTTCTACAACAAGATTAGCGCAGGACAGAATTTAGTAGTAATATGAATCGGTGAGTTTGGGAACAGAGAACTGAGCTGAATGAGGTGTTTGGGTTCAGAGTTTTAGACCGCCAAGCCAACACGTGACAAACAACGCGAGACTTGGACTGTTAATGGCTATGCTTATATCAGGTGAGGAATTTGAAGCTTGGACACACACTCACAATAAAAATGAATAAATAAATAAATAAAATAAAATAAAAAGCCATAATGTTGGATATGAAGAAAATTCATCAAGAGTTGCCAAGTAAGAGAAGATACCTTTCTCCGCTGATCATCTACAGTAGCACATACACGTCTTTCTCTGCGATGAATATCTTACATAAGCAGCTAGTAAATACTCTAGTTTATGATCTTATATGCTACACACTAACTGATCTTTTTCTCTCTTCTTATCTAATTTTCCAAAGGTACACCCAATTTCCTGATTTTTTTGCATCATACCCACAAGCCTCGAGGTGATGCGTAACTTAAGACTTGCATTTGAACTGTCTCCTTTAGTGTCTGGTATCTTAAGTGTTTTTTTTTTTTCTTCCCTATTTCTCACCAGTTTCTGTTGTCCCTTCCCCTGAGCCTCCTCGCATACGAAAAAAATTAATGAAAATTCCCAACCCTCAAGTCACACCCAAAAATTACACCTGACATTCGGTGCTGCGTTGGTGTTCAGCCTCCCACACACAGCAGGGGTCACTCTCAGCCATTTCTACCTTCCTGCCTTGGACATGTTGTTGTTATTGTTGTTGTTGGAATGGCCTGTTTTGTAAGAGCATGTATGCAGAAAAGAAGCACACACACACACACACACACACACACACACACACACACTGCATTATTCATAATTCTCTTCAGTCTCGGTTAAAAAAAAAATCACTCCTTCGCAACACAAATGCATTACGTCTTTATGGACATGTAGGAATAAAAATAAATAATTAGATGAATAAAATAAATAAAAAAGGGCGCCCGCAACCATGGTATCTTTCAGATCATCATAAGGCCTCATATAAAAATCCAATCAAAATATTCATCCTTGCTAATCATCACACTCCAATCACCTCAGAATCTTGATTACCATGACAACAAAGTGACTTCCGTTGGTCTGTTACTCTCTTCGAGATTTACGAAGCCTTGGGGAGGTAGAGAGAGAGAGAGAGAGAGAGAGAGAGAGAGAGAGAGAGAGAGAGAGAGAGAGAGAGAGAGAGAGAGAGAGAGAGAGAGAGAGAAACATGTTGAAAATATGTATAATCCAAATAATTCCTTCTTGTTCATTTGCGTCAGAACATTAGTGGGTTCGAGCATTGCTGGCGAAAAGGGACGATTTTTCAGAGAACATTTATGGCGGTAACAAACACGGCCAGCCAGCACAAGTCAAGGACAAGGCAAGGCAAGGGCGAAAGGGAAGCAAGCATGTATACACTCGTACGTACTTCTCAGCAGCAAAGACCGTTGTTGGAATGGCTTTTGTTATCAGAGCATGACGGCAAAAGGCTCACGTGTTTTTTTTTATTTATTTATTTTATTCTAGATTAGACAGTGCAGCTTATCACAAACAGCCTCGTAAAGACTCAACATGTCTACTGCCCTTTCTTCTTTCTTTATGCTTTTTCGTACATACCGCAGTGCTGTCGCCTGTGCCTCACTCACTGTCTCCCATAATCACCGTTCATTTTCAGCGTTGTTGTGATTCTGAAATGACGTGGTTTGCATTGATAGCCAACTGCTGTCTTGTCCATCCCGCGGTGGTGGTGATGATGGTAAAGTTTACTTCGTGTCATGTTTAATAGTATAATTGGTCTTGTCTCCACTATATGTAAGATAATCAAGGTGATGTTGGAGATGCATCAGCGCTTTAAGAAGCAATGTATTTACCTGTACTAATATTGCAAAGTGACTGCAGGTAAATCTTATACAGACCTTTGTTTTTACAGTTTGCCGAGGAATTTCACGATAATCTCTTAATCCTACACATACGTATTTAAATATTATTATTCAAGAGACACCAATATAACCCAATTCTTAATGAGTATGAGCGTGGGGCGCCGCGAGGTCGTTGCTTGATACATGTTACCCTTCCACTGGGCTTTTGGTGTTAATGTTTTCTTGATCGTTATTGAAATCGTTCAGCACAACTCTGTCACAGCGTCCCACCGTCAGTATATATTTTTTTTGGTTGGCAACAATTCTGCATTTTTCTCTACATACCTAGAAAATGAAACACGGTACACGTACATTAATTGCACATACGCGTCTCCTAACAACCGTGTGCACAAGTTGGGCTCATTCTACAGTGTTATTAGGGCACCGCGCGGGCGCCGCTACCCTCTGAGGGCAGCCTTGCACTAACCACGCACTATACACACCCACACTCACACTGCTACGCTAACACTACGCGGGCATGACTGACACTACTTGAGGATGGGATTTGGTACACGACTCTCTTGCCTTACGCTACTATGTACAAAACATCGAGGAATGCCAGAATGAGGCCAAATACGTGACGTTACTCTTCACTCTGGCGTGAGGCGTACCCGTACCCGCGGCAGCAGTACACCGGACACCAGCGTGAGGGCAAGACTTGTACACTCACTCAAACTGCGTGAGTTACTGTGATTTGCAATGATCCGCGGTTGATATCTTGAACAGATTGTGGCATTCTTGTTCTCCCTATTGGCCTACACTAAATATAACATTGGTGAGATTCCTCGGCGCTTGTTTGGCGCCTCCCGGCAGCCCTCCCCTCCCCTTCTCTCCAAGCAGGAGGTGCGGGGCTGGTGGGGCGGCGAGCTAGGGCGCTGCACCACGGACGCGCCTTTGCACCACCTCAGAACTGGCAATGGTGACTCGCTGACAGCATCTCTCCATCATACACCTGACTTTTGTCTTGAAGCGGAAAGTTTGGACTGCGAGTTGGGTTGTCAAGGTGACAGTTATCATAGAGACAGTTAACATGACACTTCACTAGAAACATACGGTATTTTTTGCTTTGGCGTGGAAAAAATTATGTTGCAAGCTATCATGGTGGCTGTTATGGTGACACGTGGTCATGACAGAGTCTTCATAATTCCCAGAAGTTTCTTTTCTCCACGTCCTACTTCGTAAAATACTTATAACTTCCTTGAACTTCTTCTTTCACACCACTTCTCGTCCGATCAGTGAAGTTAAGCAACGTTGGGTCCGGTTAGTACTTGGATAGGTGGTTCTCCTCCACATTTCACCTCCCAAAGTGCGCTCCACTGCACCGCCATGCTGGCTGTTATATGGCTAAGCGTGGACATAACCCGCTGGAAAATGGATAACGAGAGCAGCTCTAATAACACGACCACAGGTAATTATTATATGAACCGTTATCACCACACGAGCACCGCCATCACATGAACCGCGACCACAACACACATACGTACATACCCCGTGCGGGAACACGGCGCTGTAAAAAGGGAGATTCCATTACGCTCCAAACGCACGCTGGAATACTGGAATATGCCGCCTAATTTGATCAAACAAACCTGCATAGCCTGAAAGATTATTTTTTGTTTTGGTCACAATGGATATGAAATGTGAGGGTATACGTGTTTCACCACAAAGCCGTGATTCCTAACTTCACTCTGCCTTCCCGCCACCCTTACTGCCTTCCCATGAATCATCTGGCTTCACGTGAGCGTGGATGTTGCTCTGAAAATACCGCGCAATGCCTGAAGCTAAATCTTACACACCTGTTTTATTCGCAACTCATCTATTACAATGTAACTCGAATGACTTTACGTGTGCCTTGCCGCTGACGACAAAGAACTGCTTCAAGATTCACGGTGTAACTTTATGGTTCTGAACAAATGTTGATAAATGTGTACCCAAATGTTACATATCACTTAGTATTAGATCTTTAACACTATAGGCCTCCTTTGAGCATATCTTTACTAATTTCCTGTTTCCCTGAGTCCACAAGACTGAGATGACACACACACACACACACACACACACACACACTCATCAAACACAAAATCAAAGTCACTGCAGGAATGGAGATGTGTAATAAATAAATAAGAGGCTGTACCTCGGCAACTCATCGAGGGTGTGTACCTTGTGTATCTGAAACGCTGGCTGCGGTACAAGCAACGGCGGTGTGGGCGGCGCTGCGGCGGCCACTCCACGCTGCGCCCTCCCTACCACCCTCCTCACCCTGCCGCCGGTGCTGGCAGCGTTATGAAGTACAACACACAACTATATGGGACGTTTCCAATATCTGCAACACAGATATCCTATTTGTATGTTAGCGACATTGACATCGATGTTCACGAAATACGAGTTACAGCGGCCAGGAGCGACTAACTCACCGTCCTCTTTCATATTTCTATACGAAAATAAGCTTTCTCGATAAATATCATGATCCTAATATATAAAAAAAAAAAACATAATAAAAACTTCGTATTCTCAGCTCAGACAGTTCACTTAAAATTAAGGTTTTCCAGCAAATACCTAACATTATATGTTAATCTGCGTGCGTGTGTCAGGCGCCCGACCCCCAGACAGCACTGCGCAGTCCCGCCTGGGAGTCGCGCGCCTGGCCATTCTTGGCCGACGTTACAAACAGTTACAAAGCTACACTACTTGATCACTAGTACACCAAGATGACTCGTGCAGAAGGCTCAGTACTGCACTGCCTCACAGTCCCGCCAGGGTCACGCTGCATCGGGTGGGTTGAGCAGTAACTCTACACGTCACGAGAACCGAATGTGCGCTGCGTTGTTGATGGTATTGTTGGTGTTGTTGGTCAGACGGCAGTGTAGTAATGACCCCCGGCTGGCCTCCTCCCCCCGCCGGCCGCTCTCAAGATCCTTTGTCCGTCTTGGAGCTGCTGTTCCCTTCCTCCGAGTTGATCGCCTTCTTCTCGTTGTCGTTGGGCTCCTTCGACTCAGCCAGCTCGTAGCCGCGCACCACCGTTTCGATGAGGAACTTGATGGTGATCCTGTAGATGTTGTCCATGTTGTCGGTGTAGCGATCCCCCAGCGTGAGCCGCACGGCCTCCAGGAACGGGTGCTCGATTTTCTGCCGGGCAAACACTAATTAGAGGTGGTAAGTAGGAAGAGACAGGTAACCCCTAAGCCGCTGATGACACTGACGCCTGTTGCTTCATCTGAGTGACCCTTAACTGTTTTACTGAGCCGTAATAAAACTACTTATATATTTGAACTACTCAGTCATTCGCTGTATCCGTAGTGTCTTTTAAAACTGTTCTGCTTCACTTTAAGACTTGCACTATTTTATCAAGTTCGAGAGGCCATAGCAGTGAAGGGTTAAGAGAAAATTTTTTTACCATTACTATTACTGTTATTACTGAAGAACATGATAACGTATGATAATAATGAGACATCAGAAAGCTACTTAGGCAACTCATGGTAACTTCTGGGCACTTAAAACTTACCAACCGCCATTATTTTCTTTATTTATCCAAACTCCTCTTGAAATTACGAAATGACTGTGCGTCTGCCGCGCTCTTGCTAAGTTTGTTCCTCTTATCTACTGCTATTACTACTACTACTACTACTACTACTACTACTACTACTACTACTACTTTCATCTTCACAAACAGCCACATTTTCACCGTCATCACCAACACACCCTTCCAAACATCACCACAATAACCCGAACACGACAATGCCACCACACCAGCACCAACATTATATCTGCACCACATGAGCTGCAGGTAGTGGCAATAATGCTAACACACACACACACACACACAAAGGGTAATAAGTGCTAATATCACCTCTAACATTTACCACAGTATCATTACACAGAAACTCCACGCAATGCACTTCTCTTTTCCCTTTTTAATACCCCAAGATGCCTCCCCTCATGCCCGCCACCCTCCCTGCACCCAAACAAAGCACGGAGACAATGGAACAGAAGGTTTAATACAAACCACATTACCAAAGGCTACAGAAAAAAAAAGACTGGAATGCCCAGCTTCAGGCTAACTGGTTATACTTCAGTTCTTTCGTTCACTTCATAAGGCTGCTCTTTTTTCTAGTCCTCGGCATCACCTTACCCAGAAATACTCCTTTTTGAACCCCGGGATCTTGCGATGAGAGGCGCCGATCTGGTGGAGGAGGCCAAAGAAGAAGTCCACGTTGTCCATGGCCTTGATGCCCTCGTCAATGGAGTTCATGACCATGGTGGCGTGCTCGGCCAGCTCCAGAGACTCGGCCTGCTCGTCCCGCCTCCGCAGCTGCCGGAACTTGGTGAACAGCGTGATCAGCTCAGAGTGGTTCTCGAACAGCCTGGAATACAAGGGCGTGGTGAGGACTAGTGATGTTTGTAAGTGGTAATGGAGGATGCAACAAGGATGATATAAGCAAAATCATGAAGTTATGGTTACGATTAGAATGGACAGAGTTTTGTAAATGATACAGGGGTTATAATAAGGCTGACACACGCAAAATCCTTATCCTCAAGTCTTTAAATAGTATAGGGAAAAAAAAAAGGATGCCACAAGCAAAATTTTTAGGGTCAGTAATCAAGCCTGATAAAGCTAGATAAAAGAGAGAGAGAGAGAGAGAGAGAGAGAGAGAGAGAGAGAGAGAGAGAGAGAGAGAGAGAGAGAGAGAGAGAGAGAGAGAGAGAGAGAGAGAGAGAGAGAGAGAGGAAGAAATTGGTTTTTAAATAGAGTGACAAATGGATGGAATATACTTAATATTCATCTTTCCTGGAGTGTCAGGCAACTTCCCGAAATAGAGCAAACAAATGAAACGTCTCAACTCTCCCCTGAATTACCACCTCGCACACAAATGAGCTCATTCAACAGACGATCAAACTTTTGCAAGTGTTTATTGGTCGCAGCCTCGCATTGCACAGCTCTCGGCTCTCCTTTTCGTTTTTAATTACTCCCGTTTTCTTCAATTCAGTATTTTTCCTTGAGAATTTAATCATAATTCCTAACGTATAAATTGCGGTATATATATATATATATATATATATATATATATATATATATATATATATATATATATATATATATATATATATATATATATATATATATATATATATATATATATATATATATATATATATATATATATATATATATATATATATATATATATATATATATATATTAATCTTTACAGGTGTGCGCATTAATATTTCTAAAAAAATATACAAATAAAGATACCAATTACAACGCAATATTAAAACAACAATTATTATTAAAGGTTTATTGAGTATTATGTCACATATACATATATACATATTGCACAAAAAGAAAAATGTACATGAATATACATAATACACAAAGCGGGCACCAGCCCGCAGGTGGGGGAGTCTTGGGTCCCGGTGGTGGGCGGTGCGGTGGCGCGGCGAGGAGTGCTACTCGCCGGTCAGAATAAGGAGCTGCGACCTGTTCAGCGGTGTGGGGGCGCTGCCCTGAGAACTCGCAGCATCAGGTCTGTGGGCGTGTGGTGGACGATGAGGGCAGCCCTGGCCTCGCGGCTGCTGAGGAGATCACCGCCTACAGGATGGGCCGGTGGTGACGGCGTTGGTCTGAGGGCGGCGGTGGCCGGACAGGACAGTAGGTAGTGCACTAGCAGGTGGCGGCTGTGCCTCCCGCAGTGGTCGCACTCCTGCCCCCGAAAGTCGTCGTACAGCTGTTCCATGGTGCAGTAGCCCAGCCTTACGCGTTGCAGCAACACGCCGTCTGCTGACTCTGCTCTGGGCTGCTGCTGGGAGGCGTCCAACGACTGGTAGCCAGTGGCGGAGGCGTACCAAGCTGCCTGTCTCTTCCTTGTTTCCAGCTGCCGGTGTGTGTGGCGGGCGCGCTTGGTTGCGGCGAGCCTGGCTTGCGCTCACACACACACACACACACACACACACACACACACACTTATACTAATAAAATGATCAATAAACACATTTTTTTCTCGGGAATAAAAAGGTTTATTCATGAAAAAAAATCATAAATAAAAATACAAACACACACATTTTAAGTTTAAATCTTTCCTTTAATTTTTTTTTATGAATTATATAAAAAAAATATTTGGAATGCAGAGAGAGATAGAGAGAGAGAGAGAGAAAGATTATCACAGAAAGCTCTACAATAAAATAAAGAAAAAATTAATACAAAATGAAAATAAATGATAATAATAATAATAATTTGAGAGAGAGAGAGAGAGAGAGAGAGAGAGAGAGAGAGAGAGAGAGAGAGAGAGAGAGAGAGAGAGTGCCTATTCTTTACTTAAAATTTCACTTTTTTGTTTTTTCATTTGTTTAATTTTGTGCAAAGTTGAAAATTATTATTATTATTATTATTATTATTATTATTATTATTATTATTATTATTATTATTATCATTATTATTTCTAATTTCTACTTTACTTATCTTCATTTTCTTTCTCTCTCTTCATTCCTTTCTTCTTTCATTTTTTTCTTTCCATCTCTTTCTTATTTCCTTAATTCCTCCTTCTTCTTCTTTTCTTCTTATTCCTTTCACAATTTCTCTCATTTTCTTTATTTTTGTTCTTTTTTTCTTATTTCCATCTTCTTTTTCATCTTTTTCTTTCAATTCTTAACTTTTTTCTTGTTTATTTTTTCGTTTCTTCTTCTTCTTCTTCTTCTTCTTCTTTCGTTTTTCTTTCTTCCTCCATTTTCTTTCATTATCTTCATTTTTCCATTTTTCTTGTATTTCCATCTTTATCTTCATTCTCTTTTAACTAAATTTACATTTTGAAAAGTCCATCTCTGGGTGTTGTTCCATAAACCTGAGAGAGAGAGAGAGAGAGAGAGAGAGAGAGAGAGAGAGAGAGAGAGATTTTTTTCATTAATTTCTTCTTAAATACGTCAACAAAATTATTATTTTCTTCTTTTTTCTCTATTCAATTATTCTATTTTCTTCATTATTCCTCTCTTTATCCTTAATTTCTGTCCTCCCTATCGAGTTTTTAGTTAATCTTACAATATCTATTATTTCTCCTTTTCTTCCTTTATCTACCTATTCTTTTTCCATTTCTCTACACCCAAAATTATCATAGTTTTTCCTTATTCCCATATTTATCACCAGTTTTTACCCTCCATGGCCTGTATAGAATAAACTTATCATTATCAAGTATTTCTCCTTTTCCTCCTCTATTTATCGATCCTTTCCCCATCTCCCTATTCCAAAAATGATTGTAGTTTTCTCCTATTCCTTCTTTTATTCTGTCTTCCTCTACCTCCGTTTACTCATCTCTTAATGAACTATTTCTCCTTTTCTTCTTCTATCCATTCATGTTTTCCCAATCTCTCTATTTCAAAAATTTTTATACTTTCCTTATATTCCCTTCTATATTCACTCTTCTATTCCTCTTCCTTCCTTCCTTCCTTCCCTTTCTTATTTCAAAACCCTTAAAAAAATACCCTTGTTTCATTTCACTGCTTAATTTTCATTATCCCTCTTATCCCTTCGTTTATCACGTCTCCCTCTCTTCCCATCACTCTGTTCTTCCTTTATTCCTTCCTTCCACCATTTCTTCCCCATCTCCTGTCCTCCTATTTCTCCCAAACAAACCATTTCTTTAAATCCTTCGTTTTTCATTCGTTTTTTGTTTAGTCCCCCCTCCTCGTCCTCCTGATCCTCCTCTTCTTCTTCTTCCTACTCTTCCCTTCCTCTCCCATTCCTTAACCCATCACTTACTTCTTCAGCACATCCTGTTTCTTCTGCTCATCTGAGGTTGGTAAGCCCATTTCCTTCTGCCGCTGATCGTACATCATTTTCTCTACCATTCCTCTCGTCTCCCCGTCAAGATCACCAAGTTTGGACGGCTCCGGGTTGACATTTTGCGTGTTTATCTCCGGGTCAGAGGTCACCAGCTTTGACCACCATTCCATTCGGTTGATCTGAGGTGATGGGAGGGTGATGGGGTGAGTTTGAAAGGGGGAACTATGGTGAAATGTTGTATTTTAAGGGGGACTATGCTAAAATATTGTCTTTTTTAAGGGGGACTTCGCTAAAATATTGTCTTTTTTAAGGGTAACTATGGTAAATCTGCGTTTTGAAGGTACTATGCTAAAAATATGAGTTTCTAAAGGGGACTTCGCTAAATTAAGAGGGTTAGGGCAGGGATACGAGTGTGTTTAAGGGGGACTTCGCTAAATTAAGAAGGTTAAGACAAGGATACGAGTGTTTTTAAGGGGGACTTCGCTAAATTAAGAAGGTTAAGACAAGGATTCGAGTGTTTTTAAGGGGGACTTCGCTAAATTAAGAAGGGTTAAGACTATTTACTTGGGTTTATCTATACTAAAATTAGTTTCTCGCTAATTTGTAGTGGCTAAGTTGATAAATACTACTACTACTACTACTTTATTATTATTAAAGGTTTATTGAGTATTATGTCAACATATACATATATACATATTGCACAAAAGAAAAAATATACATGAATGTACATAATACACAAAGCGGGCACCAGCCCGCGAGCTGCTAGTGAGACACTACTTGTCGCGGACACTGGCACACTCAACACACGAGACTCGACACCGTAGCTGGCCCGTTCTGGCCGCTGAGCGAAAGTGCTGTACTCTCCATTTATGCCACCACACCTGCCTCTCCTCGCCGAACTAGGAAGCACCGGTACCTTAGCGACTGTGCTGACTGGCAAGGCCAGGCCGAGAAGATACCACAGAAGCCTCTACTAGTTCCTGAGCACCGGCACCTTCGCGGCTGTGATCCTGGGACTGGATACGTTCTTCTGAGACTGCAGAATTTGTAGACTCACGATTGGAGGAAGTGCACGCTCAGCACAACAGTGAGGCTCCCTCCTTGGGAACCTCATAAGTCCTGTGTACCGGGGACTCCATTGCTGAGTCCCGCCCAGGCACCTCTCTCTCCCACTATATCTTTTCTTTTTTCGTCCTTAGAGTCCCCTGTTGTGTGAAGGTGAACCCCGAGGCTTGCACGAGGGGGGCCCTTAGAGGGCTGCCTTAAGCACAGCAGAAGGGTTGGACAAAACTCTGGTAGGGTTAGGAGCACAGCAGGGTGGTCCCGACAGTTTTTAGGAACTGGGCCATCAAACTGCTTTGCATAGGCAGGCATCTTCTAATTCACTATCCATAGTTGTGTTGTATGTCGGGCCTTGGCCCCTTGTAGGATTTCTTTTTATTATTATTATTATTAAACATAACGGAGAAGGCAGAGTGGGACGAGCGCAAGCGCTATAAGTTGCCAGATGACAACCCCCACCCACCTTGACCGTAGAAAGAAGAAAGGAAAAGCAATTAGCACAATAGTAGGATGAAATCAGAGCAGGAGGAGAAAATAGGTTAAACAATTATAAAGAACGCCTCAACGAACTGAGAATTATTAAAACTCACAAAAAAATTCAACAAAAAAAATCAACAATTCTGACTTATTTAATATATGTCAGACAACACGAGTAAATGTAGTATAACTACTTAAAACTTGATGGTATAAAATCACAGGTATAGTTACATAATTTATCACCGGTATAGCTGCAAAAGCAACCAGAGTTTAATTGACTAGACTCTTCATGACTAGACTCTTTATGACGCCAACTTGAAAAAATGCCTAGAGTGAAGATAAAACACCCAGACACCAGCCAAGAACGAAGACTACTACTACTAAGAACTCTGTCTGAGAACATAATATATGCCACCAGGATCATCAATGCTCAAGATGGCTTCATCGTACTCACTCGCAGCGACGAAGAAATCGACAAAATCTTTCAAGAAAAAGTTTTCCAAGAACTTAAGAAAAACAACTTCCAAGCAGTCCTTCCTCCAGAGCTAAAAGCAAAAAGGACTGTACTTACATTCAACACTGATGACTTTATCTTCCACCATACCGAGAAAAAAATTGAAGAAGAGCTACTAGCAAAAAACCAATGGATGAAAGAAGGAATTGACTCGATTTTCAAGATCCCTCGAACCAAAATAATGAAGATCACTTTCAAGGAAGCCGTAGCAGCAAAGAAGGCCACAGATAATGGCATCTTAGGATTCCATATGAGTATACCACCACACGCAATCAAAATTGAAGAATACGTCCCACTTCTCACATGCCTCAAATGTTACGCCATCGAGGACCACACCACACCAAAATGCCCCAAATTCCAAACTTTCAAAATTTGTTCAGAATGCAGCTCACCTGACCACACATGGAGAGACTGTAATGCAGGTGCAAACAAAAAATGTGTAAATTGCAAGGGTGAACATAGGACACTGGCCAACAAATGTCCTATGAGAAAGAAAGCCATTGAAGAAAAACGACAGCTCAAAAAGAACACTAACACCAAAACATACAGCAACGTAACTACAAGTAACACAAACATAGCTCCAACCAACATATCAAGCTCTTTCCCTGTATTAGAAAAACAAACAGCTAAAAAAATGATAGCATGCATGATGCATGCTCACCTAATTAATGCAATAAACCCTGGATCATATAATAGTGAATTTAACAGAGCACTCAAGCTCAATAATCTCCCCCCAGTAAACCTGCCAGACAACCCTCCTTCACAGAAAATCTTGGATCTTACGAAAGATAATCAAACACCTACACCAAATGAAAACACACAGAATACCAGCAACAACACAACACAAGACAACACTAACCCACCACAACACACAGAACACACAGAACAGGAAGACATCTCACAAAAAGAAATGCCACCACTGGAGAAAATATCCAGAGAAGCAATTGGCCTGCAAATAATAACGAAGAAAAGCGAAGGTTGGCCAAAAGAACAAACATTCTCACTACACAGACTAAAAGTAGGAATAAACAATGGCCTCTACAAATTCCGATACCGCAACCCCACATACACAGAAGAGGAAATATTGCTATACATACTTAACAATGACATAGACCTCACTAACTGCTGGTGCACCACAGACGACACACAATTTAATAAGATACGTAACGGCCTTCTCCAAGAACTCACCCCACCTCCAAACAAAGCCACAAAGACCTATAAGAACAGACACAGACACTCATCTAATTAAAGCTAATACAGCAACTAGAACCGTTACCACAGAACAATGCTAAAACAAAACACTAACACAACACAATTCACCACAGACAAAACACAACACTTAACATGGACACAATAACAATAATACAACATAATGTACACACTTGGAACACAAACAAATTCCTACTCTCTAACACATATTTACAACAAAATCCTGACATCATACTATTAAATAGCACCGGAGTTAAAGACACAGAAACTATCAAAGTATTTGGATACAACACATACAAAATCAACAGTCAGAACACCCTACACGATGGCTCTGCAATATTAGTTAAAACAAATATACAACATAGAATTACAGATGACTTCGATACAGATGTACTTCAAGTAACTATATCCACCATTACTGGCCCGATCAACATCGCCACAACATACTTACCACCACGCAGACCCTACCTCCCATTTACAGACTTTCATAGATTAGCCACACAAAATGCACCAACCTACATCATTGGCGACCTAAACGCCAGACATACAGTGCTAAATTACAATGATTGCAACAATGCAGGAAAAGCAATAAAAAAATTAATTGACAACAAAAAACTAAACTACCAAGGCCCACACTTTCACACATTCTTTAGTAGTAACAACACATCAACACCAGATATCATTCTTACCAACAACAAAACATACCACAATATGGAAATAAAACCGGGTCCAACCACATCCTCAGACCATATACCAATACTAATAAAAATAACCACACACGCAATAAAAACAACCACTGCCCCAATACCAAACTACAACGCAGCGAACTGGGAAATGTTCACCCGAGATACTGAAGACGCACACAAAAACATAAACACAAACCCCTACATGACAACACAACAGTTAAATACATCCTTACAACAATGGACCAACACTATAACAGACGCAATGAAGACACACATACCGCTGAAAAGAACAATAACACAACAAAAAGCATTAACAAATCACACCATCAAAAGTCTCACATACTATGCAGAGAACATTACAACTGAAAGCAATATTTCAGGATGGAGTCCTTTAAAATACGCAACACTAAAAAGAATAAAACATGCCATTATAAAAGAATGTAAACATATACAAAACAAGCATTGGGAAGACAAAATAAAAACACTGGTAGACAGACATAAAGATGCCAAGAAGTTCTGGTCGCAGATTAAAAGACTGAAAGGCAATCCTAACAACTTAGAG
The DNA here is from genome assembly GCF_035594125.1 of Scylla paramamosain. NCBI lineage: Eukaryota > Metazoa > Arthropoda > Malacostraca > Decapoda > Portunidae > Scylla > Scylla paramamosain. The sequence continues at coordinate 12,217,738 of NC_087178.1, forward strand.
AATTACATAATTCACGACAATGAAAAAATATATAACATTGAACGACAAGAACAAATTTTTAGAAACATATGGAGCAAAAATTTTCAGATATCGCAACAAGAAAAGGCAGAATTCGATCAACACACAGACAATATCGTGACTCAATTTCTTGACACGAACATCGAGTTATTCACACCACACCCACACGGTGACCCAGACAAACTCAATGACAACCACCCACTCTTATACAAAATAACAACAGACACAACAAAACATATAATAAAAACTCTTAAAAATAACACTCCAAGTGAATCCAAGATAAACAAAACAATACTACAAAACCTATCTCCAGAATCAACCGTAATCTTAACCAAACTTTTCAATATAGCATTATCCATGGGCTACTTCCCAGAAAACTTCAAACATGCAAAGCTGAAACTTATCCCAAAAGCCAATAAACAACCCACAGACCCCAACAATTACAGGCCTATCTCCTTACTGGAAGTCCAAGGAAAAATATTCGAAAAAATAATCAACCAAAGACTACGCACCCACCTAGAAACACACACACTCATTCCAGCATCGCAGCATGGTTTTAGACAAAACAAATCTACAAACACTGCCATAGCAACCCTCACCGAACTACTGGCCAATGCACTTACAACAAATAAAATAACCACAATTGTTACTCGTGACATATCTAAAGCATTTGATAAAGTCTGGCACCAAGGTCTCAAATACAAACTCACAACAATAAACTTACCGGACAATTACATAAAATTACTAAGCAGCTTCCTGGACAGCAGAACTGCAAGGATAACAATAAAAACACACACAGGCCCACCCATACCATTGCTTAGCGGAGTACCACAGGGAAGTAATTTATCGCCAACCCTTTTCTCCATTTACACCTCCGATATACCATTGCCAGGCCCACAATGCACATACATAGCCTATGCAGACGACATCACACAAATCATATCACAACCAGGAAAAAGCAGGAAATTCTTAGCACGCAAAGTACAAGCAGAAATCTCAAAAATAAACCAATACGAGAACAAATGGAAAATTAAAACTAATATAAATAAATTCAACATTTTTCCAGTATCTATAATAAAAACAGAACCTATAAATGTTAACAATCATATAATACCATACTCCAGCAAAGCAAACATTCTTGGTTTAACAATTCACAACAAAGGATACACTCGACAAATCACTAACAATATAGCAAAGGCCAAATATGCACTATACACTCTAAAAAGATTTCATAAACTAACCACTAACATTAAACTACATTTGATTAAAGCCTGCATAATTCCACACCGTTCCCGCAGTTGACTGGGGCTGCAACCCTACGGTGAGGGATTGTGCTCCTCACCAGTGCTGCACAGCCTCGGGTGCCCGAGGACTGATCGGAGGACTGATTGCAGGACTCTGAGCCTGGGGGGCCCTGCAGGCTGGTCCGCGTGGGTGGCGCCCTCAGCATATCTCCTCTCCATGTTGGTGGTGAAGGTCTGGTGGTTGGAGGGAGGGGCACAGACGTGGGTCCCTCGAGTTCAGCGGTGGTGGCAGGAGGCCGCACTCAGAGATGGCCGTGGCCGTCTCCTGGCGGAGGAGCGCGTCCAGATCGTCCCGCCTAGCGGGGACGTGATCAGGGCTGGCAAGCAGCTCCGCCATCAACTGCACCATCCGCGCCACGAGGCAGTTGACCACCGCGCGGGTTTCTTCGCTGAGACAGGCGGGCACCCCGTGGAGAGGATCGCTCGGGACCATGGCTCTCCTCGCCGTTGTCGGTGCTGGGCCTGTCGCCGCACGGGCGGGGACGTCGCCGGGAGGGTCTCTCCCTTGTGTGCCGCTGCTCGGGTGGTGGGGCTTGGCTCGAGCATGCTTGGTAGGGGTGCTACCTGAGCGAGTGGAGGGGTGGGCGGAGGGGGTGCGGCTCTCCGTGCCTATGGCTGGAGGCTGTACCGCGGGTCGGCGGTGAAGGGGTTGCCGGTTAATCTCTTCCGGTCTTGCCGCTGGCTGGGACGGGGGTGGGTGGGTGGCTGAGGGGGCCTGCCGCGGGACCCAAGCTGACCTGACTGGAGGTGGGGCGGGTGCAACGGGATCTCGCGCTGACCTTCCTGGCTGGCCACGTGGTGGATGCTGTTGCTGCTGGGGCTGAGCGATCTGTTGCCGGGGCTGCCCATGCGACGCTTTATGGCGACGTCGACGTTGCCGCCTTGGTGGCGCCTGAGACTGCTGTTGTTGCTGCTGGCGTGAACGAGGCATCCTACGGAGCCTCTCAGGGCACTGGGGGTTCCACGCGTGGTGGTTTTTCCCACAGTTTGGGCACCTGGCGGTGGTTGCCTCGTGACCTGCGAACGAACGAACGAATTGGGGATAGGAAAGTTGGTTGAAAGAAGAATTTGAGAGAGAGAAGTGTGTTAAAGTTGGAAGTGGAAGTACAGTTTGAGATGATAGATGACGGGCAGTCCGTCTTGCTACTTAGTTAATTTTCTCCTTTTGGCGCCGCCGGGCGTGACTCAGCCAGAGTCTCCGTCTCAGGTAGACCCCTCACAGTGCCTCTATACCAGTATGGTTATGGAAGTGCTTCTATCTGACACTGTGACTCTGGGTGCAGCCGCTAACTCTCGACCTCTCTCCGCTGCCGGGTGTTTGCAAACAGAGCCGGTGACCACCACCCCTTACCGGGGTGGGGGTTGTTCTACGGTGAGCCTCCTGCTCTTCCTAACCGCACGAGTCAACACCCCCACCCCAACAACTCAGGGCGCGGAGCAGAGGTAGAGGAGTACTTTAGAAGAGACTTTTAAACATCGATTGGCCTCGATTTGTGTCATGGAAGTGATTTTGTATGTTTCTAGTGTGAATTATATAGTTTTTATGTTTTTGTTTTATGTTTTATGTATATGCTGTGTATATTGGGAGTGGATTGATTTTATTAAGATATGTGATTGGCCTTTTAAACCAGTTGTGGTCTCTTGTTTGCTCGTGGTCTGTAGTTGCGTTTTTGTAGTGTGTGTCATCTAGTATTTCTTCTAGTTTGTGTTTGATTTGGTTGCCTCGTTTATGTAGTGTGAGGTTGATAGGTAATAAGTTTGCTTGTGAGTGTAATTCCTCTGTTGTTTTTGTATATGGGTATTTTTCATTGTATGTGAATCTTAGGGCCTTGTTTTGGATTCTTTGTAGGGATAGCATTTGTGAGTTTGATATTGCATTGAGTGTGTATGTGAGGTAAGTTAGGATGGGGAGGACACATGCTTTTATCAAGTGTAGTTTTATGTTGCTGTCTAGTTTGTCAAAGCGTTTAGTTATTTTAAGTGCAAGAGTAGCTTTTTTGGAGATGTTTGGGATGTGTTTTGTATAGCCTTGTGTTCCTATTTTCAGTCCTAGTATGGAGGCTTTGTTTGCATATGGAATATTTTCTCCATCTATGGTGACAGGTGTTGTCTTTTTTATGGCAATGGGGAGGAGAGTGAATTTTGATGTATTAGTTTTTATCTTCCATTTGTTTTCGTAATTGCTTATGTGTTTTATTTCTCTTTCAATCTTTCTTGCTAACATGTGTCTTGATTTACCTGGTTGGATGATTACTTGTGTTATATCATCCGCATACTGTATGTTGATTCCGTTTGTTAGTGGAGGGGGAATGTCATATGTATATATTGTATAAAGTGTGGGGGAGAGGCTGCTTCCTTGAGGGACACCACTATGGAGCTGGAATCTCGGGCCATCGTAATTTTTGAGAGAGATGGAGGCAGTTCTGTTGTCGAGGAAACTATTGAGGAGTTTTGCAAGTATAGTAGGTGTTTGTATTTGTAGTATTTTGTATTTTAAGCCGTTTAACCATACTTTATCAAACGCTTTTGAAACGTCTCTAAGGACTACACAGCATTGTTTTTTGTCTGCTATTGCTTTTGATATTGTTTCTGTTATTGTTGCAAGGGCTGTATCTGTAGATCTGTTTTTGCGAAAGCCGTGCTGTGTTGATGGAAGAATATTGTTGGATTCTAGAAAAGTACGGAGTCTAGTGTTTATTATTTTTTCATATATTTTGCTTGGTACCTCTAGTAACGATATGGGGCGAAAGTTGTTAGGGTCAGTGGTTGGTTTGTCTGGCTTAGGAATTAATTTTATTTGTGCGTGTTTGAAGGTTTTTGGGAAGTATCCCATGGAGAGAGAGACGTTAAGTAGCTTTGTGTATATATCTAGTACTTCGTTAGGGAGATTTGCTAATATAGTTTTGTTTATTTTAGTGTGTCCTGGGGTGTTGTTTTTTAGCTGTTTTATTGTATTTTTAATGTCTTGTAGTGTGATGGGAGATATGTATTCATTATTTATATTAAGATTGGCTGGGTCTGCATGTTGGTAAGGAAGTGTAAGTATTCTATTGTTGTTTAAATATTCGTTTACTGTTTGGTCGTTCTCTTGATCAAAAGTCAAGTTCTCTTCTGGACTTATTTTAAAAACATTGCTCCATATTTCTCTAAAAATAGTTTCTTTTTGGTTTTCTTCGTAGATTTTGGTGTTTTCATGTATTAAGTATGGTGTTTGTCTTGTTTTGTTGCCTTTTAGCTGCTTTATATTTTGCCAGAATTTCTGTGGGTTTTTATGTAGATGATTTAGTTTCTTTATTTTATTTTCCCAGTTTTTGTTACTTTGTTGCTTGCATTCTGTTACTATTGCTTGCCTAATAGTTTTGTATGTGATGTATTTAGTGTAGGTCCAGCCTGCTATCATGCTGTTTTCTATAAGTTGCTGAGCCCACCACTGTAACTCTTTAGTTTTAGGGGTAACTAATGATTTTTGTACTGTTTTATGTTTTGTAATTGGTATGTGTTCTTCCATGGTTGATGTTATTGCTGTTTTCCATTCTTTTAATGAGTTTTCAAGTGTTTGTTGGTCCATATAAGGGTCTACATTGATATTTCTTGTTTTGTGTTGTGTTGTGATCTTGAATTCTTCCCAGTTTGTCTTTCTGAGTGAATATGTGGGTGACGTTTCTATCTTTACCGGCTTTGCAGTGATTTTTATTATAATGGGTAAGTGATCAGATGAGGTTGTAGGTCCAGTTTGTATGTCTATGTTATGGTATGTTTTGTTGTTAGTTAGTATTATGTCTGGTGTTGATCTGGAGTTGTGAGATATAAACGTGGGGAAATCTGGTCCTATATGAGTGAGTTTGTTGATGTTTATGAGCATCATCAGGGCTTTTCCTACTGTGTTTTCCTTTTTATTATCTATTTGTGGATGGTGTGCATTTAAATCTCCTATTATGTAAGTAGGGTAGTTTTGTGAAGCAATTCTGTGAAAATCTGTGATAGGGAGATAAGGTCTTCTTGGGGGTAAATATGTGGTTGCTATGTTGATGGGTCCTGTGTTTGTTTCTATTGTGATTTGTAAGATATTAGTATCGAAATCGTCTGTTACTTTGTGTTTGATATTTTGTTTTATTAAGATTGCCGATCCGTCATGCATTTCTTCACTGGAGTTGATGAGGTAGGTGGTGTAATTGTGTAGTTTTATGTTTTCTGTTGTTTTTAAGCCGTGGCTATTAATTAGGATAATGTGTGGATCAATTTGAGAGTAAGTTGCTATTAGTGTTTGTTTGTTGGTGTTCCAGTGAGCGACGGTGTGCTGTACTATGTTAATGTTTTCTAAAGTTTTGTGTATGTTGAATGTATATGATGGTGTGCCTATTGGCTATTTTTTCTTGATACTTTATGTTTTGGTTGGGTCAACTCACTAGGCAAGCCATTTCGTATTTTATTATATTTTTGGTCATCTGTGACCCTGAAGCAGTTGTCAAGGTTTATTTCGTTGTTTATGAGGCTTTTCCATATCTCTTCCTCTGATATGTTTTTAGCTGTAAATCTCCATTTATATATTCCTGCTTCTATTCCTTCTTCTATTTCCTTCAGGCTTAATTCTTTTCCCATTGGCCAGCCCCTGCTTTTCTTTGCAATTATTATCAATCCCAGATCTGTTCCTTTTATTTTTTCAAGTTCTGGCATTTGTTCTTCAGGATCTACGAATTCTTGTGTGTCTTCCATTGTAATGTTTGTGTCTGTGTTGTATATGTCTTTAGTCTGCGGGAGCGTGTTTGCTTGTGTGATGTTTGTGTTTTGGATGTGTGGGGACGTGCTTGCCTGTTTGGTGCTTGTGTTTTGTGTGTTTCCTTGCTGTTGTTGTGTTTGAGGTTGTGTGTTTGAGTTGTTGCTGTTGGTCATCATTGTGAGAATCTGCTTAGATGGCGGGTTTGGTGGAAGATTTATTTTTGGGAGGTTGTTAAGTGTTAGTGCTCTGTTGAACTCATCATTGTAAGTCCCTGGGTTTACAGCATTTATCATATGTGCGTGAAGCATACATGAGGTAATCTTGGCACATGTGTCCCTGTCGAATGGTTGCTGTGTGGGTGCGCTGTAGGTGTTAGCATGAACTGTCTGGCTGTATGTTTTGTTTGAGTTAGTTGGTGTTTGCTTTCTTTTTTGTTCTATGACTTCCTTCCTTTTCTTACACTTGAAGGCCAGAGGTCTGTGAGGTTCGTTGCAATTGATGCATTTTTTTGTGGTGTTGTGGCATGTTCTCCATGTGTGCCCTGTCTCGGCACATTCTGAACATATTTCGTATGTTTTTGGTTTATCACATTTGTTGGTAGGATGACTCTCAATAGCGTAACATCTCATGCAGGTGAGGATGGGAATAAATTCTTCTATTTTTATGTTATAGTGAGGAATGCTCATATTAAATGCTAGCAGACCTGTTTCAGTTGCTTTTCTTGCTGAGGTGGAGCTGTTCAGAGTAATTTTTATCATCTTTGTTCTGGGGATTTTAAATACATTGTCAATTCCTTCGTTAAGGAAGTTATTTTCGTTCAAGAGCTCAGCAGTAATGTCTTTTTCGGATTTTGAGTAGATGTGGTCGTCAGTGTTGAACAAGAGAATGGTTCTTTTTGCCTTGATTTCTGGTGGTAGAACAGGCGAAAATTCTTCCTCCTTCAAGAGACTGATGGTGTTTGGCGAGAAGATGTTGTCTGTGTCTTCATCCGTTCTAGTAATGACGGCGAAGGAGTCTGTGGTTGGTATGATCCGTGTGGCATAGATCAGTTTCTCCGAGAGTAGCCTTAGTAGTTTTAGCTTGTTCTTTGCAGAGGGGTCTGGGTGTTTGATCTTTACTCTTGGCATTTTCTTCTTCAGGAGTCTTAAGCCCCGTACACATTATGTATCATGATGCGCATCGTGTTGAATGGATGTGTTGAAAAAGTCGTTTTTCAACACGAAAGCGCATCACCAACGTGTTGCTGGGTCGGCTCGATTTTCAAATTGCAGCTCAGTGATGCATGACCAGTCAGAGCGACAGGACGTCCGGTCACGCTCCGCTCCAGCGCCGATGGCTCTCCAATCTCCACCACCCGCCATACCCTTTGAGTGGACAAGGGCCAACACCCAACATTTCATTGAATTGCTCAAGGAACATCCATCTGTTTGGAACATCAAGTCCAAGCAGTATAATGAGAAGCGTCAGAAGTGCAAGCTTGGAAACAATAAAAGAAAGCGTAGTGTAGCCTCCAGACGAGCTCCTGGTGATATGCTGTCCCGAAAGCTGGTGTCCTGCTTACAAATGTAGGGTTCAATTTTTGTCAGCAATTTATAGAATGCAGGGATTGGCATTCTTGTGTAATTTTCGAAGTCTGTTGGATTTTCGACCTGTAGCTCCATAAATATTTGATTGAAGCTTCCCTTCAGATGTCGCCGAGAAAGCCATTGCTTACACCACAAGGCTCTACGTTTCTTCCTCCTCAAAAGTTTATTTTTTGCTGCACACAGAGCAACTACACTCCATAGTAGAGTCTCCTGGCAGATTCCATCATCGGCGCACATCCTCCCCGCATGAAAGTTGAACTGTCACTGAGCAGCTGGCGCGCGAGAAGTTGCCGAGAACAATGTGAGCAGTGATGCAGTACAGTTTGGCCGCTAGTAATTTTTTTCAACACCACTACTGCATCACGTGGCTGATACATGATGCATAATGTGTACGAGGCTTAAGGCTGGGCTACTGCACCAGGGAACAGCTGTACGACGACTTTCGGGGGCAGGAGTGCGACCACTGCGGGAGGCACAGCCGCCACCCGCTAGTGCACTAACTACTGTCCTGTCCCGCCACCGCCGCCCTCAGACCAACGCCGCCACCACCGGCCCATCCTGTAGGCGGTGATCTCCTCAGCAGCCGTGAGGCCAGGGCTGCCCTCATCGTCCGACACACGCCCACAAACCTGATGCTGCGAGTTCTCAGGGCAGCGCCCCCTCCCCGCTGAACAGGTCGCAGCTCCTTTTCTGACCGACGAGCAGCACTCCTCGCCGCGCCACCGCACCGCCCACCACCGGGACCCAAGACTCCCCCACCTGCGGGCTGGTGCCCGCTTTGTGTATTATGTACATTCATGTATATTTTTTTCTTTTGTGCAATATGTATATATGTATATGTTGACATAATACTCAATAAACCTTTAATAAATAAAACCTCGTTGTAAAGAGTACCGTCTATAATGGGAGGAGCCCCCCGAAGCCCCACCTTAAGGGAGCGCCGCCCCCACTCCACCACCACGTCCCTGCTCTTCATCTTCATTGGGAGGGGGACGGCCACCTAGGGGAGAAGGGAAGGGGGTGTTAGGGAGAGAGATTGAGAGAGAGAGAGAGAGAGAGAGAGAGAGAGAAATTTATCTATATTTTTTATTTCTCTCTCTCTCTCTCTCTCTCTCTCTCTCTCTCTCTCTCTCTCTCTCTCTCTCTCTCTCTCTCTCTCTCTCTCTCTCTCTCTCTCTCTCTCTCTCTCTCTCTCTCTCTCTGTCTATTTCCTTAACCTAGCACATAAGAGTATAAAACAAACACAAAAACACAAAAAAATAAATAAATAAACAAAAACACGAAATAAATAAATAAAAAAACAACTCACCCATAAAATCACCAGAGAAAACCAAAATAGCTACCATTTTCTATGACACCGAATGTAAACAAATACGGAAAGGAGAAAACCCGTATTACCACCTCACCTAGGGCTATATTCCCGTGTCTAAGGGCATGAATATAACCTTTACCTTGCCCTCGATTAGTACCATTGTTCCTAACCCGCCAAGCAGAGTATTAACGCCTCAAAAGCATTGTTTAATAACAGTCACAGCTGAATGCTTCTGAATCTATTACGTTTATGTTCAGCCAGCCACGTGGTCACAAGGTGGTGGTGGTGGTGGTGGTGGTGGTAGTGTGTATATATAAAATTCTAAGAAAATAATAAAATATACTGGGAAAAAAATATATATAAACAAGAAAAAAATATTAAAAAAAAGAAAACGAAGGAAAAAATATACAATAATAATAATAATAATAATAATAATAATAATAATAATAATAATAATAATTAATCTATTTTGTTATTTTTCCTTGTTTTTTTTTTCTTCTATCTCTGTTGTGAAGTAGTAGTAGAAGTAGTGGTAGTCGTAGTAGTAGCAGTAGCAGTAGTAGTAGTAGTAGTAAT
>NC_087178.1:12234750-12264750 GCF_035594125.1 Scylla paramamosain
GGAATCAAAAGCTTTTCGTCTCATCAACTCCTCTCCTCTAACTGACTGTCTTCAGCCCCTCTCTCACCGCCGCAATGTTGCATATCTAGCTGTCTTCTACCGCTATTTTCATGCCAACTGCTCTTTTGATCTTGCTAACTGCATGCCTCCCCTCCTTCCACGGCCTCGCTGCACAAGACTTTCTTCTTTCTCTCACCCCTATTCTGTCCACCTCTCTAATGCAAGAGTTAACCAGTATTCTCAATCATTCATCCCTTTCTCTGGTAAACTCTGGAACTCCCTGCCTGCTTCTGTATTTCCACCTTCCTATGACTTGAATTCCTTCAAGAGGGAGGTTTCAAGACACTTATCCACCAATTTTTGACCACTGCTTTGACCCTTTTATGGGACTGGCATTTCAGTGGGCATTTTTTTTTATTAGATTTTTGTTGCCCTTGGCCAGTATCCTTCCTACATAAAAAAATAAATAAATAAATATATATATATATATATATATATATATATATATATATATATATATATATATATATATATATATATATATATATATATATATATATATATATATATATATATATATATATATATATATATATATATATATATATATATATATATATATATTAGAAGGTAGAAATTGGGATTGTTATTGTTGTTGTTGTTGTTGTTGTTGTTGTTGTTTTTATTTATTTATTTATTTATTTATATATATATATATATATATATATATATATATATATATATATATATATATATATATATATATATATATATATATATATATATATATATATATATATATATATATATATATATATATATATATATATATATATATATATATATATATATATATATATATATATATATATATATATATATATATATATATATATATATATATATATATAAATAAATAAATAAATAAATAAATAAATAAAAACAACAACAACAACAATAACAATCCCAATTTCTACCTTCTAAGTATATAAGTGAAAGTTTTGGTAGTAAATCCAGTAAAGAAACTTGATTTGTAAAGTAGAACACTCGTAATAGTAGAAGTAGTAGTAGTAGTAGTAGTAGTAGTAGTAGTAGTAGTAGTAGTAGTAGTAGTAGCAGTAGTAGTAGTAGTAAAAATATTAACAGTACAAATAACAGGAATTTTCAATGCGTCATAAGCAAGTGATCTAAAAAAATAAAAATAAATAAATAAATAAACATGAAAAACACAAAAAACACCACTTACACTTAAACCACACAAATAAAAACACAGCAAAACATCAAAACACAATTTACAAACACGTCCACAACCAACAAACCACAAAAATCTGAAAAAAAACACGAAAAAAACAAAAAAAAATCCAATTCTCAAATGTAAACAAAAGGCGGAGAGAGAGAGAGAGAGAGAGAGAGAGAGAGAGAGAGAGAGAGAGAGAGAGAGAGAGAGAGAGCGCAACCCAACTCCCCGAAGCCTTCAGTCACCAGGCGGATGTCAGAGGGAGAGGACGCACGCTCCCTGCTCCTGCCCCGCTAACTTACCAGCCCCGCCTTAAGAGTGACTGGATTCCTGAATAATTTTGTGAATAGCCTCTAAATTAATACCTAGAGGAATATTCAATTGGTATTGATATTATTTTAACTCTGATTTCCCGGGAAGCGTTACCACCATGATATTTGTGACCTAACCTAAGGTAACTTTTTAGCGTCATAACCTTTGTTGCAGCTTTATTCAAGTAAAATCAAAGAGAGGAAAGCTTGTATAGTTCTGTGAAGTGTTCTTATTTGTCTCTGTGTGTGTTGATTGTCGCCTTGAAAAGTCAAGGTGACGTGGGCCTTGATGACTAGAGCCGGCCCACACTATTTGTCTCCCTTTTTTTAAGAGCCTCGTCGTTGTAGATTTCTGAAAATATTAGTTTTCCTCACGTTTTTATTTTCCTTGTCAGCGAATGAAAGATAATTTATGATTTTCTTAATCATTTAGTAACGTATTTAATATCTTTGGAGGGATCATTCCCGTAGCGGAGCGAGGGGGCTCTATTTTTGTTATCGCACATCTGTACACCCCACCGCTCCCGCCTGGCCCTGGAGGGCACAACGATGATTTGGCCAGGAGAACCTTTTGATATCCATCGTATATAAAAGTTTCGATTTCATTTTCGGAAACACTTCTTGGTAACTTTTGAAGGCGTATCTTTGTTATTTTATTTAATTTCTTCGTCAGACTTACCTTTTTTTTGCTGTATTTTGCATATTTCGATTTATCGGCATGTGGGCGAAGGTTTCTGCCTCGCAACTCGCACAACTATCGCCTCATCACTACAGATCGAGCTCGAGCGCACAAAGTGTGCCAATTATTTGCCATAACTCACTTCATATACGGGAAAGGGTTGTGGGAAGGTGTTGTGAGGAGTAAACATAGGAGAAATTAGTTAAATCTAGAAAGGTAGCTAGCTCAGGAAAGGTGAGAAATAGCTTAAGTATTTACCACACAAAATGTAGCAGTATTTTGAATAAAATAGACTTGCTTAGAAGAATAGTGTGTGTAGAGAAATTTGTGCTTTAACTGAAACTTGGTTAGATATGTGAGGAAAAGTATTTAATCCAGAGGTCAAGATAGATAGTTATACATTGTTCTATAAAGATAGGCAAAACAGGAGAGGAGGAGGCGTCGCGTTATACGTTAGGGACACATTACAGTGTTGTATTAACAGTAGATTTAAAACAGATAGGAAAGCAGAAGTAGTACAGTAGTGTACAGTAGTGGGAGTAGTGTACAGATCACCGACCAGTACAAAGGAAATTAACACCTCACTGTGGCAGGAAATAAATAGAGCAGGCAGGTACAGTCAGGTATGTTTGGTAGGAGATTTTAATTTTAGGAATATCGACTGGAGTCTGATGGTGGGTAAGAAGGAAGCAGAATTTTTTAAGATAATTCAGGATAATTTTTTAAAACAGGTAGTCGTAGAACCCAAAAGGGGGAATAATATTCTAGATTTAATTCTTACTAACAGGGAGGAAGCAGTCACGTAGGTAGAGGTTGGAGGACAGCTAGGTAACATTGACCATAGGGAAATTAGGTACAATTTAAAATGGGAAGAAACTTTTAGAAGCAAAAACACTAGTAAAATACTTGACTTTAGGAGAGCAGAATTTGAGGAATTAAAAAGGTACTTCCAAGGAGTTGACTGGCAACGGATGCAGGGTGAGGTCAGGTCCGGGACGGAGTTGAGAGAGATAAGGCAAGATGTGAGAGGTGAGGTGAGGTGTGAGGGTGTAGGACAAGAGGAGGTAAGATGTGTTCGGAAGGGGCGGAGGAGAGAGGGAGGGGTATATGGGTGTGAGTATGGTGGAATGTCAGGTCATGCTGAAATGAGAGAGGTGAGGTCGAGGCGAGTAGATGAGGGAGTAGAGAGGATGGTAGGGGCCGAAATGAGGGAATTAGGTGAAGTAAATGTAGATGAATTGTATAAATGTTTCGTAGATAAAGTTCATACAGGTCAGTTAGCATATATCCCGTATAGGGCAATAAGATCACAGAAAAATTATCCTAAATGGATGACTGCTAGGTTAAAACATTATATAGGGTGGAAGAGAAGTATATATAAGACATTAAGGGCAGGTGAAGAAGTTTTAAGGTCACAATATAATGAATTAGTTAGAACAGTCATGAAGTTAACGAGGAAAGCTAAGGGCAATTATGAATTAAGTGTAGCCAGCCATGTGAAGACGGATTTTATCAGGAATAGAGGACGAAGAATAAGGATACTATAGGTCCATTAAAGGCAGCAGATGGGGAGCTGGTTAGTTCTGGGGAGGAGATTAGTAAAATTCTGAATGAGTATTTTTCATCTGTCTTCACCCAGGAAAACATGCAGGATATGCCAGATAGTGAACAGATGTTTAGAGCAGATGAGAATGAGAAGCTGACAGATATTTCCATAACTAGAGAGATAGTGGAACAGGAGATAGATAGGCTAAAAAAAGTTCAAGACACCAGGACCAGATGAAATATATCCCAGAGTACTTAAGGAATGCAAAGAGGTTATTAGTGAGCTGTTAGTCTCTGTCTTTAGGAAATCACTTGAGTCAGGTGAGGTACCAGTAATGTGGAAGCAGGCTAATGTAGTACCCATCTTTAAGAAAGGAGATAAAACTTTAGCGTCTAACTATAGATCTGTCAGCTTAAATTCAGTTATAGGTAAAATATTAGAGTTAATAAGAGCGAGGAACATTAGGGAACATTTAGACAAACATAACTTGATAAATTAATCACAGCATGGCTTCACGAAGGGGAAGTCTTGCATGACAAACTTGTTAAGTTTTTACAGTAAAGTGTACGAGGCAGTAGATAATCGTGATAGTTATGATATCTTGTATCTGGACTTTAGTAAAGCATTTGACAAGGTACCCCATGAAAGGCTCCTGAGAAAGGTTAGGGCACACGGGATAGATGGGAAGGTGTTAGGCTGGATAGGGTCATGGCTTAGCGACAGGCGAGAGAGAATTGTAATAAACGGCTCGAAATCCGAGTGATGTCATGTAATCAGTGGGGTGCCACAGGGATCAGTATTAGGGACATTGTTATTTCTAATATATATCAATGCCTTGGTTAGTGGAATCAATAGTGATGTTAGTAAATTTGCGGATGACACAAAGATAGATTAATTAGATCAGAAACGGGTGCCTTCGCCTTCCAGGCAGATTTAGGATGAATGAATGGACGGACATATGGCAAATGCAATTTAATATCAATAAATGTAAAGTACTTAGCGTAAGTAGAGGAAACCCACACAGTAGGTACACATTAAACGAAGAATCTCTGGTAGTTACAGGGTACGAGAAAGATTTAGGAGTTATAGTTAGCTGTGAACTCCGTCTAGGAAAACAATGCATAGAGGCTACAAACAGGATAAATAGGGTACTAGAATTAATTTTTAGGAGTGTTAAAAGTAGAAGGCCGGAAGTAATATTAATGATATTCTTGGCACTGGTCAGACTTCATCTAGACTATGTTGTGCAATTCTGGTCTCCACATTACAGGAAAGATATAGGTCTATTAGAATCAGTACAGAGGAGAATGACAGAAAGGATACAGGGGATGAGGAGTATTCCTTACGAGGCGAGATTGAAGTCATTAAATTTACATTCTTTAGAGAGACGTAGGTTAAGAGGGGACGTGATAGAAGTCTTTAAGTTCCCTTTCAATAGTCCAGGAGTCAAGCAATATCTTCATTCTTTCATCCCTTTCATTGGTAAACTCTGGAATTCTCTGCCTGTTTCTGTTTTTTCCCCTTCCTGTGACTAGTTGTTTTAAGAGTATTGATGCACTTCCAGAAACATATTTAGTTTTTTTATAGACTTTTAATTTTTAATCTTTTTTTTTTTTGTCTGTATGTATGGATGCGGCAACTGAAAAGATTTTTTTTTTGTTCCTCTGTTTGCCATTCGCCAAGAAGATATGAGAGCGTGAGTATAAATAATGGCTATATGCAAATGTAAGAATACCATTTTATACTGACTCTAAATTAAACATGTATTGCATTGTTTACTCCAGTTTACTCAAGTTGAACCGTCCGATATCTTTTGCATCTAAATGATTTTTGTGTTCAGCTATTTGAATTTTTATTTCCAAATGCAGCTCCATGTTTTTAAGAAGCACAGAGGGTTGGAGAAAGACAAATCTTTCCTGAGTCTTAATAGGTGAATGTTAATAACAGTAGTAGTAGTAATAGTAGTAGTAATAGTAGTAGTAGTACTACTACTACTACTACTACTACTACTACTACTACTACTACTACTACTACTACTACTAGTAGTAGTAGTAGTAGTAGTAGTAGTAGTAGTAGTTGTTGTTGTTGTTTTTGTTGTCGTTGTTGTTGTCGTTGTTCTTGTAGTAAAGAGCAGGATTATTATCTGGAGTGACACCAATTCAGTTTTTGTATAATTTGTATTTTCTTACTATTATTCCACACCTTGTCAATCCATGCAAGGAAAAAAAAAAGAAAAGCAAAAAAAGAAAACGTATATTAAAAAAGTGAGAGGCAAGACCAGCAAGTGAAACACGCCCTGCTTTCTCCATAGACTTGACGTGTTTACTGCCTCGCTTCCTGCCTGATAATTATACAGTATTACGCTGGAAGCGCTTAATGTGGTGCATTTGTATGAAAGAATTTACTTTTTGCCATGAATCTCTCTCTCTCTCTCTCTCTCTCTCTCTCTCTCTCTCTCTCTCTCTCTCTCTCTCTCTCTCTCTCTCTCTCTCTCTCTCTCACACACTCACACACACACACACACACACACACACACACACACACACATACACACACACATACACACACATACACACACACACACACACACACACACACACACACACACACACACACACACACACACACACACACTTTCCTGTCGCCAAAAAATACACACAATTCTCCTGCTACTCTATGAATTACCTTACTAGAAATTAAAAATGCATAAATGTTATGAATTTTGAATATTGTCGTGTGGATCACCGGAATTGTGTTGAAACCATGTAAAGAGAGAGAGAGAGAGAGAGAGAGATTGGATGTCTTGCAGCACAATACACATGCATATATATTCTGCACCCTTTTCTTCCTCTTTCTTCTTTCTTTCATGCGACATTTGGAAAAAGCAAATGTTGAGATATTGTGTGTGTGTGTGTGTGTGTGTGTGTGTGTGTGTGTGTGTGTGTGTGTGTGTGTGTGTGTGTGTGTGTGTGTGAAATAATAGACAAACGGACAGACAAACAGATACATTAAAATACACAAAATTGCAAATAAGCTGGGGACAGAGACTCCCAACCAATCACGCACCCACCCACACAAGACAGACAGAAGGTCAGAGATATACTGATATATGTACTGACATACATTCTTCATCTCTTCGGTCAATATGAAGACGCTACACGAACTTACATATTGTCCTGTGCGTCTCGAGGGAGTAACGCCGGGAGATGACAACGTCCGCCCTTTACTGCTCAGGGAAGCACACGGACTGAGTGTGTTGCTGGCAGTTTGTTGCAGTTTTAGGATTCCCGAAGGCTGACGAAGAGTTTTAAAAGAAAGAATGTATTGGAGAGAGAGAGAGAGAGAGAGAGAGAGAGAGAGAGAGAGAGAGAGAGAGAGAGAGAGAGAGAGAGAGAGAGAGAGAGAGAGAGAGAGAGAGAGAGAGCACAAACATAAAATCGGAGACTGAAAAAGAAAGTTTAAAGTAAAAAAAAAAAAACTTCAAACGTATAGACAAGTAAATGTATATACATGCTGACACACAGACACACACACACACACACACACACACACACACACACACACACACACACACACACACACACACACACACACACACATACAGACATTGAGAGTCATAGCACCACACAAAAAAGACATACAAAAATGAAAAAAAGCCATAAAATAACAGAAAAAAGTGAAAAAAAAAGAAAACATTGAAAGACATAAGCCGGAGTGAACAAGTGACATCAGGAAGAGAATGTAATGTAATATTAGTAGGTGCCTGAAGTTACTCGGAGAATGACATCATACTTAAAGGAAAGTGATGAAAGAAAATAGCATGCTTTAACTTGGAAAAAAAAACTGCGATAATGAACAAGGAAAATACGAGGAAATAAAGCACTAAAGTGGGAAAATGTGTAGCAGATTGAAAGAAAAAAAAACATGAAATTAAGTGCTAAAAATGGGTGATGCCTACGTAGAGAGAGAGAGAGAGAGAGAGAGAGAGAGAGAGAGAGAGAGAGAGAGAGAGAGAGAGAGAGAGACAGAGAGAGAGAGAGAGAATGTGTCTTTCCTGTCACCTCAGATAAAAATCTATATAATTTTCACATTTCATTGGCACTGAAGAACAAAGACAATGAAAAAGTAAATATGACGGATCTTTCTTTCATATTTATTTCTGATGACATTTTATGAGACAAGTCTGTACTTCGGTATCCTTATGTTACATTGTTATTTTGTCTTTTTATTTATTTATTTATTCTCTGGTTATTACTTATATCTAATGCATATACTTTTACTGTCCTTTGTTTTCTAACATTACTTTGTTATTTTATGCTGTTTCTTTATTGTATACATTGTTGCACGTGAGTATAAGAGTTTTTTTTTTTTTTTGTAAGAGGGAAAAAAAGTCATTTCGAATTTTATTTGTGGAAAGAAAACGTGTGTTCGATTTTTCTGAGGAACATTATTCGTGTGTTGAGAGAGGAGAGTCTTTAAACTTCATTAAATGCTCTCTCTCTCTCTCTCTCTCTCTCTCTCTCTCTCTCTCTCTCTCTCTCTCTCTCTCTCTCTCTCTCTCTCTCGCTTTAGTTAACAGTGGAACCTTGCACAGTTTAAGTGGATGAGGAGAGAAAATAGAGATACAGATGGATGGATGGATAGATAGATAGGTAGATAGATAAAAGTTAGATACACAGATAAGTAGATAGATAAACAGATAGATAGGAGGTCATATTTGCCTTAATATCGCCGTGTAGTAAGCCCCGAGGAATTCATTCTTCATAGAACGTTAATTGATTTATAGGCGGAAGGCGAAGCAAGGCAGCACACGTGAAAGGTAATGCAGGATAAGATTATGTGATATGACTGCCATTTAGCGTCCTTGTGTGTGAGGTCCACAAGGCCAGAGTGAAGGGGGAGGGCACATATCAACTTATTGTAACCTTCGTAACTCTACTGACTGGATTACATTTACGGGAGTTAGTCATTATTACATACGAGTACATACATGTTGCGACAGTAAGAAAAGTATGCCTGTGCCGGTTTTTTTTTTTTTTTTCCTGTTCACTCTCTTTATTAACATTGGTGTTCTATTGGGGTAAAAAACGATGATGCATTGGTGCGAGAAAGGATGAAACGAATTATTTTTTTTTTTAATCACTGGTGTCTTCCTTCTGAGTTTCGCTTAAGTCTCTTTTTCTTTGCTTTTCTACGACTGTGTTTTCTTTTGCTTTCTGTTTTGTTGTCGTTTTATATTCTCTTGTACTGTTGCTTCCTATTTATTTATTTATTTTTTTTTTTCATGTGACTTTTCCTTGCGTTATTTATATTCATTATTTGTCATTACTCTTGTTAATCTTTTGTTTTCTCTTTTAAATATCTCGCTTCCCTTTTCACTGTTTTTCTTTAATTATATTTCACATTTATGTATTTCTCTTCATTCGTTTTCATTATTCACTATGTTATTACGTATTTCTATTGGCTTGCATATTGAAATGACCTTTTTCCTCATTTTCTTTTCATTGCTCATCTTTTTAATTGATTCTTCCCATTCACCTTTTTTTTCTACCTCTTTATTTTTTCAACTGTCTCCACGTCTTCTTCCAAAGAGGACAACATTTTCTGTTTCGTTAGCAGCACTTTTGAAGGTAATTAATGTAAACACTCCACTACATACAAGTACCAGGAAATCAGGGCCTGGTGTGGTTTCTGAGGCAGCGGTGGTGATGGTGGTGGTAGTGATGGTGGTGATGGTGGTGGTAGTAGTGTTAAGTTCGTTTTAAGTACTTACTTATCGTTCCAGTCATTCCCTCCGTTTCTCGTCATCGTCCCCATCATTATCTTGACGGTCTCTCTCTCTCTCTCTCTCTCTCTCTCTCTCTCTCTCTCTCTCTCTCTCTCTCTCTCTCTCTCTCTCTCTCTCTCTCTCTCTCTCTCTCTCTCTCTTCAATAAGAATAAGAGTAAACATAATGAGTATTAGTACTAATTGTTATTCCCAAGATAATAATACCAAGTATAATAATAACAACAACAACAACAACAACAGCAACAACGACAACAACAACAACAACAACAACAACAACAATAATAATAATAATAATTATCTTAATAATAATGAGAATAACAATAATAATAATCTTAGTTCTAATTATCATTTTTAGATGGTAAAGATAGCAACAACAACAACAACAACAATAATAATAATAATAATTAATGAAGCCATTGGTCATGCAAGCTGCCATTTGCATAGCTTGGAAACATTGCTCCCAGTGTGTCGGCTGATGCCTTTGTTATCGCTGTGGTTGTTGGTGACGCTGTTGTTTTCATTACTATTATATCTTGCTACACAAAAAAATAGATAGTACTACTACTACTACTACTACTACTACTACTACTACTACTAGTAGAAGTAGTAGTAGTAGTAGTAGAACCATCAGTAGTAGTTGTTCTTGTTCATCACCTTGTCCTTGTTCTTGTTCTTTTTTACTACTACTACTACTACTACTACTACTACTACTACTACTACTACTACTACTACTGCTACTACTACTACTACTACTACTACTACTACTACTACTACTATTACTACCAATAATAATAATAATAATAATAACAATTCTGCTGTTTCTGCTTGAGCTAATGAAGTTGAACATACTAATTTATACTTTATATTATATTTTATAAATTAGTATGTAGTATGGAGGATTTTCACTAAGCGAATCGCGTATCGGACCAGCTAAAAAGCATGTGAAAACCTTGAAAGGCCTAACTTTATTTTATACGAGTGCTCGAATCATAATGTGTGTGTGTGTCTGTGTGTGTGTGTGTGTGTTTATATATATATATATATATATATATATATATATATATATATATATATATATATATATATATATATATATATATATATATATATATATATATATATATATATATATATATATATATATATATATATATATATATATATATATATATAAATTTCGAAAGAATTGCCCTCAAACGCAGTCAGCTCGAATACGAGAGCAACATTTAAAAATCGCCTTGATAAATATCTGTCAAATCCCCGGTTGTCACTATTCACCTCCTCATAAAAATCTTACCGCGGATATTTAGTCTTTCGGTGTGATTACATCTGTCATCTGGTGAGGGTATATTTCACTGAGGAAGAAAAACAACTAATTCACAACAAAAAAAATGAATCACATTAAAGAGACCTTGGTGATGGCCAGGTTCCTCGGCGACTTACTGCTGACCCCGCCACAATAATGGTATAAGGAATCTAATCCTTGCTTGGCAACTAACCCATCACTATAGTCATCTAGTAAACATGTATCCCACGCAGGCATGTTTAAGGAAGAGGAAACGCCTCATCAGATATCACCAATAAAAATAGGACCGTATGTAGACCAGATATGATAGAAGTAGACATCATCTCTTTCTTACTTTCCTCTGAAATTACATGTTTTTTTTTTTCTATACAAATGTTATAATTTCCCTTTTCCTGCCAAGTTCTGCAGGAGGGAATGGGAAGAGAGTTCTTCTGTGGTATCCTGTCTCTCCCACTAATAGCGTAGAATTGTTAACCAAACAACCAAGTAAGAACCACAGGGTCTGTTGCTGTTTCGTCTTCTTTGTATATTACTTTGTATATTCCTCCACCACCACCACCACCTACACTTCCTAATCTTGCCCTTGCTCTTTCTCTTTCTCTTTCTCTTTCTCTTTCTCTTTCTCTTCCTCCTCCTCCTCCTCCTCCTCCTCCTCCTCCTCCTCCTCCTCCTCCTCCTCCTCCTCCTCCTCCTCCTTCTCTTGTGTGTGACGTGGGGTGGCGTGATCATGTCCGCCCAACCTTTATCCACCAACACCCATTATCTACACTACATTATACAATACATTATCTACATTATGTATGTGTACATACATGTACATGTACATGTATTGCTAACTAGGCGAAGCATTATAAATACAATACACATTATTATTAATTGTGTGACACCGTTACTTGTAGTGGATAAACTTGTGGAATCAATGGTACGGGATAGAACAGTAGAATTCCTGGAAAGTAACCGTATCATAGGACGCTCAACATGGATTTAGTAGTAAACGTTCATGTTTAACGAATTTACTGGACTTTTTTCACGACTTACTTAATATGTGTGATAATACCAGGCCACTAGATATAGTTTATTTTGATTTTCAAAAAGCATTTGATAAAGTTCCTCATAAGCGCCTCCTACATGAAGTAAAAGCTCACGGCATATCAGGTGACCTCGCTGCGAGGATAGAGGATTGGTTGACAGACCGCAAACAGCGGGTAGTGATTAACGTGTCGTGGTCCGAGATGTTGCAAAGAATTGGTTTATAAAGGCTACTGGAAAACTCACAAACATTTTCATATTTTGATTAATAACTACTATTTACATTTCATACAACTCAAAATTTCTCACTCGCATTCATCTTCAAATCATTCAAAGTTATTAAGTGTTACCTTATATTAATTCAACATATTCACTGATCAGCGCAGTCATCGTGCAAAACACAGACAATATCAAATGCTGAAACACAACAAATATTCAGTCGGCGCCATTAATGTTCAGTTAGAAAAACACATGATATCTGCAACACATCACTTACTATAAACATTCCATGACCGAGTAAATCTTCGTACATCATACACACCTGTCATAACAAACATAAAACATCAGTTAAACATCCTTCTCCTCCTTTAATAAGATCATTGATTTATAGACTGTATTACGCTTTCAAACTGCACTTACTTTCAAGTTATTCCGTCCATCTCGACCCCTCTCTGGTCAGGCCCTGTGGAACCTCTGGGTCTGTGTCTGCTACTCTCCGCAACTCTCCGCTACTGAATTATTCCACTGTTACACGCTATAATATACAGTCGTTTGGGACTGCCTGTTTCCCTCAAAAAACTATCGTAATTTTCATAACATTTTACGTATCTACTATTCACATTGCTCATCTATGCATGTGATCCGCCCACAGGCGTGGTGCTTGATACAGAAGCCAGTCAGAGGGTAGGGGCAGTTTGGAGGCGGAGCGTTAAGTGGGCGTAGGCTGACTTGTCCTTATTTGTGCCTCACGCCTCCTGGTGTACTTTCCCTTACAAATCCTTTCTCTGCCTTGCCCCTGCTATCATTACCGTCAATCCCTCCTTGACCCAGGCTGCCTTCCCAGGTTGTATGGCCGTCTTCCTGTTGTGGAGTGCTTGGGTCCTGTGTCCTTGTTTGTGTTTCCTCGGTTTCTTCGATATCAAGTGCCAATTATCTTCCCTTTCCCGTGTAGTATGATCGTTTGTTATTCTCCATACTTCATTCATCTTCTCCATTTCTTCTTTCTTTTTACTTATTCTACCTTTTTTTTTTCCTCTTCCTTTTTTTTCGTTTTTTTCTTCTTTTTTGACAGTACAATATATATTGTAGTGCGGGGTCACCAGAAACTCTAATTCTTCAAATTGGGTTAATGTAAGCAGTGGCTTTCCTCAATGTTCAATCTTAGGGCAGATCCTCTTCATAATATTATATATGAATGACATAGACGAAGGAATCAGAAGTAAACTGTCAAAATTCACAGATACTAAAATTGCTAACAAGACTCACACCAAACCAGCGTCAAATTTTGCAAAATGATGCATACACTCTCATTGAATGGTGTGAAACGTGGCTTATAACTTTAATTTTGATAAATGCCACGTATCAATTATTGGAAATAGCAATCGGCAGGAAAATTATAAAAAGTAATCCCCCATCAAAAGTCTGGATCCTGAGAAAGATCTGGGAGTTTTAGTGACAACAGATCGTAAACCAAGCAAACAATGCACCGAAGTCATTGAAATTGCCAATAAATTAATAGTTTTCAAAAAAAAAAAAAATCTCACCTTGTTCAACTCACTTGTACGTCCTCATCTTGAATACAATCTACAGTTTTTGTCATCCTGTTATAAAAGGAATATTGAGAGATTAGGAAAAAAACAATACGAAGTAGAGTAACGAAAATTACTCGAAGGCTTCGCAATAAACCCTACAAGGAACGCTTAAAAGAACGAGATCTATTCTCCCTCTCCAAACGCAGGCTAAGAGGGGATCTGATATTGCTTTACTAAACTTTTAAGGCTTTCACAAATATCAGACCCGAATTCTTCCTAAGATTCAATATGTCTAATATTACAAGAAACAATAGCAAATAATAGGTAAGCGATTTCAAACAAATGAAGCCAAACATTTTATTTCAATCGTGTCATAAATATGTTGAATTGTGTTCCATCAAGCGTCGTTAACTCAGGTACTGTTCACTCATCCTCTTTTAGAGACTTTGGTGAAACTTTTGCTGTTGCCTTGGACATATCAAAAGCCTTTGATAGAGTCTGGCACAAAGCTTTGATTTCAAAACTACCCTCCTACGGTTTCTATCCTTCTCTCTGTAACTTCATCTCAAGTTTCCTTTCTGACCGTTCTATTGCTGCTGTGGTAGACGGTCACTGTTCTACTCCTAAATCTATTAACAGTGGTGTTCCTCAGGGTTCTGTCCTGTCACCCACTCTCTTCTTATTATTCATTAATGATCTTCTAAACTAAACTTCTTGTCCTATCCACTCCTTTGATGATGATACCACCCTGCACTTTTCCACTTCTTTTCATAGACGTCCAACCCTTCAGGAGGTAAACATATCACGCAGGGAAGCCACAGAACGCCTGACTTCTGATCTTTCTAAAATTTCTGATTGGGGCAGAGCAAACTTGGTATTGTTCAATGCCTCAAAAACTCAATTCCTCCATCTATCAACTCGACACAATCTTCCAGACAACTATCCCCTCTTCTTCAATGACACTCAACTGTCCCCCTCTTCTACACTGAACATCCTCGGTCTGTCCTTTACTTATAATCTGAACTGGAAACTTCACATCTCATCTCTAGCTAAAACAGCTTCTATGAAGTTAGGTGTTCTGTGACGTGTCCGCCAGTTTTTCTCACCCCCTCAGCTGCTAACTCTGTACAAAGGCCTTATCCGTCCATGTATGGAGTATGCTTCACATGTCTGGGGGGGTTCCACTCATACTGCTCTTCTAGACAGGGTGGAATGAAAAGCTTTTCGTCTCATCAACTCCTCTCCTCTAACTGACTGTCTTCAGCCCCTCTCTCACCGCCGCAATGTTGCATATCTAGCTGTCTTCTACCGCTATTTTCATGCCAACTGCTCTTCTCATCTTGCTAACTGCATGCCTCCCCTCCTTCCACGGCCTCTTTGCACAAGACTTTCTTCTTTCTCTCACCCCTATTCTGTCCACCTCTCTAATGCAAGAGTTAACCAGTATTCTCAATCATTCATCCCTTTCTCTGGTAAACTCTGGAACTCCCTGCCTGCTTCTGTATTTCCACCTTCCTATGACTTGAATTCCTTCAAGAGGGAGGTTTCAAGACACTTATCCACCAATTTTTGACCACTGCTTTGACCCTTTTATGGGACTGGCATTTCAGTGGGCATTTTTTTTTTATTAGATTTTTGTTGCCCTTGGCCAGTATCCTTCCTACATAAAAAAAAAATATGTATATATATATATATATATATATATATATATATATATATATATATATATATATATATATATATATATATATATATATATATATATATATATATATATATATATAAATAAATAGATAAAAACAACAACAACAACAACAACAACAACAACAACAACAACAATAACAATCCCAATTTCTACCTTCTAAGTATATAAGTGAAAGTTTTGGTAGTAAATCCAGTAAAGAAACTTGATTTGTAAAGTAGAACACTCGTAATAGTAGAAGTAGTAGTAGTAGTAGTAGTAGTAGTAGTAGTAGTAGTAGTAGCAGTAGTAGTAGTAGTAAAAATCTTAACAGTACAAATAACAGGAATTTTCAATGCGTCATAAGCAAGTGATCTAAAAAAATTAAAAAAATAAATAAATAAACATGAAAAACACAAAAAACACCACTTACACTTAAACCACACAAATAAAAACACAGCAAAACATCAAAACACAATTTACAAACACGTCCACAACCAACAAACCACAAAAATCTGAAAAAAAACACGAAAAAAAAAAAGACTCCAATTCTCAAATGTAAACAAAAGGCGGAGAGAGAGAGAGAGAGAGAGAGAGAGAGAGAGAGAGAGAGAGAGAGAGAGAGAGAGAGAGAGAGAGAGCGCAACCCAACTCCCCGAAGCCTTCCTACATAAAAAAAAAAAAAAAAAAAAAAAAAAATCTGTATTGTGCTGCAAGACATCCAATTTCTCTCTCTCTCTCTCTCTCTCTCTCTCTCTCTCTCTCTCTCTCTCTCTCTCTCTCTCTCTCTCTCTTTCCATGGTTTCAACACAATTCCGGTGATCCACACGACAATATTCAAAATTCATAACATTTATGCATTTTTAATTTCTAGTAAGGTAATTCATAGAGTAGCAGGAGAATTGTGTGTATTTTTTAACAGGAAAGTGTGTGTGTGTGTGAGAGAGAGAGAGAGAGAGAGAGAGAGAGAGAGAGAGAGAGAGAGAGAGAGAGAGAGAGAGAGAGAGAGAGAGAGAGAGAGAGAGAGAGAGAGAGAGAGAGAGAGAGAGAGAGAGAGAGAGAGAGAGAGAGAGAGAGAGAGATTCATGGCAAAAAGTAAATTCTTTCATACAAATGCACCACATTAAGCGCCTCCAACGTAAGACTGTATAATTATCAGGCAGGAAGCGCGGCAGTAAACACGTCAAGTCTATGGAGAAAGCAGGGCGTGTTTCACTTGCTGGTCTTGCCTCTCACTTTTTTTAATATACGTTTTCTTTTTTAGCTTTTCTTTTTTTTTCCTTGTATGTGTATCCTTCTTGTAGGTTCTCGGGCAACATAAAGTCACAAGTTCCCAGTGCTTTTAATGTGTAGACAGGTACAAGTACGTAGGTGCGAGCCGGTGGCGGCGTGGTACAGAACTCCATGATTAATACAGAGCAAGGGGCGAAGTAAACACTAGTGAAACAGTGAAGCATGAAACCAATACAAACTATGAACCCTAACCAATACAGTGAAGCCCCGTAACAATGAAGCATTCATACTTCACACATCTCCCCCTTCCTCTTCACGTTCATTAACTAGCTATGAACGTAAGGCTATACGCGCTGAGCGGCGTATGGGTCCGTCGGCTTCCCAACGGCGGCGTCGGCGTGCGTTTGGGGTGGCGGGATCGGGGATCTTCTGAGCTGGGGGGTGTAAGGGCTGCCCGTCGTGACTGTCTCTTTCCGCGGTAGATGGGGCAGAGACCACACGAATGAAGCGGCGATTCCGCCACAATACGCGTCCAGCGGTAGTCTTCACGAGGTAGTCGCGGCTCTTGCCAATCCCCATGACTACGCCCACTTTATCCCATCGCTTAGTGACGGGATCTTGGAGCCTGACGTGGGCGCCAAGGTCAAGTGGTGGCAGGGGGCGGGCGTGGGCGTCATAGCGTTCCTTTACAGCCTCGGTCCGCGCGGCAGCACGACGATCACACTCCTCGGTCCTCTCTTGCCACTCAGCCGTGAAGGAGACGCTGTGGGCGGGGACGCAGGAGCGTAGCGGGTGGCCGAACAACACCTGGGCAGGAGAACGGCCGTCCTGTCGCGGTGTGTTTCGTAACTCCAGCAGCCCGCGGTCGAAGTCCTCGGTGAGCGTGCCAGAAGGGGCCGTCTTCATCACCAGCTGCTTCACCGACTTAACTGCTGCCTCAGCGTGGCCGTTGCTCTGGGGGTAATGCGGCGAAGAAACCTCGTGCCACACGCCCCAGCGACGCAGAAAGTCTTGAAAGTCGCGGCTGGTAAATTGCGGGCCCCCATCAGTCCGAAGTCGCACAGGTACACCAAGGTCTCGAAAGAACCTCCTGAAAAAAGGCGATGGTGGCGGAGGCGGTGGTGTCAGACCCACACAAAGCCACCACAGGCCACCCCGAGAGCCTGTCTGCATACACGAGGAAGGACTTCCCCGCCGTGCTGAAAAAGTCTGCAGACACACACTCGAACGGCCTGGAAGGCACTTCCTCAGTCATCAGGGGCTCCCGCTGCTGGCTTGGCTGCAACACCTGGCACGGCTTGCACGCCCTTACTACGTTGGTGATGTCTGAGTTGATCCCGGGCCACCACACTGTCTGACGCGCACGGCGCTTCGTGGCCTCCACTCCGCGGTGGCTGTCATGAAGCCGCGCCAAGACCTCACGTCGAAGGGTGGAGGGAACCACAATGCGGGGCCCGAGAAGAACAAGCTCGTCGTCGTGGTAGAGGTTGTGACGCTCCTTCCAGTAGGCCCGTAAGGCAGGGTCTAGGCTGTCGTGGGTAGAGGGGAAGCCTCGGGTTACGCACTCAAGTAGTCTGGTGTAGATCACATCCTCTCGAGCTGCTGTGCGTATCCCGTCCAGCACCAGGTCTCCTGTAGGCGATCTGGCATCCAGTGTAGCAGCACGAATAGCTACCACGACACGGACGTGTGCGTAGGCCTCTTTCCCAAGCGCCACGTCCTCAGGAGACGGCTTGTCCACCGGTGCACGGGATAGGGCGTCGGGAATGGCGAGAGACTTACCCTTACGCCACTCTGCCGTGTAAACATACCCAATGATCTTTTCTTTCAGGCGTTGCAGTCGAGGGTTGTCGATGGCGTCGAGCGTATACGAGTTGAGGATGGGAACGAGGGGCCTGTGGTCTGTCACGATGGTGAAGCGAGGCAGACCTAGTAGGTAATACCGGCACTTAGCTATGGCCCAGACCACAGCTACGAGCTCCAGCTCGATAGTTGCGTACCTCGTCTCCACGTCTGCTAGAAAGGGCGACCCGCACTGCACCAGACGCCACTGACCGTCTCCGTGGTCCTGTAGAAGGGCGTAACCCACGCCATACAGGCGCGAAGCGTCCGTCTGCAACACAGTGGGGAGGGACGGGTCGAAGTGTGCAAGCACTGGCGGTCGCGAGAGTGCCATCTTCACCTTCTCAAAGGCCAAGTCGTGGTCCGGAGTCCATGTGAAGGCTCGGCGGGGGCTCAAGAGAAGACGCAGGGGCTCTGCTGACGCAGCAATCTGTGGCGTGAACTCTGCTAGTTGGTTTGCCAGGCCTAAGAATGAGCGCATGTCCGTCACATTTGCCGGCTTGGGAAAGTCGGCAATTGCGCGCACCTTCTCTTCGTCGGCAGCAATGCCCTCCCTTGACAGCTTGAACCCGCAGAACGTCACGTCTGGAGCCGCTAACACAAACTTCTCCGCGTTGATGGTGATGCCGTGGGTGCGGCACCGCACCAGGACCTCGTAGACACGCCGAATGTGTGTTTCGTAGTCCTCGTCCCAAAGCAGAATGTCGTCTACCACTTTGGCACACTGCTGCACGCCGTCGAGCGCCGCATCACCACGGCGGCAGAACTCGTCGCCCGTGGCCACGAAACCCATTGGTCCTCGACAAAACCGGAAGCGGCCATACGGGGTGATAAAGGTGGTGAGGTGCTGGTCCTGCTCCGCCAGTGGTATCTGCCAATACCCATACAGAGCGTCCAGCGTGGAGAAGAATCGTGCCCCTGGTCCAACACGGCGCACGGCAGCGTGGGGTGTAGGAGAGGGGTGTGCGGGGCGTAACACCTGCTTGTTTAGCCCCGTGAGGTCCACAGTTATCCTTACACCTCCTTTGGGCTTGGCCACGGTCACGAGGGGATGGCACCACTGGGACGGGTGATCGCCGGCGGGTACTATGATGCCCTGTCTCACCATGGCCTCTAACTCCTCCTTGACTGCGTCCTGCCAGGCGAGAGGAATGAGTCGCGGCGTATTTACCGCGAAGGGCTTGGCGTCATCCTTCAGGTATATACGCATCGGAGGGCCACACATCTCCCTCAGCTCGGATCCATGACGAAAGTCATCCTTAGTCGTCAGCACGTCAGGGAACTCTCGCAGGAAAAACGCTTTGGCCTCCGCAGATGAAGCAGAGGGTAGGGGAAGTCGTGGCGTGAGTGGCGGCTGGAGGGATGAGGTGCGAGGCTGCGGCGCGGCGGGGGGCGGCGGGCCAAGAGTAGAGACTTGCCTCACCTGCCCTTCCCCCTCCTGCCGCCGGTCTCCTCGCACTCCGATCTGCCGTGGATAGTCTTGGGGAATGATCCTCAGCTGCTTCGTGTGGCCGTACGAGAGGAGCGGCTTGGGCAGACCCCTCATCACGATTATCCGGCCTTGGATGGTGGTGTCCCCATACGTCATAGTGGCGTATAACGACCCGAGAATCCGACAGGCCATTGACGTCCCGTCGGGGTTGTTCAGTCCCAACTCTGGGTAGGGTTGCAGGTCGTCAGCCGACAGGCCAAGTGCCCGAAGAAGCTCGTCACCCATGACTGTCGTGTCCGCTCCCGTGTCTGGCACGCACTCGACCCAGCCTGACCTGCCACATGCTTCCACCTGAAGCTTTATGGTCGGGGACGTGGGGCCGACCGGTGGCGCGTTGTCCACCGCTCGTGCGTGGGCGGTATGGGCAGTGCCGCCGGAGGGCGGGGCAGCGCCGCGCTGGTGCCCCGTTACAGACAACACTTTGCCGCACCTTACACGGTCACTCGGCGGCTTCTCGGCACTTGTGAGCGGTTTTGAGCGGCAACACTTTGCGAAATGACCCATTTTGTTACATAAACGACACCGTTCACCAATCGCTATGCACTTGTCCTTGGAGTGCGGCCCATAACCACAGTTACCGCACTTTGCGTTAGTCGGCTTCGAACCACTAGAATGACCGTTTGCCTTGGGCGATTCCTTTTTCAGACAGTCCCTTTTCCAACAATCCTTTTTCTTTTTCTTATACGCCGACACTGCACATGTGGAAGACTGGAGTGGCCTGAGCTCGTGTGACGTGGTTTCGGCGGCCTCGCGGGACTTGCACACTGTCAACACCTTCTCCAGTGTGGCGTCAGACGGCGTTTCCAACAAGCGCTGCCTCGTTTCCTCGTCTCTGACGCCCATCAACACTGCGTGTTTCATTTGCGTCTCTACACAGGCAGGGTTGTGGGCCTTACACAAGTCGATCTCGTCCGAAGCGTCCTTCAGCCGCACGTAGAAGTCGTTAAACTTCTCTCCTTCGGCCTGTCTACACTGGAAGAAGGATAGGCGCCTCAGTGCCTCATTTCGTTGCCCTTTCACATGCTCGTGAAGGCGCTCCAGCACTTCAGTCAGGCTCAAGGTCGAGCCCGGGGGTACGCCCAAGCTAACCTCGAGCGTGCGCCTCAGTTCGGACGAGAGGCAGGCCCGCAACTGTATGAGCTGCTTGGGCTGCGGCTGTTTCTGCAGGTCCACTATCACCGCATAGTCCTCCCACTGCTGTCTCCATTCCTTGAAGGCCTGCAGCGTAGCGTCCTGTGAGAGCGGGGGAGGCGGAACGACGGTCGCTTTGGGGACAGGCGTGGACGGCATCGGGAGCATGGTTGAGGGCGGGTTGGCGAGGCTGTCACTAACGGCGCCGGGTGTGCCTGCCTGCTGTGAAGGCTGCGTTCCAAGCGTAGCAACAAGCTGATTGAAGCGCTGCTCCTCGGCCTGGCGCCTCGTTTCGTCCTCCCGTCGTCTCTGCTCACACTCGTCACGGAACAGTTGCAGCATTTGAAGGAGCGCGTCTTGAGAGACTCCAGTTGCCTGCTCCTGCCCCATAGCCGAGGGCGTGGACGAAGCTGGCGAGATGGGTGCCGGATCTTGTTGCCTCCTGGTTTTAGGCTTAGTCATGGCGCCGGCACACTGAAGGCTCCTCCGGGAGACGCACCGCACACCAGCGGCTAGTTGGGGCACCTTCACGCTGTCTCGCTGCCAGGTCCTTGTGAGTTGCACTACTCACTGCGCCATGTATCCTTCTTGTAGGTTCTCGGGCAACATAAAGTCACAAGTTCCCAGTGCTTTTAATGTGTAGACAGGTACAAGTACGTAGGTGCGAGCCGGTGGCAGCGTGGTACAGAACTCCATGATCAATACAGAGCAAGGGGCGAAGTAAACACTAGTGAAACAGTGAAGCATGAAACCAATACAAACTATGAACCCTAAACAATACAGTGAAGCCCCGTAACAATGAAGCATTCATACTTCACACAGTATGGATTGACAAGGTGTGGAATAATAGTAAGAAAATACAAATTATACAAAAACTGAATTGGTGTCACTCCAGATAATAATCCTGCTCTTTACTACAACAACAACGACAACAACAACAAAAACAACAACAACAACAACAACTACTACTACTACTAGTAGTAGTAGTAGTAGTAGTAGTAGTAGTAGTAGTAGTAGTAGTAGTAGTACTACTATTACTACTACTATTACTACTACTACTGTTATTAACATTCACCTATTAAGACTCAAGAAAGATTTGTCTTTCTCCAACCCTCTGTGCTTCTTAAAAATATGGAGCTGCATTTGGAAATAAAAATTCAAATAGCTGAACACAAAAATCATTTAGATGCAAAAGATATCGGACGGTTCAACTTGAGTAAACTGGAGTAAACAATGCAATACATGTTTAATTTAGAGTCAGTATAAAATGGTATTCTTACATTTGCATATAGCCATTATTTATACTCACGCTCTCATATCTTCTTGGCGAATGGCAAACAGAGGAACAAAAAAAAAAATCTTTTCAGTTGCCGCTTCCATACATACAGACAAAAAAAAAAAAAAAGATTAAAAATTAAAAGTCAATAAAAAAACTAAATATGTTTCTGGAAGTGCATCAATACTCTTAAAACAACTAGTCACAGGAAGGGGAAAAAACAGAAACAGGCAGAGAATTCCAGAGTTTACCAATGAAAGGGATGAAAGAATGAAGATATTGCTTGACTCCTGGACTATTGAAAGGGAACTTAAAGACTTCTATCACGTCCCCTCTTAACCTACGTCTCTCTAAAGAATGTAAATTTAATGACTTCAATCTCGCCTCGTAAGGAATACTCCTCATCCCCTGTATCCTTTCTGTCATTCTCCTCTGTACTGATTCTAATAGACCTATATCTTTCCTGTAATGTGGAGACCAGAATTGCACAACATAGTCTAGATGAAGTCTGACCAGCGCCAAGAATATCATTAATATTACTTCCGGCCTTCTACTTTTAACACTCCTAAAAATTAATACTAGTACCCTATTTATCCTGTTTGTAGCCTCTATGCATTGTTTTCCTAGACGGAGTTCACAGCTAACTATAACTCCTAAATCTTTCTCGTACCCTGTAACTACCAGAGATTCTTCGTTTAATGTGTACCTACTGTGTGGGTTTCCTCTACCTACGCTAAGTACTTTACATTTATTGATATTAAATTGCATTTGCCATATGTCCGTCCATTCATTCATCCTAAATCTGCCTAGAAGGCGAAGGCACCCGTTTCTCATCTAATTAATCTATCTTTGTGTCATCCGCAAATTTACTAACATCACTATTGATTCCACTAACCAAGGCATTGATATATATTAGAAATAATAATGTCCCTAATACTGATCCCTGTGGCACCCCACTGATTACATGACATCACTCGGATTTCGAGCCGTTTATTACAATTCTCTCTCGCCTGTCGCTAAGCCATGACCCTATCCAGCCTAACACCTTCCCATCTATCCCGTGTGCCCTAACC
This sequence comes from Scylla paramamosain, assembly GCF_035594125.1. Lineage (NCBI taxonomy): Eukaryota > Metazoa > Arthropoda > Malacostraca > Decapoda > Portunidae > Scylla > Scylla paramamosain. The sequence continues at coordinate 12,258,127 of NC_087178.1, forward strand.
TTTCTCAGAAGCCTTTCATGGGGTACCTTGTCAAATGCTTTACTAAAGTCCAGATACAAGATATCATAACTATCACGATTATCTACTGCCTCGTACACTTTACTGTAAAAACTTAACAAGTTTGTCATGCAAGACTTCCCCTTCGTGAAGCCATGCTGTGATTAATTTATCAAGTTATGTTTGTCTAAATGTTCCCTAATGTTCCTCGCTCTTATTAACTCTAATATTTTACCTATAACTGAATTTAAGCTGACAGATCTATAGTTAGACGCTAAAGTTTTATCTCCTTTCTTAAAGATGGGTACTACATTAGCCTGCTTCCACATTACTGGTACCTCACCTGACTCAAGTGATTTCCTAAAGACAGAGACTAACAGCTCACTAATAACCTCTTTGCATTCCTTAAGTACTCTGGGATATATTTCATCTGGTCCTGGTGTCTTGAACTTTTTTTAGCCTATCTATCTCCTGTTCCACTATCTCTCTAGTTATGGAAATATCTGTCAGCTTCTCATTCTCATCTGCTCTAAACATCTGTTCACTATCTGGCATATCCTGCATGTTTTCCTGGGTGAAGACAGATGAAAAATACTCATTCAGAATTTTACTAATCTCCTCCCCAGAACTAATCAGCTCCCCATCTGCTGCCTTTAATGGACCTATAGTATCCTTATTCTTCGTCCTCTATTCCTGATAAAATCCCTTGAGATCCGTCTTCACATGGCTGGCTACACTTAATTCATAATTGCCCTTAGCTTTCCTCGTTAACTTCATGACTGTTCTAACTAATTCATTATATTGTGACCTTAAAACTTCTTCACCTGCCCTTAATGTCTTATATATACTTCTCTTCCACCCTATATAATGTTTTAACCTAGCAGTCATCCATTTAGGATAGTTTTTCTGTGATCTTATTGCCCTATACGGGATATATGCTAACTGACCTGTATGAACTTTATCTACGAAATATTTATATAATTCATCTACATTTACTTCACCTAATTCCCTCATCTCGGCCCCTACCATCCTCTCTACTCCCTCATCTACTCGCCTCGACCTCACCTCTCTCATTTCAGCATGACCTGACATTCCACCATACTCACACCCATATACCCCTCCCTCTCTCCTCCACCCCTTCCGAACACATCTTACCTCCTCTTGTCCTACACCCTCACACCTCACCTCACCTCTCACATCTTGCCTTATCTCTCTCAACTCCGTCCCGGACCTGACCTCACCCTGCATCCGTTGCCAGTCAACTCCTTGGAAGTACCTTTTTAATTCCTCAAATTCTGCTCTCCTAAAGTCAAGTATTTTACTAGTGTTTTTGCTTCTAAAAGTTTCTTCCCATTTTAAATTGTACCTAATTTCCCTATGGTCAATGTTACCTAGCTGTCCTCCAACCTCTACCTACGTGACTGCTTCCTCCCTGTTAGTAAGAATTAAATCTAGAATATTATTCCCCCTTTTGGATTCTACGACTACCTGTTTTAAAAAATTATCCTGAATTATCTTAAAAAATTCTGCTTCCTTCTTACCCACCATCAGACTCCAGTCGATATTCCTAAAATTAAAATCTCCTACCAAACATACCTGACTGTACCTGCCTGCTCTATTTATTTCCTGCCACAGTGAGGTGTTAATTTCCTTTGTACTGGTCGGTGATCTGTACACTACTCCCACTACTGTACACTACTGTACTACTACTGCTTTCCTATCTGTTTTAAATCTACTGTTAATACAACACTGTAATGTGTCCCTAACGTATAACGCGACGCCTCCTCCTCTCCTGTTTTGCCTATCTTTATAGAACAATGTATAACCATCTATCTTGACCTCTGGATTAAATACTTTTCCTCACATATCTAACCAAGTTTCAGTTAAAGCACAAATTTCTCTACACACACTATTCTTCTAAGCAAGTCTATTTTATTCAAAATACTGCTACATTTTGTGTGGTAAATACTTAAGCTATTTCTCACCTTTCCTGAGCTAGCTACCTTTCTAGATTTAACTAATTTCTCCTATGTTTACTCCTCACAACACCTTCCCACAACCCTTTCCCGTATATGAAGTGAGTTATGGCAAATAATTGGCACATTTTGTGCGCTCGAGCTCGATCTGTAGTGATGAGGCGATAGTTGTGCGAGTTGCGAGGCAGACACCTTCGCCCACATGCCGATAAATCGAAATATGCAAAATACAGCAAAAAAAAAGGTAAGTCTGACGAAGAAATTAAATAAAATAACAAAGATACGCCTTCAAAAGTTACCAAGAAGTGTTTCCGAAAATGAAATCGAAACTTTTATATACGATGGACATCAAAAGGTGCTCCTGGCCAAATCATCGTTGTGCCCTCCAGGGCCAGGCGGGAGCGGTGGGGTGTACAGATGTGCGGTAACAAAAATAGAGCCCCCTCGCTCCGCTACGGGAATGATCCCTCCAAAGATATTAAATACGTTACTAAATGATTAAGAAAATCATAAATTATCTTTCATTCGCTGACAAGGAAAATAAAAACGTGAGGAAAACTAATATTTTCAGAAATCTACAACGACGAGCCTCTAAAAAAAGGGAGACAAATAGTGTGGGCCGGCTCTAGTCATCAAGGCCCACGTCACCTTGACTTTTCAAGGCGACAATCAACACACACAGAGACAAATAAGAACACTTCACAGAACTATACAAGCTTTCCTCTCTTTGATTTTACTTGAATAAAGCTGCAACAAAGGTTATGACGCTAAAAAGTTACCTTAGGTTAGGTCACAAATATCATGGTGGTAACGCTTCCCGGGAAATCAGAGTTAAAATAATATCAATACCAATTGAATATCAATACCAATTGAATATTCCTCTAGGTATTAATTTAGAGGCTATTCACAAAATTATTCAGGAATCCAGTCACTCTTAAGGCGGGGCTGGTAAGTTAGCGGGGCAGGAGCAGGGAGCGTACGTCCTCTCCCTCTGACATCCGCCTGGTGACTGAAGGCTTCGGGGAGTTGGGTTGCGCTCTCTCTCTCTCTCTCTCTCTCTCTCTCTCTCTCTCTCTCTCTCTCTCTCTCTCTCTCTCTCCGCCTTTTGTTTACATTTGAGGATTGGAGTTTTTTTTTGTTTTTTTCGTGTTTTTTTTCAGATTTTCGTGGTTTGTTGGTTGTGGACGTGTTTGTAAATTGTGTTTTGATGTTTTGCTGTGTTTTTATTTGTGTGGTTTAAGTGTAAGTGGTGTTTTTTGTGTTTTTCATGTTTATTTATTATTTTTTTATTTTTTTTAGATCACTTGCTTATGACGCATTGAAAATTCTTGTTATTTGTACTGTTAATATTTTTACTACTACTACTACTGCTACTACTACTACTACTACTACTACTACTACTACTACTACTACTACTACTACTACTACTACTACTTCTACTATTACGAGTGTTGTACTTTACAAATCAAGTTTCTTTACTGGATTTACTACCAAAACTTTCACTTATATACTTAGAAGGTAGAAATTAGGATTGTTGTTGTTGTTGTTGTTGTTGTTGTTGTTGTTGTTATATATATATATATATATATATATATATATATATATATATATATATATATATATATATATATATATATATATATATATATATATATATATATATATATATATATATATATATATATATATATATATATTTTTTTTTTTTTTTTTTTTTTTTTTTTTTTCTTTTTTTTTTTGTAGGAAGGATACTGGCCAAGGGCAATAAAAATCTAAAAAAAAAAAATGCCCACTGAAATGCCAGTCCCATAAAAGGGTCAAAGCAGTGGTCAAAAATTGGTGGATAAGTGTCTTGAAACCTCCCTCTTGAAGGAATTCAAGTCATAGGAAGGTGGAAATACAGAAGCAGGCAGGGAGTTCCAGAGTTTACCAGAAAAAGGGATGAATGATTGAGAATACTGGTTGACTCTTGCATTAGAAAGGTGGACAGAATAGGGGTGAGAGAAAGAAGAAAGTCTTGTACAGCGAGGCCGTGTAAGGAGGGGAGGCATGCAGTTAGCAAGATCAGAAGAGCAGTTGGCATGAAAATAGCGGTAGAAGACAGCTAGATATGCAACATTGCGGCGGTGAGAGAGGGGCTGAAGACAGTCAGTTAGAGGAGAGGAGTTGATGAGACGAAAAGCTTTTCATTCCACCCTGTCTAGAAGAGCAGTATGAGTGGAACACCCCCAGACATGTGAAGCATACTCCATACATGGACGGATAAGGCCCTTGTACAGAGTTAGCAGCTGGGGGGGTGAGAAAAACTGGCGGAGACGTCACAGAACACCTAACTTCATAGAAGCTGTTTTAGCTAGAGATGAGATGTGAAGTTTCCAGTTCAGATTATAAGTAAAGGACAGACCGAGGATGTTCAGTGTAGAAGAGGGGGACAGTTGAGTGTCATTGAAGAAGAGGGGATAGTTGTCTGGAAGATTGTGTCGAGTTGATAGATGGAGGAATTGAGTTTTTGAGGCATTGAACAATACCAAGTTTGCTCTGCCCCAATCAGAAATTTTAGAAAGATCAGAAGTCAGGCGTTCTGTGGCTTCCCTGCGTGATATGTTTACCTCCTGAAGGGTTGGACGTCTATGAAAAGAAGTGGAAAAGTGCAGGGTGGTATCATCATCATGGGAGTGGATAGGACAAGAAGTTTGGTTTAGAAGATCATTAATGAATAATAAGAAGAGAGTGGGTGACAGGACAGAACCCTGAGGAACACCACTGTTAATAGATTTAGGAGAAGAACAGTGACCGTCTACCACAGCAGCAATAGAACGGTCAGTAAGGAAACTTGAGATGAAGTTACAGAGAGAAGGATAGAAACCGTAGGAGGGTAGTTTTGAAATCAAAGCTTTGTGCCAGACTTTATCAAAGGCTTTTGATATGTCCAAGGCAACAGCAAAAGTTTCACCAAAGTCTCTAAAAGAGGATGACCAAGACTCAGTAAGGAAAGCCAGAAGATCACCAGTAGAGCGGCCTTGACGGAACCCATACTGGCGATTAGATAGAAGTTTGTGAAGTGATAGATGTTTAAGAATCTTCCTGTTGAGGATAGATTCAAAAACTTTAGATAAGCAGGAAATTAAAGTAATAGGACGGTAGTTTGAGGGATTAGAGCGGTCACCCTTTTTAGGAACAGTTTGAATGTAGGCAAACTTCCAGCAAGAAGGAAAGGTAGATATTGACAGACAGAGCTGAAAGAGTTTGACTAGGCAAGGTGCAAGCACGGAGGCACAGTTTCGGAGAACAATAGGAGGGACCCCATCAGGTCCATAAGCCTTCCGAGGGTTTAGACCAGCGAGGGCATGGAAAACATCATTACGAAGAATTTTAATACGTGGCATGAAGTAGTCAGAGGGTGGAGGAGAGGGAGGAACAAGCCCAGAATCGTCCAAGGTAGAGTTTTTAGCAAAGGTCTGAGCAAAGAGTTCAGCTTTAGAAATAGATGTGATAGCAGTGGTGCCATCTGGTTGAAGTAGAGGAGGGAAAGAAGAAGAAGCAAAGTTATTGGAGATATTTTTGGCTAGATGCCAGAAATCAGGAAGGGAGTTAGATCTTGAAAGGTTTTGACATTTTCTGTTAATGAAAAAGTTTTTGGCTAGTTGGAGAACAGACTTGGCATGGTTCCGGGCAGAAATATAAAGTGCATGAGATTCTGGTGATGGAAGGCTTAAGTACCTTTTGTGGGCCACCTCTCTATCATGTATAGCACGAGAACAAGCTGTGTTAAACCAAGGTTTAGAAGGTTTAGGACGAGAAAAAGAGTGAGGAATGTACGCCTCCATGCCAGACACTATCACCTCTCTTATGCGCTCAGCACACAAAGACGGGACTCTGACACGGAAGCAGTAGTCATTCCAAGGAAAATCAGCAAAATACCTCCTCAGGTCCCCCCAACTAGCAGAGGCAAAACGCCAGAGGCACCTTCGCTTAGGGGGATCCTGAGGAGGGATTGGAGTGATAGGACAAGATAAAGATATGAGATTGTGATCGGAGGAGCCCAACGGAGAAGAAAGGGTGACAGCATAAGCAGAAGGATTAGAGGTCAGGAAAAGGTCAAGAATGTTGGGTTTATCTCCAAGACGGTCAGGAATACGAGTAGGGTGTTGCACCAATTGCTCTAGGTCATGGAGGATAGCAAAGTTGTAGGCTAGTTCACCAGGATGGTCAGTGAAGGGAGAGGAAAGCCAAAGCTGGTGGTGAACATTGAAGTCTCCAAGAATGGAGATCTCTGCAAAAGGGAAGAGGGTCAGAATGTGCTCCACTTTGGAAGTTAAGTAGTCAAAGAATTTCTTATAGTCAGAGGAGTTAGGAGAGAGATATACAGCACAGATAAATTTAGTATGAGAATGACTCTGTAGTCGTAGCCAGATGGTGGAAAACTCGGAAGATTCAAGAGCGTGGGCACGAGAGCAGGTTAAGTCATTGCGCACATAAACGCAGCATCCAGCTTTGGATCGAAAATGAGGATAGAGAAAGTAGGAGGGAACAGAAAAGGGGCTACTGTCAGTTGCCTCAGACACCTGAGTTTCAGTGAGGAAAAGAAGATGAGGTTTAGAAGAGGAGAGGTGGTGTTCTACAGATTGAAAATTAGATCTTAGACCGCGAA
>NC_087178.1:12269750-12287250 GCF_035594125.1 Scylla paramamosain
TTATTATTGTATATTTTTTTCTTCGTTTTCTTTTTTTTAATATTTTTTTCTTGTTTATATATATATTTTTTCCCAGTATATTTTATTATTTTCTTAGAATTTTATATATACACACTACTACTACCACCACCACCACCACCACCACCTTGTGACCACGTGACTGGCTGAACATAAACGTAATAGATTCAGAAGCATTCAGCTGTGACTCTTATTAAACAATGCTTTTGAGGCGTTAATACTCTGCTTGGCGGGTTAGGAACAATGGTACTAATCGAGGGCAAGGTAAAGGTTATACTCATGCCCTTAGACACGGGAATATAGCCCTAGGTGAGGTGGTAATACGGGTTCTTTTCTCCTTTCCGTATTTGTTTACATTCGGTGTCATAGAAAATGGTAGCTATTTTGGTTTTCTCTGGTGATTTTATGGGTGACTTGTTTTTTTATTTATTTATTTCGTGTTTTTGTTTATTTATTTATTTTTTTGTGTGTTTTTGTGTTTGTTTTATTCTCTTATGTGCTAGGTTAAGGAAATAGAGAGAGAGAGAGAGAGAGAGAGAGAGAGAGAGAGAGAGAGAGAGAGAGAGAGAGAGAGATTAAAAAATATAGATAAATTTCTCTCTCTCTCTCTTTCTCTCTCTCTCTAACACCCCCTCCCTTCTCCCCTAGGTGGCCGTCCCCCTCCCAATGAAGGTGAAGAGCAGGGACGTGGTGGTGGAGTGGGGGCGGCGCTCCCTTAAGGTGGGGCTTCGGGGGGCTCCTCCCATTATAGACGGTACTCTTTACAACGAGGTGAAAGTGGAGGAGTGGAATTGGTACCTGGAGGGGTCATAGAACGTCGTGCTGTCTCTGGAGAAGGTAAGTAGTAGTAGTAGTAGTAGTAGTAGTAGTAGTAGTAGTAGTAGTAGTAGTAGTACAGAACTGGTGGCCATCCTGCTGGCCCTGGAGCACGCTCAACACCGGCGGGAGCGCACCGTGGTGCTCCACACCGACTCCAGAACGGGGCTACAAGCTCTACAACAGCCGTATCCCAGCGACAACGTGGGCCTCGTCACCGCCATCCTCGGTAGCCTCCAGAGCCTCGCCGCGCAGGGGCGGCGGGTGAGGCTCAACTGGATACCCAGCCACGTGGGAGTACGAGGCAACGAGGCTGCTGACGCAGCCGCCAAGAGAGCTGCTAGTGGCCCCCAGGTGACAAGGCATGTGCCGCCCAGCCTGAGCCAAGTGAGGGCGCGAGCCAGGCTCGCTGCAACCAAGCGCTCTCGCCACACACCGGCAGCTGGAAACCAGGAAGAGACAGGCAGCTTGGTACGCCTCCGCCACTGGCTACCAGTCGTTGGACGCCTCCCAGCAGCAGCCCAGAGCAGACGGTGTGTTGCTGCAACGCGTAAGGCTGGGCTACTGCATCAGGGAACAGCTGTACGACGACAGGGGCAGGAGTGCGACCACTGCGGAAGGCACAGCCGCCACCCGCTAGTGCACTACCTACTGTCCTGTCCGGCCACCGCCGCCCTCAGACCAACGCCGGCACCACCGGCCCATCCTGTAGGCGGGGATCTCCTCAGCAGCCGCGAGGCCAGGGCTGCCCTCATCGTCCTCCACACGCCCACAGACCTGATGCTGCGAGTTCTCAGGGCAGCGCCCCCGCCCCGCTGAACAGGTCGCAGCTCCTTTTCTGACCGGCGAGCAGCACTCCTCGCCGCGCCACCGCGGGCTTTCTTTCTTTCTTTCTTTCTTTTGAGGGGATAGAAAGTTTAGGTGAAACTAGGGGGGGGGGTAGAGTTGATAGTTGGAGGGAATAATAGGTTGGATGAAAGTGAAGTACAGATAAAGAATGAAAGGTGGCGGGCGAAACGCCTTGCTGTTCTTATTAATTGTACTCTTTGACGCAGTGCAAGGTGTGTCTATTGATTAGGGACAAGTGTCAGAGTGTAGATATATATATGTTTTAGTTTTACTGGTTGTTTGGTGAGTGCGTGTGTGTTTTGTGTGCGTGTGCATGTGTGTGCGTGGGTGTATTTATGTGTGTGTGCGTGAGTTTATTTTGTTTTTGCTTCCCTCTTTCTTCTTTCCTTTTCCCTGTTTATGTGTAAAGTGGTTGTGGAACCTCTCGTTCAAGAGCTTTTGCCGTTTTCTTGAACCATGTGTGTTCCGAGTTGTTGTTTTGGTTTTCTGTTATTGTTTGTATGTATGTGTTGTCTTGTAGTATATGTTGAAGTGTGTATTTTGTCTTCTGTGCTCGTTCGTGTAATATAATGTTTATTGGTTTCAGATTGCTTAATTGATGCAGGTCTAAAGTAGTTTTTCTGTATGGGTATTTCTCATTGTATGCGAATCTTAAGGCTTGGTTCTGGATTTTCTGTAGTTTGCTAATTGCATGTTTTGAAAGTGTAGCCAGAGGATAATCTGGGTATATTAGCATTGGAATTATGCAGGCTTTAATCAAATGTAGTTTAATGTTAGTGGTTAGTTTATGAAATCTTTTTAGAGTGTATAGTGCATGTTTGGCCTTTGCTATATTGTTAGTGATTTGTCGAGTGTATCCTTTGTTATGAATTGTTAAACCAAGAATGTTTACTTTGCTGGAGTATGGTATTATATGATTGTTAACATTTATAGGTTCTGTTTTTATTATAGATACTGGAAAAATGTTGAATTTATTTATATTAGTTTTAATTTTCCATTTGTTCTCGTATTGGTTTATTTTTGAGATTTCTGCTTGTACTTTGCGTGCTAAGAATTTCCTGCTTTTTCCTGGTTGTGATATGATTTGTGTGATGTCGTCTGCATAGGCTATGTATGTGCACTGTGGGCCTGGCAATGGTATATCGGAGGTGTAAATGGAGAAAAGGGTTGGCGATAAATTACTTCCCTGTGGTACTCCGCTAAGCAATGGTATGGGTGGGCCTGTGTGTGTTTTTATTGTTATCCTTGCAGTTCTGCTGTCCAGGAAGCTGCTTAGTAATTTTATGTAATTGTCCGGTAAGTTTATTGTTGTGAGTTTGTATTTGAGACCTTGGTGCCAGACTTTATCAAATGCTTTAGATATGTCACGAGTAACAATTGTGGTTATTTTATTTGTTGTAAGTGCATTGGCCAATAGTTCGGTGAGGGTTGCTATGGCAGTGTTTGTAGATTTGTTTTGTCTAAAACCATGCTGCGATGCTGGAATGAGTGTGTGTGTTTCTAGGTGGGTGCGTTGTCTTTGGTTGATTATTTTTTCGAATATTTTTCCTTGGACTTCCAGTAAGGAGATAGGCCTGTAATTGTTGGGGTCTGTGGGTTGTTTATTGGCTTTTGGGATAAGTTTCAGCTTTGCATGTTTGAAGTTTTCTGGGAAGTAGCCCATGGATAATGCTATATTGAAAAGTTTGGTTAAGATTACGGTTGATTCTGGAGATAGGTTTTGTAGTATTGTTTTGTTTATCTTGGATTCACTTGGAGTATTATTTTTAAGAGTTTTTATTATATGTTTTGTTGTGTCTGTTGTTATTTTGTATAAGAGTGGGTGGTTGTCATTGAGTTTGTCTGGGTCACCGTGTGGGTGTGGTGTGAATAACTCGATGTTCGTGTCAAGAAATTGAGTCACGATATTGTCTGTGTGTTGATCGAATTCTGCCTTTTCTTGTTGCGATATCTGAAAATTTTTGCTCCATATGTTTCTAAAAATTTGTTCTTGTCGTTCAATGTTATATATTTTTTCATTGTCGTGAATTATGTAATTCTCTAAGTTGTTAGGATTGCCTTTCAGTCTTTTAATCTGCGACCAGAACTTCTTGGCATCTTTATGTCTGTCTACCAGTGTTTTTATTTTGTCTTCCCAATGCTTGTTTTGTATATGTTTACATTCTTTTATAATGGCATGTTTTATTCTTTTTAGTGTTGCGTATTTTAAAGGACTCCATCCTGAAATATTGCTTTCAGTTGTAATGTTCTCTGCATAGTATGTGAGACTTTTGATGGTGTGATTTGTTAATGCTTTTTGTTGTGTTATTGTTCTTTTCAGCGGTATGTGTGTCTTCATTGCGTCTGTTATAGTGTTGGTCCATTGTTGTAAGGATGTATTTAACTGTTGTGTTGTCATGTAGGGGTTTGTGTTTATGTTTTTGTGTGCGTCTTCAGTATCTCGGGTGAACATTTCCCAGTTCGCTGCGTTGTAGTTTGGTATTGGGGCAGTGGTTGTTTTTATTGCGTGTGTGGTTATTTTTATTAGTATTGGTATATGGTCTGAGGATGTGGTTGGACCCGGTTTTATTTCCATATTGTGGTATGTTTTGTTGTTGGTAACGAACGAACGAACGAACGAATTGGGGATAGGAAAGCTGGATGAAAGAAGAATTTGAGAGAGAGAAGTGTGTTAAAGTTGGAAGTGGAAGTACAGTTTGAGATGATAGATGACGGGCAGTCCGTCTTGCTACTTAGTTAATTTTCTCCTATTGGCGCCGCCGGGCGTGACTCAGCCAGAGTCTCCGTCTCAGGTAGACCCCTCACAGTGCCTCTATACCAGTATGGTTATGGAAGTGCTTCCATCTGACACTGTGACTCAGGGTGCAGCCGCTAACTCTCGACCTCTCTCCGCTGCCGGGTGTTTGCAAACAGAGCCGGTGACCACCACCCCTTACCGGGGTGGGGGTTGTTCTACGGTGAGCCTCCTGCTCTTCCTAACCGCACGAGTCAACACCCCCACCCCGACAACTCAGGGCGCGGAGCAGAGGTAGAGGAGTACAGGGAAGAGACTTTTAAACATCGATTGGCCTCGATTTGTGTCATGGAAGTGATTCTGTATGTTTCTAGTGTGAATTATATAGTTTTTATGTTTTTGTTTTATGTTTTATGTATATGCTGTGTATATTGGGAGTGGATTGATTTTATTAAGATATGTGATTGGCCTTTTAAACCAGTTGTGGTCTCTTGTTTGCTCGTGGTCTGTAGTTGCGTTTTTGTAGTGTGTGTCATCTAGTATTTCTTCTAGTTTGTGTTTGATTTGGTTGCCTCGTTTATGTAGTGTGGTTGATAGGTAATAAGTTTGCTTGTGAGTGTAATTCCTCTGTTGTTTTTGTATATGGGTATTTTTCATTGTATGTGAATCTTAGGGCCTTGTTTTGGATTCTTTGTAGGGATAGCATTTGTGAGTTTGATATTGCATTGAGTGTGTATGTGGGGTAAGTTAGGATGGGGAGGACACATGCTTTTATCAAGTGTAGTTTTATGTTGCTGTCTAGTTTGTCAAAGCGTTTAGTTATTTTAAGTGCAAGAGTAGCTTTTTTGGAGATGTTTGAGATGTGTTTTGTATAGCCTTGTGTTCCTATTTTCAGTCCTAGTATGGAGGCTTTGTTTGCATATGGAATATTTTCTCCATCTATGGTGACAGGTGTTGTCTTTTTTATGGCAATGGGGAGGAGAGTGAATTTTGATGTATTAGTTTTTATCTTCCATTTGTTTTCGTAATTGCTTATGTGTTTTATTTCTCTTTCAATCTTTCTTGCTAACATGTGTCTTGATTTACCTGGTTGGATGATTATTTGTGTTATATCATCCGCATACTGTATGTTGATTCCGTTTGTTAGTGGAGGGGGAATGTCATATGTATATATTGTATAAAGTGTGGGGGAGAGGCTGCTTCCTTGAGGGACACCACTATGGAGCCGGAATCTCGGGCCATCGTAATTTTTGAGAGAGATGGAGGCAGTTCTGTTGTCGAGGAAACTATTGAGGAGTTTTGCAAGTATAGTAGGTGTTTGTATTTGTAGTATTTTGTATTTTAAGCCGTTTAACCATACTTTATCAAACGCTTTTGTAACGTCTCTAAGGACTACACAGCATTGTTTTTTGTCTGCTATTGCTTTTGATATTGTTTCTGTTATTGTTGCAAGGGCTGTATCTGTAGATCTGTTTTTGCGAAAGCCGTGCTGTGTTGATGGAAGAATATTGTTGGATTCTAGAAAAGTACGGAGTCTAGTGTTTATTATTTTTTCATATATTTTGCTTGGTACCTCTAGTAACGATATGGGGCGAAAGTTGTTAGGGTCAGTGGTTGGTTTGTCTGGCTTAGGAATTAATTTTATTTGTGCGTGTTTGAAGGTTTTTGGGAAGTATCCCATGGAGAGAGAGACGTTAAGTAGCTTTGTGTATATATCTAGTACTTCGTTAGGGAGATTTGCTAATATAGTTTTGTTTATTTTAGTGTGTCCTGGGGTGTTGTTTTTTAGCTGTTTTATTGTATTTTTAATGTCTTGTAGTGTGATGGGAGATATGTATTTATTATTTATATTAAGATTGGCTGGGTCTGCATGTTGGTAAGGAAGTGTAAGTATTCTATTGTTGTTTATATATTCGTTTACTGTTTGGTCGTTCTCTTGATCAAAAGTCAAGTTCTCTTCTGGACTTATTTTAAAAACATTGCTCCATATTTCTCTAAAAATAGTTTCTTTTTGGTTTTCTTCGTAGATTTTGGTGTTTGCATGTATTAAGTATGGTGTTTGTCTTGTTTTGTTGCCTTTTAGCTGCTTTATATTTTGCCAGAATTTCTGTGGGTTTTTATGTAGATGATTTAGTTTCTTTATTTTATTTTCCCAGTTTTTGTTACTTTGTTGCTTGCATTCTGTTACTATTGCTTGCCTAATAGTTTTGTATGTGATGTATTTAGTGTAGGTCCAGCCTGCTATCATGCTGTTTTCTATAAGTTGCTGAGCCCACCACTGTAACTCTTTAGTTTTAGGGGTAACTAATGATTTTTGTACTGTTTTATGTTTTGTAATTGGTATGTGTTCTTCCATGGTTGATGTTATTGCTGTTGTCCATTCTTTTAATGAGTTTTCAAGTGTTTGTTGGTCCATATAAGGGTCTACATTGATATTTCTTGTTTTGTGTTGTGTTGTGATCTTGAATTCTTCCCAGTTTGTCTTTTTGAGTGAATATGTGGGTGACGTTTCTATCTTTACCGGCTTTGCAGTGATTTTTATTATAATGGGTAAGTGATCAGATGAGGTTGTAGGTCCAGTTTGTATGTCTATGTTATGGTATGTTTTGTTGTTAGTTAGTATTATGTCTGGTGTTGATCTGGAGTTGTGAGATATAAACGTGGGGAAATCTGGTCCTATATGAGTGAGTTTGTTGATGTTTATGAGCATCATCAGGGCTTTTCCTACTGTGTTTTCCTTGTTATTATCTATTTGTGGATGGTGTGCATTTAAATCTCCTATTATGTAAGTAGGGTAGTTTTGTGAAGCAATTCTGTGAAAATCTGTGATAGGGAGGTAAGGTCTTCTTGGGGGTAAATATGTGGTTGCTATGTTGATGGGTCCTGTGTTTGTTTCTATTGTAATTTGTAAGATATCAGTATCGAAATCGTCTGTTACTTTGTGTTTGATATTTTGTTTTATTAAGATTGCCGATCCGTCATGCATTTCTTCACTGGAGTTGATGAGGTAGGTGGTGTAATTGTGTAGTTTTATGTTTTCTGTTGTTTTTAAGCCGTGGCTATTAATTAGGATAATGTGTGGATCAATTTGAGAGTAAGTTGCTATTAGTGTTTGTTTGTTGGTGTTCCAGTGAGCGACGTTGTGCTGTACTATGTTAATGTTTTCTAAAGTTTTGTGTATGTTGAATGTATATGATGGTGTGCCTATTGGCTATTTTTCCTTGCTACTTTATGTTTTGGTGGGGTCAACTCACTGGGCAAGCCATTTCGTATTTTATTATATTTTTGGTCATCTGTGACCCTGAAGCAGTTGTCAAGGTTTATTTCGTTGTTTATGAGGCTTTTCCATACCTCTTCCTCTGATATGTTTTTAGCTGTAAATCTCCATTTATATGTTCCTGCTTCTATTCCTTCTTCTATTTCCTTCAGGCTTAATTCTTTTCCCATTGGCCAGCCCCTGCTTTTCTTTGCAATTATTATCAATCCCAGATCTGTTCCTTTTATTTTTTCGAGTTCTGGCATTTGTTCTTCAGGATCTACGAATTGTTGTGTGTCTTCCATTGTAATGTTTGTGTCTGTGTTGTATATGACTTTAGTCTGCGGGAGCGTGTTTGCTTGTGTGATGTTTGTGTTTTGGATGTGTGGGGACGTGCTTGCCTGTTTGGTGCTTGTGTTTTGTGTGTTTCCTTGCTGTTGTTGTGTTTGAGGTTGTGTGTTTGAGTTGTTGCTGTTGGTCATCATTGTGAGAATCTGCTTAGATGGCGGGTTTGGTGGAAGATTTATTTTTGGGAGGTTGTTAAGTGTTAGTGCTCTCTTGAACTCATCATTGTAAGTCCCTGCATTTATCATATGTGCGTGAAGCATACATGAGGTAATCTTGGCACATGTGTCCCTGTCGAATGGTTGCTGTGTGGGTGCGAGTTTCGTTGCAATTGATGCATTTTTTTTTGTGGTGTTGTGGCATGTTCTCCATGTGTGCCCTGTCTCGACACATTCTGAACATATTTCGTATGTTTTTGGTTTATCACATTTGTTGGTAGGATGATTCTCAATAGCGTAACATCTCATGCAGGTGAGGATGGGAATAAATTCTATTTTTATGTTATAGTGAGGAATGCTCATATTAAATGCTAGCAGCCCTGTTTCAGTTGCTTTTCTTGCTGAGGTGGAGCTGTTCAGAGTAATTTTTATCATCTTTGTTCTGGGGATTTTAAATACATTGTCAATTCCTTCGTTAAGGAAGTTGTTTTCGTTCAAGAGCTCAGCAGTAATGTCTTTTTCGGATTTTGAGTAGATGTGGTCGTCAGTGTTGAACAAGAGAATGGTTCTTTTTGCCTTGATTTCTGGTGGTAGAACAGGCGAAAATTCTTCCTCCTTCAAGAGACTGATGGTGTTTGGCGAGAAGATGTTGTCTGTGTCTTCATCCGTTCTAGTAATGACGGCGAAGGAGTCTGTGGTTGGTATGATCCGTGTGGCATAGATCAGTTTCTCCGAGAGTAGTCTTAGTAGTTTTAGCTTGTTCTTTGCAGAGGGGTCTGGGTGTTTGATCTTTACTCTTGGCATTTTTCTTCTTCAGGAGTCTTATGCTGAGAGCATCGAGTGGTGGTGATGCACAGTAAAAGTAATAAAAGTAAAAACCTTCTAAGACCTACAAAGGGCCAAAGGCCGACACACAAACACAGCTAAAGATAGTTTATGGAAGAAGCCTGCCTATGCGCCCCAGTTTGACGGTCCAGCTGCTAACAACCGACGTAACCGTCCTGAGGCACAACCTATCCCTAACAAGAGTGTTTGCCCGACCAATCCAAAAGGCTTAAGGCAGCCCTCTGAGGGCCCCCCTTGTGCAAGCCGCAGGGTTCACCTTGACCTTCTGGACGGACGCTAAGGGCGAAAATGAAATACAGTACGAGAGAAAAAAGATGCCTGGGCGGGACTCAATAAAGAATCCCCGATACACAGGTCTTGGGAGACTTGCCAAGGTGGAAGTTTCCCTGGTGTGCAAAGCTGGCACGAGTATGGCTGGTAGACACGTAGACTGCGTTGGAAGATCAGTCACCTCCTGCACTGGGGGCTCGCTATCCAGCAAGGTTACTCAACCCTGGGGCCAGAGCAACCAAGCACGGGGCGAACCAGGCGAGTGCTTCGAGAGAACGTGGTCTACAATGTCTGCTGCTCGTCTGTTCGTGTTGAGGAGAGGCAGGTATGTCTCTCTCGTCTGTCCGTCTCCTGTCTAGCAAGTCTTCTCGTCTGGTCTGTGTTGTTGGTAAGAATGATATCTGGTGTTGATGTACCGCGGGCTGCAGATGCAGATGGGGGGGGATAGACAGGGTGGTGAAATTAGGGGGGGGGAAAGACTAAGAGTTGGAGGGAATAGACTTGGTGAAATTGAAATAAAGTGAGAGAATAACAGGTGGCGGGCTGTACGCCTTGCTGGTTCAGATCATGATTTGCGGTTCCTCGCTCCCATTACTTATTATTACTTATTAGAAGGAGGCTGCGGTTATGGTTATTATTAATTTCGCGTGCTTAGTAATTTCTATGTGTATATTGGATGTGGTTGTATAGTTTCCAGTGCTTTAGATGTTTTCCTGAACCATGTATGCTCATTGTTGTTATTTATATTGTCTGTTATTATGCGTATGTAATTTGTGTCTTGTAATGTATGCTGTAATGTGTGTTTTGTTTTAGATGCTCTTTCGTAAAGTAAAATATTTATTGGTTTTATATTGCTAAGTATGTGTAGCTCCTCACAGGTTTTCGTGTAGGGATATTTCTCATTATATGCAAATCTTAATGAGCTGTTTTGTATTCTTTGAAGCTTACGAATTGCATTATTTGAAATTGTTACTAGAGGATAGTCTGGATATATTAAAATGGGAATAATGCAAGCTTTAATTAATTGTAATTTTATGTTGGTTGTAAGCTGTTGAAATCTTTTTAGAGTATAAAGCACATGCTTTGCTTTTTTAATGTTACTATTAACGTGTTGGGTGTATCCTTTGCTGTTTATTGTTAATCCTAGGATGTTAGCTTGCTTTGTATAAGGTAAAATTTGATTGTTTATATGTATTGGATCTGTTTTCGTTATTGAGATTGGGAGTATAGCAAATTTATTTATGTTTGTTTTTATTTTCCATTTAAGTTCATACTCGTTTATTTTTATTATTTCTCTTTCCACCTTACGTGCTAGGAATTTTCTGCTATTGCCTGGTTGTGAAATTATTTGTGTAACATCGTCAGCATAGGATATATGAGTACAGTGTGGGCCTGGTTGTGGGAGGTCTGCAGTGTATATGGAGAAAAGTGTAGGCGAAATATTACTTCCTTGTGGTACTCCACTTAGCAAAGGAATTGGGGGGCCTGTGTGTGTTTTTATTGTTATTTTTGCCGTCCTTTTGTCTAGGAAGCTGCTTAATAGTTTTATGTAAATGTCAGGCAGATGTACAGATGTTAACTTATATTTGAGGCCTTTGTGCCATACTTTATCAAAAGCTTTAGATATATCCCGAGTAACAACTGAAGTAACTTTGTTTGTTGTGAGAGCGTTGCTGAGTGTTTCTGAGAGTGTTGCTATGGCTGTGTTAGTCGATCTTTTTTGTCTAAATCCATGTTGTGTTGTAGGGATGAGGTTATGTGTTTCTAGATGATTTTGAAGTCTTTTGTTAATGAACTTTTCAAATAATTTGCCTGGAACTTCAAGCAGGGAGATTGGTCTATAGTTATTAGGGTCTGTTGGTTGCTTTTTAGGCTTGGGGATTAATTTGAGTTTGGCGTGTTTGTATATATCAGGGAAATACCCCATAGATAAAGATATATTGAATAATTTTGTAAGTGTAGATATTGATTCTGTGGGTAGTTTTTGTAATATTGTTTTATTTATTTGAGTTTCTCCAGGAGTATTATTTTTTAGCTCTTTAATCATGTGTTTTAGTGTGTCTGTTGTTACTTTGTAAAGGAGTGGGTGATTTTCATCTAGTCTGCCCGGGTCTCCATGTTGAAAAGGTGTAAACTGTTGTGTGTTATTAGTAATATACTGCGTGACTGTATTGTCTGTGTGTAGGTCGAATGCTTCGTTTTCTTCACGTGTTATCTGAAAGTTTTTGCTCCATATACTTCTAAATATTTCTTCTTGCTGTTTTAAATCATATATTTTTTCGTTGTTGTGTAATATGTAGTTTTCTGTGATTTTTGTGTTACCCTTAAGTAATTTTATTTGTGACCAAAATTTCTTTGAGTCTTTATGTGCTTCTATAAGTTTACATATTCTATTTTCCCAATGGCTGTTTTTAATGTTTGTACACTCTTTTATTATTGCATATTTTATTCTTTTTAATGTGGCAAACTTCAGGGGAGTCCACCCTGTGTGATTGCATATGTCTGTGATATTTTTTGCACAATATGTGAGATATTTTATAGTGTTATTAGTTAATGGTTTTTGCAGTATTTTCTTTCTTTTTAAGGGTATATGTGTCTTCATTGCATTTTTTATAGTGTTAGTCCATTGTTGTAAAGATGTATTCAGTTGTTGTATGGTCATGTAAGGATTTGTGTCTATATTTTTGTGTGCTTCCTCTGTGTCGTGAGTAAACATTTCCCAGTTAGCCAGGTTAAAGTTTGGTGTTGGGTTAATGGGTGTTTTTATGGCTTGTGTAGATAGTGTCATTATGATTGGTATGTGGTCAGAAGATGTGATAGGACCCGGTTGTATTTGCATGTTATGGTACGTTTTGTTATTAGTAAGTATTATATCAGGTGTGGAGGTGTGACGACTACCGAAGTAGGTTTTAAAGTGTGGTCCTTGGAAAATTAATTTTCCATTATCAATTAGTTTTTTAATTGCTTTGCCTACGGTATTGCAGTCATGGTTATCTAATATAGTATGTCTAGCATTGAGATCCCCTATAATGTATGTAGATGTGTTTTGTGTGGCTAATCTGTGGAAATCTGGAAAGGGAAGGTATGGTCTTCGCGGTGGAAGATATGTAGTGGCTATGTTAACTGGACCTGTATTGGTGTTTATTGTTACTTGCAATATGTCTGTGTCGAAATCGTCTGTAATAAAGTGTCTTATAGTGTTCTTTATTAGTATTGCAGATCCGTCATGTAACGTGTTTTCACTGTTGATTCTGTATGTATTATAACCAAATATTTTAACTTGTTCTGTGTCTTTTATTCCGGTGCTATTAAGCAAAATAATATCAGGGTTGTATTGTAAATATGTGTTAGTGAGCAGAAATTTATTTGTTCTCCACGTGTGAACATTTTTTATTAAAGGTTTATTGAGTATTATGTCAACATATACATATATACATATTGCACAAAAAGAAAAATATACATGAATGTACATAATACACAAAGCGGGCACCAGCCCGCAGGTGGGGGAGTCTTGGGTCCCGGTGGTGGGCGGTGCGGTGGCGCGGCGAGGAGTGCTGCTCGCCGGTCAGGAAAGGAGCTGCGACCTGTTCAGCGGGGCGGGGGCGCTGCCCTGAGAACTCGCAGCATCAGGTCTGTGGGCGTGTGGCGGACGATGAGGGCAGCCCTGGCCTCGCGGCTGCTGAGGAGATCACCGCCTACAGGATGGGCCGGTGGTGGCGGCGTTGGTCTGAGGGCGGCGGTGGCCGGACAGGACAGTAGGTAGTGCACTAGCGGGTGGCGGCTGTGCCTCCCGCAGTGGTCGCACTCCTGCCCCCGAAAGTCGTCGTACAGCTGTTCCCTGGTGCAGTAGCCCAGCCTTACGCGTTGCAGCAACACGCCGTCTGCTCTGGGCTGCTGCTGGGAGGCGTCCAACGACTGGTAGCCAGTGGCGGAGGCGTACCAAGCTGCCTGTCTCTTCCTTGTTTCCAGCTGCCGGTGCGTGTGGCGGGCGCGCTTGGTTGCGGCGAGCCTGGCTCGCGCCCTCACTTGGCTCAGGCTGGGCGGCACATGCCTTGTCACCTGGGGGCCACTAGCAGCTCTCTTGGCGGCTGCGTCAGCAGCCTCGTTGCCTCGTACTCCCACGTGGCTGGGTATCCAGTTGAGCCTCACCCGCCGCCCCTGCGCGGCAAGGCTCTGGAGGCTACCCAGGATGGCGGTGACGAGGCCCACGTTGTCGCTGGGATACGGCTGTTGTAGAGCCTGTAGCCCCGTTCTGGAGTCGGTGTGGAGCACCACGGTGCGCTCCCGCCGGTGTTGAGCGTGCTCCAGGGCCAGCAGGATGGCCACCAGTTCTGTCTGCAGGGTGGAGCAGTGGTCGGGAGTCCTCTCACACACCTCGGCCCCTCTGGTGATGGCAGCAGCGCCCGTCCTTCCGCTGTCAGGGTCAGCCGAGCCGTCGGTGTAGTACACAACACTGTCTGGCTCGGTGACCTGCGCCATGGCCATGAAGGCGTGCTGCCGCATCTCCTCCACGGCGCAGAGCGCCTTGCTGGCGGGCAGCTGTGTGGCGGAGAACTCTGCCGCGGGTGGCTCCCACGGGGGTGGGGCGCGGAAGGTGGGGGCAGGGAGGTCCGCCTGTGGCCAGTTCTCCATGCGAGCCAGGTTGTGGGTAGCCAGCGTGCACTGCAGCAGCCACGGGTTGCGGCGGAGAGATTCGGCACCCTGCGTCCCCGCCAGCCTTAGTCTCCTCTGTGTCACTCCCTCCGCGTCACGCTGCAGCACCCTCGCTACGCGGCAGGCCGTGATCTGCTGTACCCTGGTGGTGAGGGGTACCAGTCTGGTCTCGCTCTGCATGACGCATGCGCTGGACCACCTCGGTGCCCCCAGCATGGTCCTCATTGCGGTGTTTTGTAGCACCTCGATCCGCTCCTGCTGGTTTGGAGAGAGTGCTATGAGGACGGGGGCGCTGTAATCCACCAGCGAGCGAACAGCGTGCACGTAGTACTGGCGCAGGACGGAAACAGTGGCGCCCGCGCTGATTCGCGTCATGGCCCGCATCACGTTCAGCCTAGACTGCGTCCTCTCCCTCAGGTAGGCGGCGTGGGCTGTGAAGGACAGCCGCTTGTCCACCCACACACCGAGGTACTGGTAGGAGTTGGTCCATGCCAGCTCAACTCCCTGGACACGGAGCTGCCAGGTTGGGTCTGCCGCCTTCACCATCATGGCCCGGGACTTCTCTGCCGAGATCTTGAGCCCCAGGTCCTGGCATTTCCCGCTGATGAGGTCGAGTGCCTGCTGCGTCCTCCTGAGCTTGTTGCCCCTTCCGGTGACGACGAGGGCGAGGTCATCGGCGTAGCTCAGCAGGACGGTGCCAGCGTGGAAAGGCAGTGCCACTAGCTGTTCCATCAGCAGGTTGAACAGTAGAGGGCTGAGGATGCCGCCCTGGGGCGTCCCGTTCTCAAGTACCTTGAAGGTCGACCTCAGGCCCTGGAACCTAACCCTGGCGCGGCGGCGCTGCAGGTAGTCGCGGAGCCAGGCCAGCAGCCTTCCTCGCACCCCTTTCCGCACGAGTGCGTCGAGGATGGCGTGAGGGCTGGCTAGCTCGAACGCCTTCTCGAGGTCGATGAAGACGATGACGGCGGGGCGGTGGTCAATTTGGGTCAGCAGGGCGAGGATGCTGTCTGCCGTGCTCACTCCGCGGGTGTAGCCGAACACATGTGGGTGAGAGGGCCCCACGCGCCACTGTAGCCGCGCGAGCACCATCCTCTCAGCCGTTTTGGCCGTGCAGCTGAGGAGAGAGATGGGTCTAATCTTGGTGGGCTCCCTCGGCTTTGGAATCGGCTGAATGTCGGCTTCCTTCCACGCGGGCGGCAGACAGCCCGCCATCCATGAGGCGTTGATGGTGGCCAACAGCGCGGCGTCCCCAGCCGGCCCAGCGTGCGCCAACATGGAGTATGGCACGCCGTCCGCCCCCGCTGCCGTGTCGCGGCCTCTCCTCCTAGCCCGCTCCAGCTCTTGAAGGGAGAAGGGCTGGTCAGTCACGTCGGCTTCCTCCATCGCCTCCCTGACAGCCTCGTCGCGGTGTGGTCGGAGCTGCTGCTGGATGCGTTGTGTCTGGGGAGGAAGCTGGTCACTGGAGCTCCGCGTGGTGAACATGGTGGCAAGCCTCTCTGCCTCCTGCTGCGGGTGCGGGTGGGCGGGCGGGCGGGGCGGGGCAGCGCCGGAGGCTGTCCTCACGCTCCTCCACAGCTGGCCTAGAGACGTGTGGTGGCTAAAAGTGGCGCACCACTCCAGCCACTTAGCCTCTCTGGCCCTCAGGGATACCTGCCGTGCGCGGGCCACCACATCCTGTAGGAGTCTTAGGTTGTTGGGGTTGGGGCGCCTTTTGTACAGTTTTCTGTGCTGGTTGACACGGTGGTTGTGCTCGCGCACCTCTTCGTTGTAGTACCACCAGTCTGTCCGGTGGCGGCGGCTCGGGGTGCACCTGGGGATGGCTGCGGCGGCTGCGGTCTGGATGGCCGTCGTCAGGTCCCTCTCCTGCTGATGTAGGTCGGCGGGCGGCTGATAGGCGGCCCACCACTCGTCAAGAGAGGCCTGAAACTTGGTCCAGTCCGCTCTCCTTATGTTCCAGCGTGGGGGCGGGCGGGGTGGGACCGGCGGGGCCACTGGGAGGGTGGTGAGGGTGGCAAAGTGGTCGCTGGTGAGGGTCGGGTGCACCTGCCACGTAGCGCCTGCCGCCAGGTCACTCGAGACCAACGTGAGGTCAAGCCTTCCTCCCCGGGTGTGGGTGGCCTCCCCTGTGTTGAGAAGGCACACGTGAGGGATTTTCTCGAGCAGCACGGCCAGGTGGCGGCCCGTTTCGTTGGCTGGGGACGGTGTCGCGGGCTGGTGCCCGCTTTGTGTATTATGTACATTCATGTATATTTTTTTTTTTTTCTTTTGTGCAATATGTATATATGTATATGTTGACATAATACTCAATAAACCTTTAATAATAATAAAGTAGTAGTAGTAGTAGTATTTATCAACTTAGCCACTACAAATTAGCGAGAAACTAATTTTAGTATAGATAAACCCAAGTAAATAGTCTTAACCCTTCTTAATTTAGCGAAGTCCCCCTTAAAAACACTCGTATCCTTGTCTTAACCTTCTTAATTTAGCGAAGTCCCACTTAAAAACACTCGTATCCTTGTCTTAACCTTCTTAATTTAGCGAAGTCCCCCTTAATAACACTCGTATCCCTGCCCTGACCCTCTTAATTTAGCGAAGTCCCCTTTAGAAACTCATATTTTAGCATATTTTACCTTCAAAACGCAGATTTACCATAGTTACCCTTAAAAAAGACAATATTTTAGCGAAGTCCCCCTTAAAAAAGACAATATTTTAGCATAGTCCCCCTTAAAATACAACATTTCACCATAGTTCCCCCTTTCAAACTCACCCCATCACCCTCCCATCACCTCAGATCAACCTTATGGAATGGTGGTCAAAGCTGGTGACCTCTGACCCGGAGATAAACACGCAAAATGTCAACCCGGAGCCGTCCAAACTTGGTGATCTTGACGGGGAGACGAGAGGAATGGTAGAGAAAATGATGTACGATCAGCGGCAGAAGGAAATGGGCTTACCAACCTCAGATGAGCAGAAGAAACAGGATGTGCTGAAGAAGTAAGTGATGGGTTAAGGAATGGGAGAGGAAGGGGAGAGTAGGAAGAAGAAGAAGAGGAGGATCAGGAGGACGAGAAGGGGGGGACTAAACAAAAAACGAATGAAACACGAAGGATTTAAAGAAATGGTTTGTTTGGGAGAAATAGGAGGACAGGAGATGGGGAAGAAATGGTGGAAGGAAGGAATAAAGGAAGAACAGAGTGATGGGAAGAGAGGGAGACGTGATAAACGAAGGGATAAGAGGGATAATGAATATTAAGCAGTGAAATGAAACAAGGGTATTTTTTTAAGGGTTTTGAAATAAGAAAGGGAAGGAAAGAAGGAAGAGGAATAGAAGAGTGAATAAAGAAGGGAATAGGAGGAAAGTATAACAATTTTTGAAATAGAGAGATTGGGAAAACATGAATGGATAGAAGAAGAAAAGGAGAAATAGTTCATTAAGAGATGAGTAAACGGGAGGTAGAGGAAGACAGAATAAAAGAAGGAATAGGAGAAAACTACAATAAATTTTGGAATAGGGAGATGGGGAAAGGATCGATAAATAGAGGAGGAAAAGGAGAA
>NC_087178.1:12289750-12322250 GCF_035594125.1 Scylla paramamosain
CTTGATTACTGACCCTAAAAATTTTGCTTGTGGCATCTTTTTTTTTTTCCCTATACTATTTAAAGACTTGAGGATGAGGATTTTGCGTGTGTCAGCCTTATTATAACCCCTGTATCATTTACAAAACTCTGTCCATTCTAATCGTAACCATAACTTCATGATTTTGCTTATATCATCCTTGTTGCATCCTCCATTACCACTTACAAACATCACTAGTCCTCACCACGCCCTTGTATTCCAGGCTGTTCGAGAACCACTCTGAGCTGATCAACCAAAAAAATATATATATTGATGGTGGGACGCTGTGACAGAGTTGTGCTGAGCGATTTCAATAACGATCAAGAAAACATTAACACCAAGAGCTCAGTGGAAGGGTAACATGTATCAAGCAACGACCTCGCGGCGCCCCACGCTCATACTCATTAAGAATTGGGTTATATTGGTGTCTCTTGAATAATAATATTTAAATACGTATGTGTAGGATTAAGAGATTATCGTGAAATTCCTCGGCAAACTGTAAAAACAAAGGTCTGTATAAGATTTACCTGCAGTCACTTTGCAATATTAGTACAGGTAAATACATTGCTTCTTAAAGCGCTGATGCATCTCCAACATCACCTTGATTATCTTACATATAGTGGAGACAAGACCAATTATACTATTAAACATGACACGAAGTAAACTTTACCATCATCACCACCACCGCGGGATGGACAAGACAGCAGTTGGCTATCAATGCAAACCACGTCATTTCAGAATCACAACAACGCTGAAAATGAACGGTGATTATGGGAGACAGTGAGTGAGGCACAGGCGACAGCACTGCGGTATGTACGAAAAAGCATAAAGAAAGAAGAAAGGGCAGTAGACATGTTGAGTCTTCACGAGGCTGTTTGTGATAAGCTGCACTGTTTAATCTAGAATAAAATAAATAAATAAAAAAAGACACGTGAGCCTTTTGCCGTCATGCTCTGATAACAAAAGCCATTCCAACAACGGTCTTTGCTGCTGAGAAGTACGTACGAGTGTATACATGCTTGCTTCCCTTTCGCCCTTGCCTTGCCTTGTCCTTGACTTGTGCTGGCTGGCCGTGTTTGTTACCGCCATAAATGTTCTCTGAAAAATCGTCCCTTTTCGCCAGCAATGCTCGAACCCACTAATGTTTTGACGCAAATGAACAAGAAGGAATTATTTGGATTATACATATTTTCAACATGTTTCTCTCTCTCTCTCTCTCTCTCTCTCTCTCTCTCTCTCTCTCTCTCTCTCTCTCTCTCTCTCTCTCTCTCTCTCTCTCTGAAAGATACCATGGCTGCGGGCGCCCTTTTTTATTTATTTTATTCATCTAATTATTTATTTTTATTCCTACATGTCCATAAAGACGTAATGCATTTGTGTTGCGAAGGAGTGATTTTTTTTTAACCGAGACTGAAGAGAATTATGAATGATGCAGTGTGTGTGTGTGTGTGTGTGTGCTTCTTTTCTGCATACATGCTCTTACAAAACAGGCCATTCCAACAACAACAATAACAACAACATGTCCAAGGCAGGAAGGTAGAAATGGCTGGGAGTGACCCCTGCTGTGTGTGGGAGGCTGAACACCAACGCAGCACCGAATGTCAGGTATAATTTTTGGGTGTGACTTGAGGGTTGGGAATTTTCATTAATTTTTTTCGTATGCGAGGAGGCTCAGGGGAAGGGACAACAGAAACTGGTGAGAAAAAAGGAAGAAAAAAAAAACACTTAAGATACCAGACACTAAAGGAGACAGTTCAAATGCAAGTCTTAAGTTACGCATCACCTCGAGGCTTGTGGGTATGATGCAAAAAAATCAGGAAATTGGGTGTACCTTTGGAAAATTAGATAAGAAGAGAGAAAAAGATCAGTTAGTGTGTAGCATATAAGATCATAAACTAGAGTATTTACTAGCTGCTTATGTAAGATATTCATCGCAGAGAAAGACGTGTATGTGCTACTGTAGATGATCAGCGGAGAAAGGTATCTTCTCTTACTTGGCAACTCTTGATGAATTTTCTTCATATCCAACATTATGGCTTTTTATTTTATTTTATTTATTTATTTATTCATTTTTATTGTGAGTGTGTGTCCAAGCTTCAAATTCCTCACCTGATATAAGCATAGCCATTAACAGTCCAAGTCTCGCGTTGTTTGTCACGTGTTGGCTTGGCGGTCTAAAACTCTGAACCCAAACACCTCATTCAGCTCAGTTCTCTGTTCCCAAACTCACCGATTCATATTACTACTAAATTCTGTCCTGCGCTAATCTTGTTGTAGAAGAAAAAAAAAAGCACTTTGTTTATTATACGTAATATTAATATGTGACTGCAATTTCACCCTAGCCGTTTTACTTTTATTTATTTTTTGTTACGAAAGCATTTGCATCTGTATTTATCTAACATGATGAGATTTTGGCGCCTGTTCATTAGAGTCACGCAATATGTATCCCCATTTCACATTCTGTCTAAGAAAAAAAGATAACTTCAAATGTAGACCAATTTTTTATTCTTCCGTTATTCTCTTATCAGTATGAAGTAGACATGTGTACGGATTTTCACTTCACATTTTGTTTGGAAAGCTTTAAAAAAAAATCAGTTAACTTCCCAGTACAATGAGTTAGGAAGAAGACCTGACCTGTAGAACCACATCTTTAAACGACCCATCCCTTGAAGAACCTTGTCGTGTAGCACATTGTATCCCTTACTCAGAAACTCATAAGGTGACTGTAAACTTGAGTGAATGGAAGAAGGTTTACTTGATTATTTGACCTTTAGTGGTGCGCGGGTAGCAGTGATGAGGGCGGCAGCGTGTGGGCGGCGGTGGCAGTAGCGGCGTCATGGCTCGACAGAACACACAAGAGTAGCCAAGATAAAAAAAAAATAAATAAATAAAAAATAAAAAAAATAATAATAAAAATAATAATAATAATAATACCGTTATGATTTCGATCTTGGAAGTAGGAGCGTATTCTCAAACACTTCGTCATCCACCTCTTACTTTCAACAGCCTTCAGTGGAAGTTATTAGGGGTTTTCCAAGTGTGTTTTCATGATTCTAGTGACAGATGAGCAAGGATTCTGCATCATCAATGGGAAAATCACCCTTGGAAACCTCACTAATCATCTTTGTGGCCTCTGAAAATAGTGACGATGAAAGAACGAAGCGTCTCAGAATACGAGCCTGCGGTAATGTCTCTGGTACAAGTGTTAAACCTGAAGCATGTTGTGTTGGGAAGTACAGCACTTACGATCCTTTTTTTGTAACCAGTGTCTTACTCATCCATACTGATTCATTCTCTCTCTCTCTCTCTCTCTCTCTCTCTCTCTCTCTCTCTCTCTCTCTCTCTCTCTCTCTCTCTCTCTCTCTTGGCAATATACTTAATTACTACAGTAAGATCTTTCCTCTTACGTCATCTTCTTAGAAAATCTATTATTATTTTGCCATCGGTGACACTACTCGGTTTATAATCATAAAATTAGAAACAGGTTTGGGCTTCAAGTGTGTGTGTGTGTGTGTGTGTGTGTGTGTGTGTGTGTGTGTGTGTGTGTGTGTGTGTGTGTGTGTGTGTGTGTGCGTGTGCGTGATAAAGCACTGCCCGGACTTTCCGTGTGCCCCTCAAGAGTGCAATCTACGTACAGGTTGCCACATAAATGAAGTACGTATAGTATTGTAAAAAGTATGTACTATGGACAGTAATACTTGCTATACTATTAATGAAACTGTACTATATGCTAAGCTGATTATAGTGTCCTATATTAGATCACATGTGTAGTGTATGTAAGAAGCCAACATATTTTTCTGGATATATCTTGTTTTTACCAAATGCTACAGGTGGATAGCAGATATATGTAATGCTCATACATGCTATATATTACTGTGCTTGGCTCGCTTTCCTCCGTTACATCTCGTTTCTGCCTCGGTCAAGCCTTCAGTTAGTCGCACTTTCAGTTTCCTTCATAAATAACAAATGGAACCTTGCGTTTATGGGTACTTTTTTTTTTCTATATATAAACCATAATTTTCTTTTTGATGTTTTGTCTTGAGTGTTACATAAGTTATATATGATTTTGTGATTTACTTACACATGTCATTATTCTGTTGTAATGATCCAAAGGTACAGTCAGTGGTGAGCTTCAGATAAAGCTTTGCAGAATGTATATGATCACTGTAGATGTTACAGAATGCATGATTTGTTTTTTGTTTTTTTCCTACCTAGCAAAGCGGCCTTTTCTTGGAATGAAATGTAGTGATTATCTTTCCAAACGATAAAGTTGAAAATTATCAGATTAAAAACCGAAATGTAGACTCACTTGTTGACTTGTCATTCCCATCAGCTTGTTACATGAGCAGCGTGCTCAGCAATGCACTAAAGACACCAGTGCAGCTCCCGGGCCTGAGAGCTTGGAGCAGGAGGGCAACTAGTCTTATTTTTAACTGTAATGAAAGATGCTGTGTATATGGCGTTTGTTGTGCAAGGCCAGTGTTGGGTCTCCAGTCAGTGACGCATGCTCAGTCCCCATATTCTGTCGTGAGTGAGTCGCAGTGTGTAGGCATGCATGGGCTGCTCGTCTTGGGCGGAGCTCGGCTCGGCGAGACCTGAAAGTTCGCTGTCACCTCGTAAAGTAGACGTCTTGGCGAAACGTTGTCTGCAGGTTGGCTTGAGATCACAATTTGTCTTCATTTCTTATTATACATAGGTACTTTACACATTATACTTAACGCATAAACTGTCAAAGTTTTAAAAATAAAAGATATTTGTTACTGTGGTTAATGCTTCAAATCCCTTTGGTTGAGATTTATTTTTTTCATAATTTACATCCTGCTCAGCATGGCGACACTCTTCCAAGAAATACAATTTTAGATTTAGGCAGGACATCACCCAAGCAGGGGCGCTGCACCGTTGCGATGTCTCCGGCAGTGGTGGGCTTGCAGTGCTTTGCGTGCTGCCCGCCACCTGCGACGTGATCTCTGAGCTGAAAAATAAATATTAAATAGAAAGCTGGTGACATGAGTAGTATAAACGTGATAAGCGTGTTGGGTGTGTATGTGGCTTAGTGAAAGCGTGGATTGAAAATTAGGTGAATGAGAAAAGGACGTTTGTTAGCTATTAATGAAGCAGGGAACGGAGACTTTCCATGCCCCTGCTATAAGACGTGACTAATTAACCAAGTCCCACGAATAATCACATTACAGAACACACACACACACACACACACACACACAGAGAGAGAGAGAGAGAGAGAGAGAGAGAGAGAGAGAGAGAGAGATTGTAGGTTACGACACATACTCATATCCGGTAAAAACGAGTCAGGGAGTGTTTACCTGTCACCAACGCCAAACCCTCTTCCCTGCCCGTACGCCCCATAGTCACCCTCAATCCTTACTCGCCTGCAATGAGAGACATGCAGCTCCACATCTCACAGTCGGGAAGGAGAGGAGTTGCTTGTGAATCACCCAGTTCGCCGCGCTTCGTTGCTCTGCCTCGGATCTGACAGCGAAACAGTTGCCAACATAAGGCCTGCTCTCTGGTATGTACGGTACTATTACCTCCTTCTTTCTGTCTTGTAAGAAGAAGATGATAGATAGGGATTAATAGTTTGCGAATTGAATAGAAATGTGCGCCATCCTTGATCATCATGACCTCGCGCAGCTCATCATGCTATCTTCCACTTCTTTCTTTCTATGTTCTCGGAAATATGCTTTTACTTACACCACTGTCTTAATTTTTTCCTTCTTATTTATAATTTGGACCTGTATGGACCTGTAATATGTAACACAATGTGTCTAATAATGCTATGTGTCGAAGACATGAAATGGAAAGTACAGAAAAATATGCTTAACTGATAAAGACAAGAACTTAGAAATATCATTCCTGAAAACCTATCATTTCAAAGAAAATAAAACATAAATAGTAAGTAACCACTCAGTATATTTATAATTTTTTTGTTATGTAATCTATATAAATTCTTATGCTCGTACCTTCTTCATAGTGTTATATAAAATCAAATTAACAAGATCATGTACATGTTAACATTTCTGGTGTAATGTTTCATAGTATTTATTTATTTATTTATTTGCTTGCTTATTTGGTTATCTATGAAGTGTTCTGGGAGTCATTAGATGATTTTAGTACCTAACACGTGGCAACACTTCTCAGTCTAGTTGTCTACGTGGCATTTGCGGGGTTAGGCAAAGTAGTGGCGTGCTCTTATGTGCGATTTATAGGATTAAACCCTCCCATATTCATCATGCCCACCGTCCTGTTTACTCCTGACGGCACGGCGCAAGGCTACAGTCATGAGTGAGCACGGTGAGTCAAACTGGAAGGGCGGGAGGAGGAACGAAGAGGTGGTGGTTGGCAGTGGACCGGAGGTTAATGGCGGCTAAGGTAAGGGTGTCTGCTTAACACATAAAACACTTGTAGGCGAGCTTTTGTCTTTCAGGGCTTTATTATTTTTTTTTTTTTTTGTACGGAAGTTGTAAGATTGTGTGTGTGTGTGTGTGTGTGTGTGTGTGTGTGTGTGTGTGTGTATGTGTGTGTTTCCAGGGCGTCTCGAGGGAAGGAGGGTGTGGAGTGAAGCTGTGATGTGTTTGTGTATGGCGTGGAGGAAGTCTCGAGGAAAGGAGGATGTAGAGTGAATCTGAGATACCTATGCATTTTAAGTTAAACATTATAGTGATTCTTGAGTAGCAGTAATTAAGTGTGATAGCGTATTAATATAATTATTTTGTCTTGGCACCAGATGTAACTGTCCAAGAGAAAGATATCAAGATTTATTATTAGTAATTTTTTTTAATTAATCTCTTTTGTCTTAGTGTATCTCATAAGATGTTTAAATGTTTCATGATAGTTTTTCTTCCAGAATGTTGCTGTCTATTACTAATGCTGATAGTTTTGTTAATCATACCAATAGGATCTCCTTATATTTTTTTGTTGTCCCTCTAACCACCAACTGGGAGGCAAGGTGACATATATGCAATACTGCTCTACCCAGCAATGCGGTCAAAGTGCACAGAAAATTATAATATTTTTGAATACCAAAATATTCAAAATATAAAATGGTTTGCAAATACTCACAAAGAGCTTGAGGTAGCAGGTGTCTCCTCTGGGCAGGTTGGGCTATAGGAAGTGGCCTATTGGTAGGACTATAGGTTGTACAGGAAGTAGCCTCTTGAAGAAAGACAAAACACTTGATGAGATCAACAGTGGCCTTAAGAAACTTTTACCTTGCAAGGTAGCCTACAGAGTGTTTCTTACCAGAGAAAGGCACTTTTCCTTGCTTTGCCCTACAGCAGCTCAATATTCTTGATGTGTATAGCTCTGTTATTCAGGGATGTCCCAAAGAGGGCCAGGAGATATGTACATGCACATTTTCAACATGAGAGGTTGTCTTACTGGCTTGCTATGGATGTTAAGGGATGACTGTTTGGGACTTGTTTATATGTATAGTATAGGGTGTCCTTTTTTGTGGTGCAGGTTAATGAAGTTATCCCAGTGTTGTGCAACTCAACTTCCTGTGGTCTCAGAAATCATTGTTTTCAACTCTGAATTTTTATTTCTGCTAACTCAGCCTTATACTGGACTTTGGTTGAGTTTGGGTTATTAAGAATTCAAAGTTACAGACATTACTTATGGGGAATCAAGATTTTTTAACAAATAATTGGCCTGTGATCAAGAATTGTAGTTGACAGTTTTGATTAATAACATGAGATATTTGTTAACTAAGTATAATTTAAGCAATCAGAGTAGATAAGCATTATGCGTTTGTATTTGAATCATTGTTCTGTAGATTTCATATTTTCCGGGCCAACTCTTGTCAACTGATGGCAGACAGCCTGACGGTTCGTTTGCATAAAACTTTCCCTGTTAGTCCTTCTCTGGGCTTTATTATGTCTTTTATAGTATTATAATACCTCCCGTCCTTCTAAGCTTCCATTTTTAAAAGAACTTGCTTCACTTGGTCACTCAAATCCTACTCAAACAGTTGGCCTTTTCTCATGAAGCTCCTGTTGCTCTCAGCCTCAACCCCCCCAGTCTTGTCTGCAATATTACACGCACACCTCACCTTGTTCATCTCACCACTACAGTCATTTAACATAATCATTTAACAATTCATGCTTATTACTACAGAAGAATGATGCATCTTCAAAGTGTATAGACCACATTTTACCATATGTCTTAGGAACCCCTTATGTTATTTAGAGGATAAGTGATTTAGCTTTTGTCACATATCTTACTTTAAATTACATGTAGCTTCTGTGCTGGGTAACTCGTGTACCATTTATGTACTAAAACTCTGTGTCTTGCTGTATATTAAACACTTCATGTTTGTGTTCTGCTTCTTACAGAAAACTGCTCACTGCTCAGCTCTTCCGTTGGACTCCCAAGGTACTGTTATCTTCACTGTTTACCAGTTTTAAGAACTGTTCGTGTGGGGGATGCTAACTCAGGGTTGGGTCCAAGTACAGGCAATTCTACTATGTTCAAGAACTATGTGGATATTTTCATGTACATTCATTTTGCTATTTATGTAAAGTCGAAATCCAAGTACAAGTCATTGTACTTGTACATTTTTTTAAGTCCCTACATTATATGAAAAAAGAGTTCCTATTGCAAAGTTGAGAAATTTTGATATACTCATATAAATGAATAGTACTTTTATTCTACATAACTCTGCAGTATCATAACACTCCATATGTTTACCCAATAATGTCTTCACAAGGTTCACTAGAATTCATATAGATTACTTATATCTTTTGGTTTAGTACAATGGACTTCAAAGCACTCTGTATTTTTCAAAATACTGTACTTTGGTGTATGTAAGTATGTACAAGTATAATCAAATTTTTCAATTCCAAGTACAATTTGTGTTAGTCCAAAGACAACTCAGTGTATTTGGACTGAACCTTGGATTATATAACATGTGGAATTAGAAATTTCAGTCCTTATTCAGGCACTAACAACCGTATGCACATGATCTTTTGTTTTCTCATGTGATGATTTTTCTTATATAGCTAGGACCCTGTGCCATCTAAACTTCACAAAATCTTCAATGAAATGAGCACTGAAATGGAAAATGTTGGATATAATTCTGTAAACCTGTGTACATAACCTTGCATTTAACAAAGTCTTGTTTGTTATACATGGTGGATGTTTGCTAAACACAATGCAGTTTTTAAAAGCTTGATGTGAAGGTGCAAATATGTTGTTTATGAGCTTAGCATATGTTATAGGTGGCAGCACATGGTGTTAGGTAATGCTTCGGAATTCCTGCTACTCAGCATTGCTACTGTTTGAATGAGTATTACTGAATGACTGCTCATATCCTCATCAGAGGTTACTTACGGCCCTTGCTGTCACATTAAGATACTGGTAGCGAAGTTTTGAACTCTAATGAGGCTTTCCGTCACTTAATTTGTTTTGTCAAGGATTGCTGAATTGTATTTTAATTGAATTATTGGTCATCAACCCAGCCTTTGCCCTCAGGGACAAGTGTGTTTACGTTAGGACCCTGTGAGCACAAATTTTTAAATTGGTATTAAAAAAAAATTACAAATCTTGAAAGTGTTTGTTCTAGGAAAAGCTTACTCAGCAGAAAGTAAGATAACTCTATTTTACTTTTTATCATTATTGAATGACAGATAGCACTGTATATATTAATAGATTTTGCATGTTAAGTTAGAGAATGGCAAGCAAAGCTCAACAGTGTATGCTGTAAATAGAATTTATATAATAAAAAAGTCAAGTAGGTTTTAGGAAGTCAGCTTGTTGAGAGCCTGCTTCACTGGTGCCAACAATATCACAACCCTCCAATTAGCCAGATGTCCTTTAATCTCTCCCCCTCTGGCAACTCATTCCTCTCCTTTAGCACTAGTGCATAGTCAGTGAATCCAGGAAATTTCTTTTTTTATTTTCTTGTCTTTGAGGTAGTACAGTCCTATGAGGGTTAAGGACAATAGGGAAGCTAGAGAAAAGTCAAGGTAGTGGTGAGTTGCTGGTAGTGTGATGGGCAGGATGGTAACTCGTATAAGTTAATGAGCAGGCAGCTGCTTGATAGATGAAAATTGGGAAGCATAAGTTAGTTGACTTGAGACCATTTATACCCCTGAGCCAGACTTGAAGTGATTAGTTGAAAAACTAATCACAGGATCCCACATATGATACTCCTTGAAGGCCGTGCCATTCCTTGCTGCTGTATTTAGCCTAAGTTACACTTGAAGGACAACTTGTGGGTAATATCAATTTGCTCATTCATTCTTCTAAAATCTGCATCATAGGCAGGGCATAATGTTGAACTTTGTATTAATTTCTCCTATATACCTGTTAACAACTTGGTCACTGCCTCCTATAAAATTAAGTTGAAAAAAATATTACTTTGCTAAGGTGATTTAAGGTTACTGCAATTGTGTGTGTACTGGTTTCTTGTCAGGTTTATCCTCTTTCTTTGCATAAAATAGGTTAAGCACGAGGCAAACAGTGAATGATAACTTTTATTTCCATGTAAAATATAATAACACTTTTAAGGTTAAATTTCCTATGGAAAAAGTTCTTGCATAAGGTGTTTTTGGTTTTTGCAGGTGTTTAGCAGTTTAGGTTTACATGAGCGAAGTTCTGGCATTGGGCATACTTACCTGGCACAGGAGACACCGTGATCATGAAGGCGGTTCTCCCAGGGCGAGGCCCACCATTGCACTCCGGCGGTGCTGACCCCTGCGATTAACCCAAATGTGGTTAACTCGAGTGCGAAATTTTTGATAGCGGGGGATTGCGTTCGCGCATCCCCCTCATTGATCCTAATGTAGAATGACAAATGTCTGGCCGTTACGTAACGATGGAGGTTAATGTAGATTCTTCATTTCTCGCATGTGTCTATGCGGCTCTGCTTACAACTTTGATGGCGAGGCAGTGCGTTCGCGCATCCCCCTATTGTCTCTGATGGTGTGGAATGACAATAGATAGTGAAAACTGTAGATGCATTACCGTTGGGGGATGACGCCAAAGATGCTCTGCCTGCTGTCTACTCTAAGGGGAAGGCCGGGGCTGCGTTCCTTCATGTCCGTATTTATTACTGTTGTTGAATGATATTTCGTGATGCTATTACATCTTACGTATTACTATTATGAACAAGTGTGGATGTTTTTGAAAGATAGTAATTACATGGTATGTCCATTAATCCATAATGTGAAATACCTTTGTATATTTTAGTAATTACAAGGTGTGTCCATTAATCCATAATGTGAAGTACCTTTGTATATTTTAGTAATTACATGGTGTGTCCATTAATCCATAATGTGAAGTACCTTTGTATATTTTAATAATTACAATGTGTGTCCGTTAATCCATAATGTGAAGTACCTTTGTATATTTTCTCCCTTTAAGCAGATGATATGGGAACAAGTATGTCCAGTGCTATTGATTGGCAATGAACGAGTGTCGCACCCACTGCGGAATGCTCACTAAGTGCATATTGCATTTGAACGACACAAGCGTGAACTTTCGACTTGATAATGCTTCGGCTTTATTTTTGTAATAGTGCATCAGTTGCCCTGACACGTTTGTGGACGCACATGCAAATGCAGATTTGACATGCTTGGTTATGTGGAACGTATTTGCACGACACATACAAAGTTTCAGTGTAATTGGTTGAGTAATTATTGAGGAACCATATGAAATTTCATCCATGCAAATTAAATCTTTAAATTAAGACATTATTGTTTGCAGAGAAATGGTTTGTAAAGGTAAAGATTAGGTTTTGACGAGTCTCTGGTTCATGATACGCACAGTAGAAAACTTGTGTAGCAGTAGTGATGGCTAACTTAGGCACTGGGAAGAATATCAACATTGTTATGCTGGAAAGGACTTCTTGTCTGTACTTGTAAAGCTGCATGATAAGATTTGGACATAGGCAGAGACAGCGTGGTACAGATGACATGCTTACTCTTGCTTGTTACCCGAGGTTTTGAGCAAGGTTGGATCATGTTGACATTCATTACAGCCGATCAATGTTTATTCTGCTGAAATAAGTTTAGAAATTTCTAATACATACAAATCTGTCCCGTTGTGTAAACACTCGTTGATACTAAATCTTATTCACTTCATGGTGCATGTAATTACGTTACTTTGAGGTGCTTACGATCACTTGTTCATTAGATTTAGGAAAAGAGAGAGAGAGAGAGAGAGAGAGAGAGAGAGAGAGAGAGAGAGAGAGAGAGAGAGAGAGAGAGAGAGAGAGAAACTAATTCCTGTGAGGGCCATCAGGCCTACATGTGGCTGCCCCTATATGATACATACTATTATCGCTCTACATTGTTCTATATTATACGCACTATTATCGCCGTACATTGATCTTGGAGTAGTTCTCTCTCTCTCTCTCTCTCTCTCTCTCTCTCTCTCTCTCTCTCTCTCTCTCTCTCTCTCTCTCTCTCTCTCCAGATACTTTTAAGCAGTGATATTTGGGAAGATGATTTCCAGATAAGGAAGCACTGGTATAAACCTAAAAAAATAAGAATATATTTAAGTTCCCAACATTGACTTAATAGTATTCTGTAAATAACCCAGGGGTTTGACATCAGTAACATAGTACAGCAATGATCGGCCTGGGTGTTCAGCCCGGGACAGTGTGGCTCCCGTGTTTCCCTTGTAAGGTATCGCTTCTCGGCCTTTTGGCTAAGATCAAAGTGTAGTATCTGTTCTTATCAGCTTAATATCTGATACGATCCCCATGTGGGATCTACGATATTAATCTGATTTTTGGATTATGGCGAAGTGCTAGGGGCTTGCTCCACCTTTGCCGCGGATCGGCCCGGTATTGCAGTACTTCCGGGATCGGTCCACTCCCCCAGGGGAAAATAACCTTTTCATCTGAAAAAAAACCTTAGCAAGGTGTGCATATCAGCATCTGCGTAGCAGTCATAGTGTTAACGGTTTGTTACTCTTCTCACTGTCTTTCATCTACCATGTTACACACACAAAGATGACATGCACACGCACACATGATAGTAAACTCCAGTCATCCACTCAGTTTTGAAGTGGTGTAGTAAATTGTATATATATATATATATATATATATATATATATATATATATATATATATATATATATATATATATATATATATATATATATATATATATATATATATATATATATATATATATATATATATATATATATGATAAATCTCACGGCAGCGCGAAAAGGAAGAATTAAGTGGTAGGGAAAAGTAGGGGGCCAACCCAACTCCCCGACAACCATAGCTACACTAGCCACCGTAGCACCTGAGGTTCACTCACAGGTGTGTTCTGGGTTACTAGCTAGGTGGTCTGGAAGCGAGTAAAGAATGGGACAAGGAAGAGGAATGAGAGGATTGGAACACCACAGGGGCGGGCACTCACCGGACAGGGAGAGCCCCGATACACCAGTGGTTTCCTGTAAACAAACAAAACAGGTGGTGGCAGCAGAGTTCCCGAACCTTAGGTGTGCTTCTGAGTAGGCCTTAAAGCCACGGCAAATGGGCAGGTAGAAGCGTGATAGAGGGGAGAGCGGTAGAGCATGTCTTGCTGATGCGAAGTCTATCTGCCTGCTCCTGTTCTTTATTGTTGTAAAGTTCAATCTTTTAAAGTGGAAACTATCCTCAAGATTAACAGGGCACACATAAACAACTCATGTGAATGTTATTTTATATAATTGAAAAATATGATTCTGGTCTTACAATCATTCCCAAGAAATACAGGTGTCCAGGCGACGGTAAATAAGTAAAAGATGTGTCAGACTTGCGTGTCTTGACAACATAATGACAGAATATGTGAAGAATGAAGGACTCTTGTGAAATGTTCATGCTGCAGCAATAGGGAACATCTGTAGATGCTGCATCCAGTACATCTGCGTTGAACACTAAATGTTTGCGTGGAAGAAGGGCATCTGAACAAGTATATACTTGCTACTTGAAGTTTGTGCATTGCAAAATTGTAAACAAAAGTATGATTCTTCATTAGTATTCTATTATTGTATTGTAGAAATTGTTGAATGTGAGGTATTGTGAGGGATGAAATAGATAAAGCATACATTAGATGCGGAGCTGCCATTATTGCTGTGACATGCAGTCTGCGCAGGTGGTCGGCGTTGATAGTATTGGTCCAGGGTTGCGGTGCCTCTGATAACTCTGGTTTCCCTTCAAAACGCATAAATCTTTCGCCTTTTACTAAAGATTTCCGTGGAGGGGAACAACTCAATGAGTCTTAAGAAATTTTTATTGGCCCACTTAGTGGGCTTTATAACGAAATGAATATGAAAGGGCACAATGGTAGTGATGCTGATGATTTCACATAGAATGTAGTTTGTACATCTTCGGTGTCTTAGTGCCATCGTGTCTGTTGTGAAGGTAGATCCTCATTTCCCAATGTAATGGTGCAAACATGACTGAAACCTGCCCAATTCCGTGATACAAATACATATGAACAGTAATTCTTGAGAGAATAGAAGACCCTAACAAAGAAAGCCATTTTATGGATATTACTGATTACATGATCGCGTTGTGATCGAGTGTCCCTTTGTACTCATGAATTCTGTAAATCTGTACAAGGCTAGCTCAAGATGAGCGCTATCAAGTAAGAGCAGAAAATACTGTCAGCCCCAGTGCTGTCTGATGTCCTTTGTTTTATTTTATTTTATTATTATTATTTTTTGTAAAGATACCCGTCTTAAAATTCAGAAGAGACTGCAAAACTTAGCGTTTACACTTGACTCCGCTGCATGCAGTGAAGGGTGATTTGTAGTACATTTGGATGAACGAAAACGCTGTTATAACTTCCATGTTATGTGAATTTTTAGGTTTAATATTATTTTGAAAGACTGAGAAGATAACTTTTTTTTTTTCATTTTTACAAATAAGTTCTTGCATAAGGTGGTTTTACATTAATGTGCACAGATGAGGAACAAGACATCACAGAGGCAGTGAAAATTAGCGTGGCAAGTAGTTAGCGAAGTTGTTAGGTTTTGGAAAGTGTGGTCATTGGTTATTTTGGTGTTCTAGATACCTGCACCTTGAAGTCTTAAACGGTACTGTGAACAAGTGAAACCAGAAAATATGAGTTTTTCATGCATGTAAATACAATATTTAATACAAAAGATTATTGTTATTGGGTTTTGGCGAGTCTTTGGTTCATAATGCGCACAGGAAAGAACTCGTGTAAAAGTAGTGACGGGTAACTAAGGCATTGGGAAGAGTACCAACATTGCTATGCTGGAAAGATCATCGCAGCACTTTTTGTCTGTACTTGTAAAGCTGCGTGGTAAGATTTGGACATAGGCAGAGGCAGCGTGATAGTTATGCTGGTACAGATGACATGTTTGTTGCCTGAGATTCTCGAGCAATTTTTGTTTGTATTGACACCCGATGTAACAGATACATCATAGTTAAATACGTATAAAGATTTCCTTAGTATACTACTCTGTCGTCGACGTCACAGTCACGACTGGGCCACGGTCGGGGTCGGACGTGGTCGCTGCCACGCTCCCTCTGACCTACCCTAAACACCACGTGTCGTTCCCGCCTCGTTCAATCGTCATGGCATTCAACAGTGACCAAGTGCTAGTGCTGAACAACGGTTCAGGGAAGAGGGCAAGAGCATCCTCTTCTTCAGCATCCCTAAAGTGCTCCACACCCAAGAAAGCGGCCCGTAACCTGCTGGAGGACAGCAGCAGTGATGAGCGCTCACCGAAGCGAGCCAGCCGCAGCCTCCAGCCTTCATGGCAGGAGGACAACGCTACCGAAGCGGACTGGGCCCCACTCGACCTCTCCGTTTTCAGCGACGTGGTGCAGCAGCAGCAGCAGGACGGCGGTGAGGAGCAAGGATGGACTACCGTCACGACCAGTCGAGCTCGCCGCCACCAGCCCCCGAGGCCCAAGTTCAAGCTGGGCAGCCTGGGCGAATACGAGAATTCTTACCGAGCCATCTCTGCCCTCGAGAGGGAGTATCCGACCCTTCGGATACAGGTAAGGGTTAATCTCAAGGGAGAGCACGTGGTCACGCCCAAGGACGAGGATTCCACGGCACTCCTGCGCCGCATCGCGGAGGAAGGAAACAGGGTGCTCCTCCTCGACCCAAGCGAAAAGAGGCACAAAGTGGTGCTGGAGCGCTACCCGCTCGACCTGCCTCTCGAGGCGGTAGAGGCTCACCCTCAGGTGACCTCCGCCCAGCGTCTGACCTCCAGGAAGGACAAGTTGCCCACGAGACAGGTGCTACTTGTGTGTGTGGGGCCGCCGCCCGCCAAGTTGGATCTCGGCTGCTGGGGCAGATACTCCCTGCGCCCCTACCAAGGTGAGCCTGTAAGATGTTACAGGTGCCAACGGTACAACCACCTGCAGGCGCGGTGCGAACATGCCGCCAGGTGCGGCGTGTGCAGCCTGCCCCACCCGACGGAGGAGTGCATCGCCCGCCATAAGGCCAACGAGGCAACCACCGCCAGGTGCCCAAACTGTGGGAAAAACCACCACGCGTGGAACCCCCAGTGCCCTGAGAGGCTCCGTAGGATGCCTCGTTCACGCCAGCAGCAACAACAGCAGTCTCAGGCGCCACCAAGGCGGCAACGTCGACGTCGCCATAAAGCGTCGCATGGGCAGCCCCGGCAACAGATCGCTCAGCCCCAGCAGCAACAGCATCCACCACGTGGCCAGCCAGGAAGGTCAGCGCGAGATCCCGTTGCACCCGCCCCACCTCCAGTCAGGTCAGCTTGGGTCCCGCGGCAGGCCCCCTCAGCCACCCCCCCACCCCCGTCCCAGCCAGCGGCAAGACCGGAAGGGATTAACCAGCAACCCCCTCACCGCCGACCCGAGGTACAGCCTCCAGCCATAGGCACGGAGAGCCGCGCCCCGTCCGCCCACCCCTCCACTCGCTCAGGTAGCACCCCTAACAAGCATGCTCGAGCCAAGCCCCACCACCCGAGCAGCGGCACACAAGGGAGAGACCCTCCCGGCGACGCCTTCGCCCGTGCGGCGACAGGCCCAGCACTGACAACGGTGAGGAGGAGAGTCATGGTCCCGAGCGATCCTCTCCACGGGGTGCCCGCCTGTCTCAGCGAAGAAACCCGCGCGGTGGTCAACTGCCTCGTGGCGCGGATGGTGCAGTTGATGGCGGAGTTGCTTGCCAGCCCTGATCACGTACCCGCTAGGCGGGACGATCTGGACGCGCTCCTCCGCCAGGAGACGGCCACGGCCATCTCTGAGTGCGGCCTCCTGCCACCACCGCTGAACTCGAGGGACCCACGTCTGTGCCCCTCCCTCCAACCACCAGACCTTCACCACCAACATGGAGAGGAGATATGCTGAGGGCGCCACCCACGCGGACCAGCCTGCAGGGCCCCCCAGGCTCAGAGTCCTGCAATGGAACGTGCAGGGCCTGCGACCCAAGAAACATCAAGTCCTACAGGCCGTCTTCGAGGAGCACCTTGACGTTGTGCTCCTCCAGGAAACACTGACGCCCGCCGACTTTGAATGGAGGGTGGCGGGCTACACCCTTCACTCGCTCCCCACAGCGGAGGGCACCCAAGGCTGTGCAGCACTGGTGAGGAGCACAATCCCTCACCGTAGGGTTGCAGCTCAGTCAACTGCGGGGACGGTGTGGAGGTCCTGGCGCTGGAGCTGCAGGTGGGAAGTCTCCCGCTCCTGGTATACAACGTATACAGGAGCCAGCGACACCAGCTGGAGGCAGGAGAGCTTCTCACCCTCGCCTCCCACTCCAGTCTCTTGGTTGCGGGCGACCTCAACGCCCACCACCCCATGCTACAGTCACCGTCCCCAGCCAACGAAACGGGCCGCCACCTGGCCGTGCTGCTCGAGGAAATCCCTCACGTGTGCCTTCTCAACACAGGGGAGGCCACCCACACCCGGGGAGGAAGGCTTGACCTCACGTTGGTCTCGAGTGACCTGGCGGCAGGCGCTACGTGGCAGGTGCACCCGACCCTCACCAGCGACCACTTTGCCACCCTCACCACCCTCCCAGTGGCCCCGCCGGTCCCACCCCGCCCTCCCCCACGCTGGAACATAAGGAGAGCGGACTGGACCAAGTTTCAGGCCTCTCTTGACGAGTGGTGGGCCGCCTATCAGCCGCCCGCCGACCTACATCAGCAGGAGAGGGACCTGACGACGGCCATCCAGACCGCAGCCGCCGCAGCCATCCCCAGGTGTACCCCGAGCCGCCGCCACCGGACAGACTGGTGGTACTACAACGACGAGGTGCGCGAGCACAACCACCGTGTCAACCAGCACAGAAAACTGTACAAAAGGCGCCCCAACCCCAACAACCTAAGACTCCTACAGGATGTGGTGGCCCGTGCACGGCAGGTATCCCTGAGGGCCAGAGAGGCTAAGTGGCTGGAGTGGTGCGCCACTTTTAGCCACCACACGTCTCTAGGCCAGCTGTGGAGGAGCGTGAGGACAGCCTCCGGCGCTGCCCCGCCCCGCCCGCCCGCCCACCCGCACCCGCAGCAGGAGGCAGAGAGGCTTGCTGCCATGTTCACCACGCGGAGCTCCAGTGACCAGCTTCCTCCCCAGACACAACGCATCCAGCAGCAGCTCCGACCACACCGCGACGAGGCTGTCAGGGAGGCGATGGAGGAAGCCGACGTGACTGACCAGCCCTTCTCCCTTCAAGAGCTGGAGCGGGCTAGGAGGAGAGGCCGCGACACGGCAGCGGGGGCGGACGGCGTGCCATACTCCATGTTGGCGCACGCTGGGCCGGCTGGGGACGCCGCGCTGTTGGCCACCATCAACGCCTCATGGATGGCGGGCTGTCTGCCGCCCGCGTGGAAGGAAGCCGACATTCAGCCGATTCCAAAGCCGAGGGAGCCCACCAAGATCAGACCCATCTCTCTCCTCAGCTGCACGGCCAAAACGGCTGAGAGGATGGTGCTCGCGCGGCTACAGTGGCGCGTGGGGCCCTCTCACCCACATGTGTTCGGCTACACCCGCGGAGTGAGCACGGCAGACAGCATCCTCGCCCTGCTGACCCAAATTGACCACCGCCCCGCCGTCATCGTCTTCATCGACCTCGAGAAGGCGTTCGAGCTAGCCAGCCCTCACGCCATCCTCGACGCACTCGTGCGGAAAGGGGTGCGAGGAAGGCTGCTGGCCTGGCTCCGCGACTACCTGCAGCGCCGCCGCGCCAGGGTTAGGTTCCAGGGCCTGAGGTCGACCTTCAAGGTACTTGAGAACGGGACGCCCCAGGGCGGCATCCTCAGCCCCCTACTGTTCAACCTGCTGATGGAACAGCTAGTGGCACTGCCTTTCCACGCTGGCACCGTCCTGCTGAGCTACGCCGATGACCTCGCCCTCGTGGTCACCGGAAGGGGCAACAAGCTCAGGAGGACGCAGCAGGCACTCGACCTCATCAGCGGGAAATGCCAGGACCTGGGGCTCAAGATCTCGGCAGAGAAGTCCCGGGCCATGATGGTGAAGGCGGCAGACCCAGCCTGGCAGCTCCGCGTCCAGGGAGTTGAGCTGGCATGGACCAACTCCTACCAGTACCTCGGTGTGTGGGTGGACAAGCGGCTGTCCTTCACAGCCCACGCCGCCTACCTGAGGGAGAGGACGCAGTCTAGGCTGAACGTGATGCGGGCCATGACGCGAATCAGCGCGGGCGCCACTTTTTCCGTCCTGCGCCAGTACTACGTGCACGCTGTTCGCTCGCTGGTGGATTACAGCGCCCCCGTCCTCATAGCACTCTCTCCAAACCAGCAGGAGCGGATCGAGGTGCTACAAAACACCGCAATGAGGACCATGCTGGGGGCACCGAGGTGGTCCAGCGCATGCGTCATGCAGAGCGAGACCAGACTGGTACCCCTCACCACCAGGGTACAGCAGATCACGGCCTGCCGCGTAGCGAGGGTGCTGCAGCGTGACGCGGAGGGAGTGACACAGAGGAGACTAAGGCTGGCGGGGACGCAGGGCGCCGAATCTCTCCGCCGCAACCCGTGGCTGCTGCAGTGCACGCTGGCTACCCACAACCTGGCTCGCATGGAGAACTGGCCACAGGCGGACCTCCCTGCCCCCACCTTCCGCGCCCCACCCCCGTGGGAGCCACCCGCGGCAGAGTTCTCCGCCACACAGCTGCCCGCCAGCAAGGCGCTCTGCGCCGTGGAGGAGATGCGGCAGCACGCCTTCATGGCCATGGCGCAGGTCACCGAGCCAGACAGTGTTGTGTACTACACCGACGGCTCGGCTGACCCTGACAGCGGAAGGACGGGCGCTGCTGCCATCACCAGAGGGGCCGAGGTGTGTGAGAGGACTCCCGACCACTGCTCCACCCTGCAGACAGAACTGGTGGCCATCCTGCTGGCCCTGGAGCACGCTCAACACCGGCGGGAGCGCACCGTGGTGCTCC
This sequence comes from Scylla paramamosain, assembly GCF_035594125.1. Lineage (NCBI taxonomy): Eukaryota > Metazoa > Arthropoda > Malacostraca > Decapoda > Portunidae > Scylla > Scylla paramamosain. The sequence goes on from NC_087178.1 coordinate 12,310,147, forward strand.
ACACCGACTCCAGAACGGGGCTACAGGCTCTACAACAGCCGTATCCCAGCGACAACGTGGGCCTCGTCACCGCCATCCTGGGTAGCCTCCAGAGCCTCGCCGCGCAGGGGCGGCGGGTGAGGCTCAACTGGATACCCAGCCACGTGGGAGTACGAGGCAACGAGGCTGCTGACGCAGCCGCCAAGAGAGCTGCTAGTGGCCCCCAGGTGACAAGGCATGTGCCGCCCAGCCTGAGCCAAGTGAGGGCGCGAGCCAGGCTCGCCGCAACCAAGCGCGCCCGCCACACGCACCGGCAGCTGGAAACAAGGAAGAGACAGGCAGCTTGGTACGCCTCCGCCACTGGCTACCAGTCGTTGGACGCCTCCCAGCAGCAGCCCAGAGCAGACGGCGTGTTGCTGCAACGCGTAAGGCTGGGCTACTGCACCAGGGAACAGCTGTACGACGACTTTCGGGGGCAGGAGTGCGACCACTGCGGGAGGCACAGCCGCCACCCGCTAGTGCACTACCTACTGTCCTGTCCGGCCACCGCCGCCCTCAGACCAACGCCGCCACCACCGGCCCATCCTGTAGGCGGTGATCTCCTCAGCAGCCGCGAGGCCAGGGCTGCCCTCATCGTCCGCCACACGCCCACAGACCTGATGCTGCGAGTTCTCAGGGCAGCGCCCCCGCCCCGCTGAACAGGTCGCAGCTCCTTTTCTGATCGGCGAGCAGCACTCCTCGCCGCGCCACCGCACCGCCCACCACCGGGACCCAAGACTCCCCCACCTGCGGGCTGGTGCCCGCTTTGTGTATTATGTATATTCATGTATATTTTTCTTTTTGTGCAATATGTATATATGTATATGTTGACATAATACTCAATAAACCTTTAATAAATAATAAATTGTTGTTTTAATATTGCGTTGTAATTGATATCTTTATTTGTATATTTTTTTTTAAATATTAATGAGTACACCTGTAAAGATTAATATGTATATATATATATATATATATATATATATATATATATATATATATATATATATATATATATATATATATATATATATATATATATATATATATATATATATATATATATATATATATATATATATATATACCGCAATTGATACGTTAGAAATTCTGATTAAATTCTCAAGGAAAGATACTGAATTGAAGAAAACGGGAGTAATTAAAAACGAAAAGAAAAAACAGTCTTTAACGGTAACTCAACTAAATTATTATTAATATTACTATTATTATTATTATTATTATTATTATTATTATTATTATTATTATTATTATTATTATTACTATTATTATTATTGACTGAAAGGATTTAACAATATTAATGCAATTTAGGATATAAGTAATTCGTTTATATACAGTTAACTTCAATAATTAAAAATATTAAGAAAGAGAGATAGTTATATAAAATAAATTAGTCATATAATCTCTCTCTTTCTCTCTCTCTCTCTCTCTCTGCTATGCTCATCAGCGAATCTGTGTGTGTGTGTGTGTGTATGTGAGAGAGAGAGAGAGAGAGAGAGAGAGAGAGAGAGAGAGAGAGAGAGAGAGAGAGAGAGAGAGAGAGAAAGAAAGTAAAAGAATTAAACGAACTCACACACACACACACATGAAGTTAAACAGAATCGTGTGTGTGTGTGTGTGTGTGTGTGTGTGTGTGTATGCGCACGCGTCAGTATGTGCGTGGAAGCCTCAGAGGAAGGTCATAGCCTCTCGCCTCTCTGTGTGCATGTGTGTGTGTGTGTGCGTGGAGAGGAGGAGAACGAGTGTACATATGTGCGTGTGTGTGTGTGTGTGTGTGTGTCTCTGTGTGTGTGTGGGCGCCTCTGTCTGCAACGTGATTCACAGGAGGATTATTTTTTTTATGTCTTTTGTTTTTTAATGTTTTGCTTTCCTTTGTTTCTCTAGGTTTATATGTAAAATCTCTCTTTTTTATCCATTCCTCGTGTGTAAGTTACCAAACATGAACATACAAATATTTTCGTTATGCGAAATTCAGTCTGTCTGCCTCAAAGTTTCTGATATTTTTCTATTTGTAATGATTCTATATATGAATGTTTGTTTACTATTTCATTTGGCATATGCACCCATCAGTCAGTGTGTCTATGTGTCTTTGTCTGTCCTGCTTTCTGAATGTCTGATGTGCTGGCTGACTCTCTAATGTCATTTCCTTCTAACATAGTACATACCTTTATTTATCTTCGTTTGTTTACCATGATTTACAGTTGCATTTCTATATGTTCTGTACATCAATATACAGCTAATTTCTCTCTTTATCTGATTCATCGCTTACACTTCCACTTTCTTCTTATTTGTTTATATATATTGCTCTTCAACCATCCTGTGTTTCTTCACTTACCTACCCATTCGTCGATGTTTTATCTGTATATCTCTCCCTATCTAATACTTCCACCTTCTTATCAATCAACGGGGATTTATCAACATATTTTCCCACCTATGTACTATTATCCCTGTCTACCTGTCTGTCTGTCTATTTATCTAATCTATTTTCTACTTACTGAACTGTCTATCTACCCATCTATATATATTTATATCTACTTATATACCTATTCATTTATTCATGTACCTATCAATCTATCTATCCATCCATCTGTCCATCTATATATCAATCTAGTTATCACCAAGTCGATCTGTTTAACCATTTACCCATCCATTCATCTATCTGTAAATCTACCTGTTCAACCAGGTACCTATTCATTAATCAATTCGTCAGACCAATAACACATTTCTCTATCTGCGCCTGAACATACTCACCGACCCATCTCCCCGCTCACCGCCACTGTACCGAGATAATGCACCCTCAATACACTCCTATACTCGGCGGCGGCTAGGCAACGCTATTTCGACATGTTCCACTAAGCATCCCTGCTTATAAGGGGAGACAAGGCCCTGCTAATGCTACAGGACTGGAGGAGGAGGGGGAGGAAGAGGAGGGGCGTCTGTTGCAAGCATTATGTCGGCGAAAGGAAGGATGGAACGTAAGGGAGAGAGGATGAAGGATGGTGGAGCAAGGGAAGAGAAGAGAGGAATTCGTGAAAATGGGAGAAGTTGAGAGTGAAGTGTGGTGGTAGTGGTAGTAGTAGTAGTGGTAGTAGTAGTAGTAGTAGTAGTAGTAGTAGTAGTAGTAGTAGTAGTAGTAGTAGTGGTGGTGGTGGTGGTGGTGGTGGTGGTGGTATAGTTCGTAATTTTTTCTGTTCTTCCTCCTTAGTGTGAATTGTAGATTTTTTTTCACTCTACTAGAAATTGTACATTTTTTTTTTTTTTTGTCTTTTGCACAAAAAAAAAAAAAAAATCAACATTTCCGAAAAGACGGTATTCAAAAGAAAGCAAGCTTCTTCACTTGTCTTATTTATTATGACGTAACATTCTGAGGTAATTTGTAGGTCCAAAGGCACAGACAAAAGGGTGTTTGAAGTGGATGCTTTTACAAATACTGTTATTACCCTCCTCCTCCTCCTCCTCCTCCTCCTTTTTTTGCATAGGAATAATAATAGAATCTCATTTCATTCTTTCCAATCAAAACGCAGCCAGTTTTTCCCACACTGCACGATGGTTTTCCCACGCCAGCACAAGCACGAGGGCGTGTCGGTTTGGCAGAAGTCATACACTGCTCTAGCTTACTTTACTAAAGGGTAGTTAATCTAAATTAATTAAAAAGCGATATGTAAAGACCTGTGGGAGTGTTTGTTTTGGTTATCCTATGTAATCACATGTTGTAATCACATGTTGTAATCCTCATTTTCTTCGTCCTCATTCTCCTGTTATTGATCAACTTTGTGATTTTAAGTACTAAAGGTCAAAGTTGCAGGCGATAACCTGTGTATGCAGCCCCTAAAGGGAAGGTACACAAACACAGTGACCGAAGCTGTGGCCTGATTGACTGCCGCCTCCCTGGAAAGCGCAACGCAAGGATGCTGCACCACCCCTCAACAACCAAACTGTGCCTTCACCTGCGCTACGCACACACCACATCACACAGCTATCATGCAGTTACACTCTCCCTCACAAACAAAAGTAGACAGACCACAACTCTTTCCCTCAATATTCTCTCAAGTTGTCTGTGGTTTTTCTACACCACGTGGTATCAATTCCTGTATCTTGTCAGCTTCTGCTGGAGAGATTGGTGGGGTGGAACCTTCTGTACTATCCTGCATCTCCCAATAATAGTTAATGTAAAATAATTATCCAAACAGCCTCGTCAGTAACTCAAGGTTTGGTCTTCCGTTGCATTCCTTTGTATTCCTTTGTGTTCTTTCCTCCTCCTCCTCCTCCTCCTCCTCCTCCTCCTCCTCCTCCTCCTCCTCCTGCCTGCTGCTGGATGTGATGGCTAATGAATAACATGTGAATATGTTCTTAAACCACTCAGTGAAATCATAATTCGAGCTGAGAGAGAGAGAGAGAGAGAGAGAGAGAGAGAGAGAGAGAGAGAGAGAGAGAGAGAGAGAGAGAGAGAGAGAGAGAGAGAGAGAGAGAGAGAGAGAGAGAGAGAGAGAGAGAGAGAGATTCATGGCAAAAAGTAAATTCTTTCATATAAATGCACCACATTAAGCGCCTCCAGCGTAAGACTGTATAATTATCAGGCAGGAAGCGCGGCAGTAAACACGTAAAGTCTATGGAGAAGGCAGGGCGTGTTTCACTTGCTGGTCTTGCCTCTCACTTTTTTAATATACGTTTTCTTTTTTTGCTTTTCTTTTTTTTTTTCCTTGCATGGATTGACAAGGTGTGGAATAATAGTAAGAAAATACAAATTATACAAAAATTGAATTGGTGTCACTCCAGATAATAATCCTGCTCTTTACTACTCGTACAACAACACCGACAACAACAAAAACAACAACAACAACTACTACTAGTAGTAGTAGTAGTAGTAGTAGTAGTACTACTACTATTCCTACTACTACTGTTATTAACATTCACCTATTAAGACTCAGGAAAGATTTGTCTTTCTCCAACCCTCTGTGTTTCTTAAAAACATGGAGCTGCATTTGGAAATAAAAATTCAAATAGCTGAACACAAAAATCATTTAGATGCAAAAGATATCGGACGGTTCAACTTGAGTAAACTGGAGTAAACAATGCAATACATGTTTAATTTAGAGTCAGTATAAAATGGTATTCTTACATTTGCATATAGCCATTATTTATACTCACGCTCTCATATCTTCTTGGCGAATGGCAAACAGAAGAACAAAACAAAAATCTTTTCAGTTGCCGCTTCCATACATACAGACAAAAAAATAAATAAATAAATAAAAGTCAATAAAAAAAAAACTAAATATGTTTCTGGGAGTGCCTCAATACTCTTAAAAGAACTAGTCACAGGAAGGGGAAAAAACAGAAACAGGCAGAGAATTCCAGAGTTTACCAATGAAAGGGATGAAAGAATGAATATATTGCTTGACTCCTGGACTATTGAAAGGGAACGGAATAAAGGTGAAAGTCTTGTGTAGCGTCAGCGTGGGGAAGGAGAGACGCATGCTGATGGCAAATTCTGGATAGCAGTGACCATAGAAATAACAACACAAGACAGACTTCCCACATTTTTTTCCATCTTCATATACTTATGTGCATTTTTTGTAGCATATCAGTGTATTTGTCAGCATATCAGTGTATTTGCTATGGTAAGCTCAGCAGGTATGAAATGTTCTCCAAGGTATGCATTAATTCGTCCATTTATTTATTTATTTATTTATTTATTTATTTATTTACTTATTTATTTATTCACTTATTTATCATTTATTTATTTCATATTCTGCTTTTCATTACCACATCGTATTGAGAGGCACTTTTGTGACTCACTGTTTCCTTTACATTGAGAAATTACTTGTTTATTACAGTACCGCATAAAGCAAGTGTCTGCAGTGAGTCAGACACTTTGTCAAGCAGCCTTACCTTACATGCACATGGAAAAACATAGGCAAGCATGACAGGCTTCACTTAAATGTAAACCTAAAAATGGAAGGACGTACACTGCGCTACAAAAACAGCTCCGTCCCCTTCACTCACCGGTAAACTGTGAGTGTGTCAGGAGGAGCAGGAAAAAGCCAGTCCGCGTCGTCTGGCCGCGAGGAAGGAAAAAGCTCCCGCCACTGCTGCATCAGACAAGACAAACACAAAATCAGAGGACTGTGTTAAACCCTAAAGACAAAAAGAAAAAAAAAAGTGTCTGAGTTTGATGGTGTCAACCAAGACTGGCTATCATAAGAACATAAGAACATAAGAAATAAAGGAAGCTGCAAGAAGCGACCAGGCTTACACGTGGCAGTCCCTTTATGAAATATACCTACCTATTTCCATTTATTACCCCCATCCATAAACCTGTCTAATCTTCTCTTAAAACTCTCTAATGTCCTGGCACTAACAACATGATTAATGAGTCCGTTCCACTCATCTACCACTCTATTCGAGAACCAATTTTTACTATCTCCTTCCTAAACTTAAATTTTCCAAGCTTGAACCTGTTATTTCTTGTTCTACCCTAGATGATGATCCAAAGAATTTTGCTTACATCCCCCTTGTTATAACCCTTATACCACTTAAAGACTTCTATCACGTCCCCTCTTAACCTACGTCTCTCTAAAGAATGTAAATTTAATGACTTCAATCTCGCCTCGTAAGGAATACTCCTCATCCCCTGTATCCTTTCTGTCATTCTCCTCTGTACTGATTCTAATAGACCTATATCTTTCCTGTAATGTGGAGACCAGAATTGCATAACGTAGTCTAGATGAGGTCTGACCAGCGTCAAGAATATCATTAATATTACTTCCGGCCTTCTACTTTTAACACTCCTAAAAATTAATCCTAGTACCCTATTTATCCTGTTTCTAGCCTCTATGCATTGTTTTCCTAGACGGAGTTCACAGCTAACTATAACTCCTAAATCTTTCTCGTACCCTGTAACTACCAGAGATTGTTCGTTTAATGTGTACCTACTGTGTGGGTTTCCTCTACCTACGCTAAGTATTTTACATTTATTGATATTAAATTGCATTTGCCATATGTCCGTCCATTCATTCATCCTAAATCTGCCTGCAAGGCAGATTTAGGATGAAGGGACCCGTTTCTGATCTAATTAATCTATCTTTGTGTCATCCGCAAATTTACTAACATCACTACTATGTCCACTAACCAAGGCATTGATATATATTAGAAATAACAATGTCCCTAATACTGATCCCTGTGGCACCCCACTGATTACATGACATCACTCGGATTTCGAGCCGTTTATTACAATTCTCTCTCGCCTGTCGCTAAGCCATGACCCTATCCAGCCTAACACCTTCCCATCTATCCCGTGTGCCCTAACCTTTCTCAAGAGCCTTTCATGGGGTACCTTGTCAAATGCTTTACTAAAGTCCAGATACAAGATATCATAACTATCACCATTATCTACTGCCTCGTACACTTTACTGTAAAAACTTAACAAGTTTGTCATGCAAGACTTCCCCTTCGTGAAGCCATGCTGTGATTGATTTATCAAGTTATATTTGCCTAAATGTTCCCTAATGTTCCTCGCTCTTATTAACTCTAATATTTTACCTATAACTGAATTTAAGCTGACAGATCTATAGTTAGACGCTAAAGTTTTATCTCCTTTCTTAAAGATGGGTACTACATTAGCCTGCTTCCACATTACTGGTACCTCACCTGACTCAAGTGATTTCCTAAAGACAGAGACTAACAGCTCACTAATAACCTCTTTGCATTCCTTAAGTACTCTTAAGTACTCATCCATTTAGGATAATTTTTCTGTGATCTTATTGCCCTATACGGGATATATGCTAACTGACCTGTATGAACTTTATCTACGAAATATTTATACAATTCATCTACATTTACTTCACCTAATTCCCTCATCTCGGCCCCTACCATCCTCTCTACTCCCTCATCTACTCGCCTCGACCTCACCTCTCTCATTTCAGCATGACCTGACATTCCACCATACTCACACCCATCTCCCCCTCCCTCTCTCCTCCGCCCCTTCCAAACACATTTTACCTCCTCTTGTCCTACACCCTCACACCTCACCTCACCTCTCACATCTTGCCTTATTTCTCTTCAACTCCGTCCCGGACCTGACCTCACCCTGCATCCGTTGCCAGTCAGCTCCTTGGAGGTACCTTTTTAATTCCTCAAATTCTGCTCTCTTAAAGTCAAGTATTTTACTAGTGTTTTTGCTTCTAAAACTTTCTTCCATTTTAATTTTAATTTAAATTAATTTAAATTAATTTCCCTATGGTCAATGTTACCTAGCTGTCCTCCAACCTCTACCTACGTGCCTGCTTCCTCCCTGTTTGTAAGAATTAAATCTAGAATATTATTCCCCCTTGTGGGTTCTACGACTACCTGTTTTAAAAAATTATCCAGAATTACCTTAACAAATTCTGCTTCCTTCTTACCCACCATCAGACTCCAGTCGATATTCCTAAAATTAAAATCTCCTACCACACATACCTGACTGTACCTGCCTGCTCTATTTATTTCCTGCCAGAGTGAGGTGTTAATTTCCTTTGTACTGGTCGGTGTTCTGTACACTACTCCCACTACTGTACACTGCTGTACTACTACTGCTTTCTATCTGTTTTAAATCTACTGTTAATACAACACTGTAATGTGTCCCTAATGTATAACGCGACGCTTCCTCCTCTCCTGTTTTCCCTATCTTTATAGAACAATGTATAACCATCTATCCTAACCTCTGGATTAAATACTTTTCCTCACATATCTAACCAAGTTTCAGTTTAAGCAATGATATCAAATTTCTCTACACACACTATTCTTCTAAGCAAGTCTATTTTATCCAAAATACTGCTACATTTTGTGTGGTAAACACTTAAGCTATTTCTCACCTTCCCTGAGCTAGCTACCTTTCTAGATTTAACTAATTTCTCCTATGTTTACTCTTCACAACACCGTCTTCCCACAACCCTTTCCCGTATATGAAGTGAGTTATGGCAAATAATTGGCGCATTTTGTGCGCTCGAGCTCGATCTGTAGTGATGAGGCGATAGTTGTGCGAGTTGCGAGGCAGAAACCTTCGCCCACATGCCGATAAATCGAAATATGCAAAATACAGCAAAAAAAGGTGAGTCTGACGAAGAAATTAAATAAAATAACAAAGATACGCCTTCAAAAGTTACCAAGAAGTGTTTCCGAAAATGAAATCGAAACTTTTATATACGATGGACATCAAAAGGTGCCCCTGGCCAAATCATCGTTGTGCCCTCCAGGGCCAGGCGGGAGCGGTGGGGTGCACAGATGTGCGGTAACAAAAATAGAGCCCCCTCGCTCCGCTACGGGAATGATCCCTCCAAAGATATTAAATACGTTACTAAATGATTAAGAAAATCATAAATTATCTTTCATTCGCTGACAAGGAAAATAAAAAAGTGAGGAAAACTAATATTTTCAGAAATCTACAACGACGAGCCTCTAAAAAAAGGGAGACAAATAGTGTGGGCCGGCTCTAGTCATCAAGGCCCACGTCACCTTGACTTTTCAAGGCGACAATCAACACACACAGAGACAAATAAGAACACTTCACAGAACTATACAAGCTTTCCTCTCTTTGATTTTACTTGAATAAAGCTGCAACAAAGGTTATGACGCTAAAAAGTTACCTTAGGTTAGGTCACAAATATCATGGTGGTAACGCTTCCCGGGAAATCAGAGTTAAAAATAATATCAATACCAATTGAACAAAGAAAATATAAATATCTTTTCTCCATAGAAGAATTTTTTTTTTTTTTTTTTTTTTACGCGGAAACCAAATTCACACTAAATGAAATGTGTTACAGTAATAGTTTCCAAGAACACTTTATCATAACGTGCAAAATATTATTAATCTACATAACGATAAAACACAGTAAAGGATAAATAGACATATAAACTAGAAGATCTGATATTTGTTACCTAAAAAAGATCTCAAGTGAATATTCCCATTATTAAGGAAAGTTTTTTGTAATTGCATCTTTCCTTTCTTCACTCATATATACGTACATAAAAAAGATATATATATATATATATATATATATATATATATATATATATATATATATATATATATATATATATATATATATATATATATATATATATATATATATATAAAACGAACGCAAAAATGACAGCTAATTGAATCTCTAAGTAAATATTTATACCAAAAAGATGACACCATTATAGAAAACATATGATTTCGTATCCTACTTTTCTCTATGCATACATTAAAATAAGCACACGAAGACTGGAATACAAAAATTATAGTTTTGAAAAAGATTCTCGGTTAATCCTCAAAGGACTTTTTTCCCTGTAAGATGTTGCAATGAACATTATAGACTAAATTTACATTCTGTCTTCTTTCACATATATACCCTAGGAAGGCAGAAAAATGGGAGACAAAAACAACGCATTGGAAAAAGGTTTAAACTAATCCTTCAATGGATAACACTACTGACACGATACCATGGAAGCACATCCTTTCTTTCCTTCATAGATTCGTGGGAAGCTGACAGGAGAAAGGCAGGCAACAGTGACAGGTTTCCGTTGACATGAATAAAAAAAAAAAAAGTTTAACAGCGAGATCAAAATAGAGGGCACATGATGTAATGAAGCAGGTACTCACTTTCCTCCTGCATGTGTTGGGAGTGTTCACCGTGGCACCACCTGCCATCCTTTCCTGAAAATATCAAAACATCCACATAAAAAAGTGATGCAGCTTCACTATTCTAAAAAGAGCTAGAAATGAAGCATCATAAACAGAACCACCAGAAATCATTTACTGCATGAGTTAACAACATACACATGAACAAAAGAGGAAAGAATAAATACTGAACAAAAACACGAAATGTCATATATAAAACGTGTCAAATTCCTCCAAGCAAGAACACATGGATACATGGAAAACAACACTGAAAACAGAACACACTTCAAACGCTGAGAATGTTAAATATGCACAACAGCTGCAACAAAATAAAACGAACAAACACCATTACATATATAACAAGATCAAATAAGAAAATAAAAAGAAGCAAAAATAATAAATGTAAAGCTTGCCAACATTCAGCGGTGTCTAGAATATGAAGGTGGTAGTTAAGTGAGACTAAAGAGGAGGAGCACAAGTCATGCTGCGATTGATGCATGAAGGCAATCAAGGGAGAGGGTCGCACAGAGGAGGCGGGACGCAAGGCGCCTTCAGGCCAGTCACTGCTGGTGTCCCTCGCCTCCCCTTCCTGCCTCGCTGCGAGGTGAAGGGGCCACTACCACCGCTGCCTCAACACTTACACTACCTTTGCGTCTCAACACTGAAATGCTTCAATGAATGGGAATGAACGGGAAAGTAATGGTCACTTAGAATTGCTTATAACAAGTACATGTTACTAATTGTTGTAAATCAATCTGTCTGTCTGCGTCTGTCTGTTTATCTCTGCCTCACATGTTCACTATAATGCTCTGTAAGAATCAGCATCCCAATCTCTGTTGCTTTGTTGCAGCGCATCTATTTGTATTAATGTTGTGTGTGTGTGTGTGTGTGTGTGTGTTTGTGTTTCTGTGTGTGTGTGTGTGTGTGTGTGTGTGTGTGTGTGTGTGTGTGTGTGTGTGTGTGTAACATTACGAGTGGAACAATATTTATGAGTATGTGTCAGTAGGTCTGTCTTCTGGTATATTTAGTAGTTTAAGGAAATCAATGACAACTACGTATTGTGCACGAAAAATGGCATACCGTAAATACGAGGCCATGAGAGAAAAATATAGTTAGGTCACTATGTTTGCATTTTCTACGCTTACAGTAATTGTTATCACGAAAGAATATACGAGTAACGGAAGAGGCATACGTTTATATTGTGCAAACATTATGCTGTATTAATATCCCACTGACTAATTCAGTTAGACTTTTGGTTAAGTACTCACTGCAGGGCACGGTAAACTATTTATTAAAGTGCTTTACAAAAAAATTGTGAAAATATATTCATTGTAATGAAATATTCCAGTTTCTGCCGCTATTTAAAACTACTTTGTCCATGTCTGTGCCTGCCCGCACATCCATCTGTCCCTCTATCTATTTGTCTGTCTGT
>NC_087178.1:12327250-12337250 GCF_035594125.1 Scylla paramamosain
ATGGCGGTGACGCTGCTGTTTCTTCCCCCTATAACAGTGGTGGTAATTCTTTTTCTTTGCTTCTTTTTCTTGTTTTCTTCCTCTGATGGCGGTAATGCTGCTGCTGCTGCTTCTTCTTCCTCTGATGGCGTTGCTTCCTGTTCTTGTTCTTCTAAGACAGTTTGGTGGTCTGAATTGGTTGGTGATAGGGTATTCAGAGTGGGGATAGTAGGAGTACTGCACACTCACCTCCCTTGCTCCCCAGTCATAATTCAAGTCAGGTTGGTGGAAGACTGGGAAGGGTAGGGAGGTGCTGCACACTCACCTCCCATGCTCCCCAGGTTACATTTGTAACATCAGTCAGGTTGGTTGTTTTTGGAGTTGCCGGGGTCAGTCAGTCAGGCCCACTCAGTCAAGGGTAGTGCTACGCACTCACCTTGCCAAGATCAGAGGGGTGGTGGTGATGGTGGTGTGTACATTTGGAGTTGGTAGGATGAGTCACATTGGTGGTCAAAGTCAAACTGGGAGACTGGGAAGTGTAGGGAGGTGCTGCACACTCACCTCCCGTGCTTCCCAGGGGCGGTCAGGATGGTGGGTCTTTGGAGTTGCCAGGAGGAGTCACGGGAAGTGCTACGCACTCACCTTGCCAGGATCAGTTGCCAGGGTGGGAGTACTGGTGGTGGTCGGTACAGTTAGAGTTGCTAGGATGAGTCAGATTGGGGGTCAAAGTCAAACTAGGAGGCTGGGGAGGGTGGGGAGGTGCTGCACACTCACCTCCCGTGCTTCCTAGGTGGGGTGGTGGTCTTTGGAGTTGTCAGGGTCAGTCAGGTTGGTATTGTTTTATTTTCATTATTTATTGTTGATTGCCAGACTCAGTCATTTTATTGGGAGGGGAGTAGGAGTTTTATTGTTTTTACTTTTTTTTTTATTTATTAATTTATTTTTATTTATTTTGGGAAGGGTGGGAAGGTGCTGCATACTCACCTCCCATGCTCCCCAGGTTACATTTGTAACATTTGTCAGATTGGTTGTTTTTGGAGTTGCGGGGGTCAATCAGTCAGGCCCACTCAGTCAAGGGAAGTGCTACGCACTCACTTTGCCAAGATCAGAGGGGTGGTGGTGGTGGTCTGTACATTTGGAGTTGGTAGGATGAGTCACATTGGTGGTCAAAGCCAAACTGGGAGACTGGGAAGGGTAGGGAGGTGCTGCACACTCACCTCCCATGCTCCCCAGAGTCCGTCAGTTTGGTGGTCTGTTGCCAGATTACAGTAAAATTTGTAGGTCAGTCAGGTTGGTTGTTTTTATGGTTGCCAGGGTCAGTAAGGCAGGTGGTAGGGAAGTGCTACGCACTCACCTAGCCAGGACAGGGTAGGATGTAGGGATGTATGCATCAGGGTCAGAGTGGGACACAGAGTAGGAGGTACTGTTGGTCTGTACATTTGGAGTTGTTCTTTGAAGTTGCCAGGATGAGTCAGGTCAAACTGGGAGACTGGGAAGTGTAGGGAGGTGCTGCACACTCACCTCCCATGCTCCCCAGGGCCAGTCAGTTAGGTGATTACATATCTGTAAGTCAGTCAGGTTGGTTGTTTTTGGAGTTGCCAGGGTCAGTCAGTCAGGGTAAGTCCAGGGAAGTGCTACGCACTCACCTTGCCGAGATCAGAAGGGTGGTGGTGGTGGTGGTCTGTACAGTTGGAGTTGCTCTTTGGAGTTGGTAGGATGAGTCAGATTGGTGGTCAAAGTCAAGCTGGGAGACTGGGAAGGGTAGGGAGGTGCTGCACACTCACCTCCCGTGCTTCCCAGGTGGGGTGGTGGTCTTTGGGGTTGTCAGGGTCAGTCAGTTGGTATTGTTTTATTTTTATTATTTATTGTTGATTGCCAGACTCAGTCAATTTTATTGAGGGGGGAGTAGGAGTTTTATTGTTTTTGTTTTATTTATTTATTTTTTACATTTATCTTTTTATTATTTTTTATACCTATATATATTTTATTCTTTTTGGTCTGGCAGTCCGTAGACTTTAGGAGAGAAGGGAAGTGCTGTGCACTCACCTCCCTTGCTCTCCCGAGGTCCGAGGTGGTAAGGAGGTTTTTATTTATTTTATTTATTTATTTATTTATCTTTATCTATTTATTTATTTTATTTTATTTATTTATTTTTTTTTTTTTTTTTGCGTGGTAGGTTAGGAGACAAGGGAAGTGCTATGCACTCACCTTAATTCTTTATTTATTTATTTTTTTCTATCTTTTGCCTGGTAGGTTGGAAGAGAAGGAAAGTGCTATGCACTCACCTTTATATTTTTTATTCTGTTAGGTGAAGAGAAGAGAAGTGCTATGCACTTACCTGCTCTCACGGGGGCCGGTAAGGCGGTGCCTTCCTCCCCTGGGGAGGGGTAGGGAGGTGCTGCGCACTCACCTCCCCTCCTCCCAGTGGGCAGTTCCATCACACATGGTGATGGAGGGATGCTCTTTCAAGGTTTTTGTGAGTTCCGAGAGGGGGGTTCGAACCTACGCGCCCCTCAATTCCCTCACGCCAAACTCAAAGTGCATCACTACCCACTGGGCCACGAGGGCCCTTTTTCTTTTTTTTAAAGTTGGTCTATTTCCCCATCTTCCCCATCTTTTTGTAAAGTTGCTCTATTTAACCGCCTTATGTTCACGCCAGTATGTATTAAAGAATTATGATGTCAATTATTTTCATGACGTTATTTATTTATTGTATTTTGTATGGGATATGACCGCTGGCATCCCACACACACTGGGTTCCCAAGACTGTCACTACGCCATGAAACCCCAACGGTAAACAAGATATATTTGAACACATCATTTCCCTTCCTGTGTTCATGCAGCACCAAAAGTTCAATAAGAAAAACTGCTGCTCATTCTAATGTGAACGTTCATCCCACAGTGATAATTAGATAACTGTTGACTTGTGGGAGTATGTCGTGGAGTACAAATAGCAGTAGGTAAGATCAGAGAACTTTACAGAGGCAGGAATTCCTTGGTTATGGAGCAGCCTTCTGGAACCCTCCCCTGTGCTGCACCACCACCACCGACAACAACAACAATAACAACAACACACCATTACACCTGTCCAACCTGCAGCACGAGAATGACTCAGCCCAGAGAACCACGGATTGCTTTATTCGTAATTCACGTCCACTCTCAACATAGACATCAATCAAATTATGTCACTGAAAAAAGTTGGTGAAGCACTCACTTCTTCACACAGGCTTTACTACCTATCAGCAGGATGAAAGCTTCCGACTGGGAGGAAGGGCAGCGTCGGGAAGGATTAAGAGAGAGAGGGTAGGGGGGACCAGCGGAGGCTGGAAGTGTGGTTATGCTAAATAGGTATAAAAAAGAATACTGCATGAAAAAGAAGAAAGACCTGTGCCCCTCCCACCCCTGCTCCCCGCGTGAGGCAAAACGTAGTGTTGTTGTTGTTGTTGTTATTATTATTATTATTATTATTATTATTATTATTATTATTATTATATATTATTAATTATTATTATTACTATTATTATTATCATTAAAATTATTATTATTACCGTCATCATCGTCATCAGCACCATCACTGTAGTGTAGCTGGTTAGTGTCCTTTTATTTCCGCGTCGTATCTTGTAAGCTGTAAGTTTTAATAGTTCAGTATTTGTAACGATGGAGACCTTGTTTTTTATTCTTTATGCTCTGCACGGTGTCATTGGCATTTACATCTATATTTCCTACTGTTTTTTTATGTTACTTATGTACTGAATCTATTTGTTTTGCAGAATTTATTTATTACCATACAACTTGATTTTCGCTTAAGTTAACATTTATGTAGATTTACTTATTTGTGTTGTGTAGGATACTTTCTTCTTAAGTGTGTTAAGGTTTGTGTTTTTCTTCTTTTATGTTCACTAGGTAACGGTGCACACAGGAATTATAAATGTTACTAATAATGATAATACTGATTATGGATGACAAACTAAACTGATGAATAAACATCGAAAAATTCATTTTAATAAAGCACATTTTGCATAGTGCTTTATATGAAGCGCTGCGCACATGGACTTTAGAGATGCGATGTACCTTAAACTTAAAATGAAGCCCTAAGGCAGAGTGAGTGGTGGGTGGAGCTGAAGGCAGTACACTCAGGGTTCCCAGATTACTGAAGCAGAAAAAGGCCAAAGTCAACAAAAAAAAAAAAAAAAGACAAAACGGCCAAACGCACTACAAAAAGACCCAAAAAACATGCAGTAAAAAAACCCAAAGTTTATATTATTCCACTTCAGAATTTACCAAATATTACACGATGTGTACTGAGCACTGGGCTATAGCGGACTACTGGAGTGGCGATCTGTGTATACAAGTGCCACGTACTTCGTCAGTCCTTCGCCTGGGCCAAAAAACGGAAACGAATTCAGAGAATTCAATTCCAGTGTGAGAATACCGACAGTGGAAGAGAGTTACTTGTAACGGTATGTGCTAGGCAACTAGGCCTAAGGCCATACAGCTCCCGACGCCTCATCTGAAACCTGACCGCAATCCAATGTACACTAACTGAGATTGGTGGGTTCAGGAGTGAATGCAAAAATACTAACAACACATTATGAAAACGTTCTTGGCACAAAGAAGTGGCCGTGTTCATGACGTGTACCATATACCTACGTCCCTACTTCATAACCATGGGGAAGGACTTTCGCTCTGCAGGCATTATGTTATTGTAGCAGCAATGTCATAACAAGCTAATCGTTATTATTCCACACACTTGACCTTTGCTGAATATCATTTAAGTATTTTTTTCCTCATATAAAATTAATCAATGAGTGCACGCGGGCCACACTAAATCAACTGGCGCGCGGGCCTACAGTTCAATCACACTGCTCTAGACATTTTTCTTTCCCACTCGACATAAATATAAACAACCAGAACGAGCGCTTTTGGGGGATGGAAAACGAGTTTACCAATGACTCATCATAACAAAATATACGGTACTACCATAGACAGCACCCTATCAACGTACTCCTGGCTTGTTCATGAACACAGGTAGCTGTTGATAGGAAGCCTTAAATTACATCAGCCGCTTGAGAAAAAAAAAAAAACACGCCAGAGTTCAGCCGTGGACTCGCGCGTCATCAGCATCATCACCCAGTTGATTTGTCCAATTTTCCCTTATTGTTATTCAATAGCAATAAGAGAAAATGGGAAAAACTGCAAGAATAACCATGGTAACAAGGAAAATAAAGGAAAACATACGCGCACTCGACAACTTGAAAAAAAAAGTTTTGTCTTAGGTGGCGGTGAACAAACTTACCATATTAAATAAACTTGTTATGGCCAAATGGAGCATATTTAAGCAACATATTTAAAAAAAATAAATAAATAAATAGTAATAATAATAATGTAATTCATGGCAAATATTTAGACCAAATGCATGAAAAAAGCCAAAAATTATGTTTTGGCCTAAAAAAGGCGAATCTGGCAGTCCTGATCTCCGACAACGTGATGTCATGCGCGGAAAATTGGAAAAAAAAAATTGTAACAAAAGAGGGCTTGCTGGGTTCTCTATACTGTGCCTGGCGCTTTCAAGAGAGGCATCAGTCAATCAGGCTCCGGCTACCATGCGACTCCTATAAGAGTGCACTTCTCGTAAAGGAGCGCCGCACTCCTGCAGCAGTGACCCCTGGTACCTCAAATCCCTATGACAGTCACTGATTGGGTCCTTGAGTTTTCAATGCCCCTCACAGCTAATTGTTCATCATGTGATGAGAGGAGGAGGAGGAGGAGGAGGAGGAGGAGGAGGAGGAGGAGGAGGAGGAGAAGGAGGAGAATAAAAACAAACTCCAAACAGCAAAAGTTCCTGAGGTCTATACTGGGCTGTTTGGGTAACTACTCTACGCTAACTAGTGGAAGAGACAAACAGGATAGCACAGAAAGAGAAACCAAACGAATACAAAAGAAGTCCAAACAGTAACAGACCAAGAGGTCCTTGTAAGTCTGTTTGGGTAACTATTCTACTCTCTTAGTGGTAGAGAAAGGATAGCACAGAAGAAGGGTCCTTCCATCCCCCACCCCCTATCCCTCCAGGCAAGGCTCACCTGGAAAAGGAAATGGTACCATGTTGTACAGAAAAAACAACATGGAGTGTGAGAGGAAACTAAGAAAGACAGGAGGACTACTTCGACCACATACAATCTACATGCCAGCACGGACAGTACGGAGTGAACGTGTTCGTTATTCAGACATGAACAATGACAACCGGGAATTAGTGTCTACATACTTGTCAAGACAGGTTTTCAATGAGTGAACAGTACCTGAGTTAACGACGCTTCATGGAACACAATTCCACATATTTATGACACGTTTGAAATAAAATGTTTGGCTTCATTTGTTTGAAATCGCTTACCTATTATTTGCTATTGTTTCTTCTAATATTAGACATGTTGAATCTTAGGAAGAATTCGGGTCTCATATTTGTGAAAGCCTTAAAAGTTTAGTATAGCAATATCAGATCCCCTCTTAGCCTGCGTTTGGAGAGGGAGAATAGATCTCGTTCTTTAAGGCGTTCCTTGTAGGGTTTATTGCGAAGCCTTCGAGTAATTTTCGTTACTCTACTTCGTATTGTTTTTTTTTTTTATAATCTCTCAATATTCCTTTTATAACAGGATGACAAAAACTGTACATTGTATTCAAGATGAGGACGTACAAGTGAGTTGTACAAGGTGAGATTTTTTCTTTTTTTTTTTTCATATTGGAAGGTGAAAACTATTAATTTATTGGCAATTTCAATGACTTCGTTGCATTGTTTGCTTGGTCAAAATTAAAGTTATAAGCCACGTT
This sequence comes from Scylla paramamosain, assembly GCF_035594125.1. Lineage (NCBI taxonomy): Eukaryota > Metazoa > Arthropoda > Malacostraca > Decapoda > Portunidae > Scylla > Scylla paramamosain. Next base: position 12,334,052 of record NC_087178.1, read on the forward strand.
TCACACCATTCAATGAGAGTGTATGCATCATTTTGCAAAATTTGACGCTGGTTTGGTGTCAGTCTTGTTAGCAATTTTAGTGTCTGTGAATTTTGACAGTTTACTTCTGATTCCTTCGTCTATGTCATTCATATATATTATGAAGAGGATCTGCCCTAAGATTGAACATTGAGGAACACCACTGCTTACATTAACCCAATTTGAAGAATTAGAGTTTCTGGTGACCCCAAACTACAATATATATATATTGTACTGTCAAAAAAAGAAGAAAAAATGAAAAAAAAAATAATAAGGAAGAGGAAAGAAAAAAAAAGGGAGAATAAGTAAAAAGAAAGAAGAAATGGAGATGAATGAAGTATGGAGAATAACAAACGATCATACTACACGGGAAAGGGAAGATAATTGGCACTTGATATCGAGGAAACCGAGGAAACAAACAAGGACACAGGATCCAAGCACTCCACAACAGGCAGACGGCCATACAACCTGGGAAGGCAGCCTGGGTCAAGGAGGGATTAACGGTAATGATAGCAGGGGCAAGGCAGAGAAAGAATTTGAAAGGGAAAGTAGGCCAGGAGGCGTGAGGCACCAAGAAGGACAAGTCAGCCTACGCCCACTTAACGCTCCGCCTCCAAACTGCCCCTACCCTCTGACTGGCTTCTGTATCAAGCACCACGCCTGTGGGCGGATCACATGCATAGATGAGCAATGTGAATAGTAGATACGTAAAATGTTATGAAAATTACGATAGTTTTTTGAGGGAAACAGGCAGTCCCAAACGACTGTATATTATAGCGTGTAACAGAGGAATAATTCAGTAGCGGAGAGAAGCGGAGAGTAGCAGACACAGACCCAGAGGTTCTACAGGGCCTGGCCAGAGAGGGATCGAGATGGACGGAATAACTTGAAAGTAAGTGCAGTTTGAAAGCGTAATGCAGTCTATAAATCAATGATCTTATTAAAGGAGGAGCAGGATGTTTAAGTGATGTTTTATGTTTGTTATGACAGGTGTGTATGATGTACGAAGATTTACTCAGTCATGGAATGTTTATAGTAAGTGATGTGTTGCAGATATCATGTGTGTTTTTCTAACTGAACATTAATGGCGCCGACAGAATATTTGTTGTGTTTGAGCATTTGATATTGTCTGTGTTTTGCACGATGACTGCGCTGATCAGTGAATATGTTGAAGAAATATAAGGTAACGATATTTCAACATTCATTATCTTATACTGGCCCAAAAACATGGAATTCGATTCCAGAACACATTAGATTATTACCCACAATACTTTCATTTAAAAAAAAAATTAAGAAACATATAATTTCCACTTATTAAATTGACAATCAAACATTCATTCAATCAGGCAACACAAAACAAAATAAAATAAAATAAATAGTTGTCACTGGTGTCACGTACATTGTAATAAAATATTGTGTATATATACGTGTTTGCATTTGTGTATGTATATTACATATATCATTTATATGCCTATGTGTGTTATGATTTTGTGTGAATGTGTGTATGTATGGGCTGAGGCATGTTAGTATACATGTATGTATGGACAAAGTTAATATGTATATTTGTGTATGTAAAGATATTGCCTATGCTACTGGCAACATATGGAATGGGGTTGAGAAGATAATTTAATTATCTTATAAGTAATACTGCCCAAAAAGCCTCGGCTTTATATGGGCTGCTTTGCTATTCAAAAATATATTTAATCTATGTTTTAACTCATGCAAAGTATAATAAAGTGTTTCAAGTGTTTCAAGTGTTTCAAGTAACACTTAATAACTTTGAATGATTTGAAGATGAATGCGAGTGAGAAATTTTGAGTTGTAAGAAATGTAAATAGTAGTTATTAATCAAAATATGAAAATGTTTGTGGGTTTTCCAGTAGCCTTTATAAACCAATTCTTTGCAACATCTCGGACCACGACACGTTAATCACTACTCGCTGTTTGCGGTCTGTCAACCAATCCTCTATCCTCGCAGCGAGGTCACCTGATATGCCGTGAGCTTTTACTTCATGTAGGAGGCGCTTATGAGGAGCTTTATCAAATGCTTTTTGAAAATCAAAATAAACTATATCTAGTGGCCTGGTATTATCACACATATTATGTAAGTCGTGAAAAAAGTCCAGTAAATTCGTTAAACATGAACGTTTACTACTAAATCCATGTTGAGCGTCCTTTATGATACGGTTACTTTCCAGGAATTCTACTGTTCTATCCCGTACCATTGATTCCACAAGTTTATCCACTACAAGTAACGGTGTCACACAATTAATAACAATGTGTATTTTATTTATAATGCTTCGCCTAGTTAGCAATACATGTACATGTACATGTATGTACACATACATAATGTAGATAATGTATTGTATAATGTAGTGTAGATAATGGGTGTTGGTGGATAAAGGTTGGGCGGACATGATCACGCCACCCTACGTCACACACAGGAGGATGGAAGGAGGACGAGGAGGAGAAGGAGAGAGAGAAAGAGAAAGAGAAAGAGCAAGAGCAAGGGCAAGACTAGGAGGTGTAGGTGGTGGTGGTGGTGGTGGAGGAATATACAAAGGAATATACAAAGAAGACGAAACAGCAACAGACCTTGTGGTTCTTACTTGGTTGTTTGGTTAACAATTCTACGCTATTAGTGGGAGAGACAGGATACCACAGAACTCTCTTCTCCATCCCTCCTGCAGAACTTGGCAGGAAAAGGGAAATTATAACATTTGTATAGAAAAAAAAAAAACATGTAAATTGAGAGGAAAGTAAGAAAGAGATGATGTCTACTTCTATCACATCTAGTCTTCATACGGTCCTATTTTTATTAGTGATATCTGATGAGGCGTTTCCTCTTCCTTAAACATGCCTGCGTGGGATACATGTTTACTAGATGACTATAGTGATGGGTTAGTTGCCCAGCAAGGACTCGATTCCTTATACCATTATTATATAATGGTATAAGGAATTATACCGGGGTCAGCAGTAAGTCGCCGAGGAACCTGGCCATCACCAAGGTCTCTTTGATGTGATTCATTTTCTTTGTTGTGAATTAGTTGTTTTTCTTCCTCAGTGAAATATACTCTCACCAGATGACAGATGTAATCGCACCGAAAGACTAAATATCCGCGGTAAGATTTTTATGAGGAGGTGAACAGTGACAACCGGGGATTTGACATCAGATATTTAT
>NC_087178.1:12339750-12359750 GCF_035594125.1 Scylla paramamosain
ATTTAATGAACTTAAAAAACTCTCCTCTCTCAACACACGAATAACATTCCTCAGAAAAATCCCACTCACGTTTTCTTTCAACAGATAAAATCCGAAATGACTTTTTTTCCCTCTTACAAAAAAAAACTCTTATACTCACGTGCAACAATGTATACAATAAAGAAACAGCATAAAATAACAAAGTAATGTTAGAAAACAAAGGACAGTAAAAGTATATGTATTAGATATAAGTAATAAGCAGAGAATAAATAAATAAATAAAAAGACAAAATAACAATATAACATAAGGATACCGAAGTACAGTCTTATCTCATAAAATGTCATAAGAAATAAATATGAAAGAAGGAACCGTCATATTTACTTTTTCATTGTCTGTGTTCTTCAGCGCCAATGAAATGTCGTAAAAAATATATAGATTTTTATCTGAGGTGACAGGAAAGACACATTCTCTCTCTCTCTCTCTCTCTCTCTCTCTCTCTCTCTCTCTCTCTCTCTCTCTCTCTCTCTCTCTCTCTCTCTCTCTCTATGTAGGCATCACCCATTTTTAGCACTTAATTTCATTTTTTTTTTTTTCTTTCAATCTGCTACACATTTTCCCACTTTAGTGCTTTATTTCCTCGTATTTTCCTTGTTCATTATCGCAGTTTTTTTTCCAAGTTTAAGCATGCTATTTTCTTTCATCACTTTCCTTTAAGTATGATGTCATTCTCCGAGTAACTTCAGGCACCTACTAATATTACATTACATTCTCTTCCTGATGTCACTTGTTCACTCTGGCTTATGTCTTTCAATGTTTTCTTTTTTTTTTCATTTCTTTCTGTTATTTTATGGCTTTTTTTCATTTTTGTATGTCTTTTTTGTGTGGTGCTATGACTCTCAATGTCTGTGTGTGTGTGTGTGTGTGTGTGTGTGTGTGTGTGTGTGTGTGTGTGTGTGTGTGTGTGTGTGTGTGTGTGTGTGTGTGTCAGCATGTATATACATTTACTTGTCTATACGTTTGAAGTTTTTTTTTTTTTTTTTACTTTAAACTTTCTTTTTCAGTCTCCAATTTTATGTTTGTGCTCTCTCTCTCTCTCTCTCTCTCTCTCTCTCTCTCTCTCTCTCTCTCTCTCTCTCTCTCTCTCTCTCTCCAATACATTCTTACTTTTAAAACTCTTCGTCAGCCTTCGGGAATCATAAAACTCCAACAAACTGCCAGCAACACACTCAGTCCCTGTGCTTCCCTGAGCAGTAAAGGGCGGACGTTGTCATCTCCCGGCGTTACTCCTTCGAGACGCACAGTACAATATGTAAGTTCGTGTAGCGTCTTCATATTGACCGAAGAGATGAAGAATGTATGTCAGTACGTATATCAGTATATCTTTGACCTTCTGTCTGTCTTGTGTGGGTGGGTGCGTGATTGGTTGGGAGTCTCTGTCCCCAGCTTATGTGCAATTTTGTGTATTTTAATGTATCTGTTTGTCTGTCCGTTTGTCTATTATTTCACACACACACACACACACACACACACTATCTCAACATTTCTTTTTTTTCCAAATGTTGCAGGAAAGAAAGAAGAAAGAGGAAAAAATGTGTGCAGAATATATATGCATGTGTATTGTGCTGCAAGACATCCAATCTCTCTCTCTCTCTCTCTCTCTCTCTCTCTCTCTCTCTCTCTCTCTCTCTCTCTCTCTCTCTCTCTCTCCATGGTTTCAACACAATTCCGGTGATCCACACAACAATATACAAAATTCATAACATTTATGCATTTTTCATTTCTAGTAAGGTAATTCATAGAGTAGCAGGAGAATTGTGTGTATTTTTTGGCGACAGGAAAGTGTGTGTGTGTGTGTGTGTGTGTGTGTGTGTGTGTGTGTGTGTGTGTGTGTGTGTGTGTGTGTGTGGGCGCCTCTGTCTGCAACGTGATTCACAGGAGGATTAATTTTTTTTATGTCTTTTTTGTTTTATAATGTTTTGCTTTCCTTTGTTTCTCTAGGTTTATTTGTAAAATCTCTCTTTTTTTATCCATTGCTCGTGTGTAAGTTACCAAACATGAACATACAAATATTTTCGTTATGCGAAATTCAGTCTGTCTGCCTCAAAGTTTCTGATATTTTTCTATTTGTAATGATTCTATATATGAATGTTTGTTTACTATTTCATTTGGCATATGCACCCATCAGTCAGTGTGTCTATGTGTCTTTGTCCTGCTTTCTGAATGTCTGATGTGCTGGCTGACTCTCTAATGTCATTTCCTTCTAACATAGTACATACCTTTATTTTATCTTAGTTTGTTTACCATGATTTACAGTTGCATTACTATATGTTCTGCCCATCAATATACAGCTAATTTCTCTCTTTATCTGATTCATCGCTTACACTTCCACTTTCTTCTTATTTGTTTATGTATATTGCTCTTCAACCATTCTGGGTTTCTTCACTTACCTACCCATTCGTCGATGTTTTATCTGTATATCTCTCCCTATCTAATACTTCCACCTTCTTATCAATCAACGGGGATTTATCAACATATTTTCCCGCCTATGTACTATTTATTATCCCTGTCTATCTGTCTATTTATCTAATCTATTTTCTACTTACTGAACTGTCTATCTACCCATCTATATATATTTATATCTACTTATATACCTATTCATTTATTCAAGTATCTATCAATCTATCTATCCATCCATCTGTCCATTTATATATCAATCTATTTATCAGCCAGTCGATCTATTTAACCATTTACCCATCCAGCCATCTATCTGTAAATCTACCTGTTCAACCAGATACCTATTCATTAATCAATTCGTCAGACCAATAACACATTTCTCTATCTGCGCCTGAACATACTCACCGACCCATCTCCCCGCTCACCGCCACTGTACCGAGATAATGCACCCTCAATACACTCCTATACTCGGCGGCGGCTAGGCAACGCTATTTCGACATGTTCCACTAAGCATCCCTGCTTATAAGGGGAGACAAGGCCCTGCTAATGCTACGGGACTGGAGGAGGAGGAGGAGGAAGAGGAGGGGCGTCTGTTGCAAGCATTATGTCGGCGAAAGGAAGGATGGAACGTAAGGGAGAGAGGATGAAGGATGGTGGAGCGAGGGTAGAGAAGAGAGGAATTCGTGAAAATGGGAGAAGTTGAGAGTGAAGTGTGGTGGTAGTGGTAGTAGTAGTAGTGGTAGTAGTAGTAGTAGTAGTAGTAGTAGTAGTAGTAGTAGTAGTAGTAGTAGTAGTGGTGGTGGTGGTGGTGGTGGTGGTGGTATAGTTCGTAATTTTTTCTGTTCTTCCTCCTTAGTGTGAATTGTAGATTTTTTTTTCACTCTACTAGAAATTGTACATTTTTTTTTTTTTTTTTGTCTTTTGCACAAAATAAAAAAAAAAATCAACATTTCCGAAAAGACGGTATTCAAAAGAAAGCAAGCTTCTTCACTTGTCTTATTCATTATGACGTAACATTCTGAGGTAATTTGTAGGTCCAAAGGCACAGACAAAAGGGTGTTTGAAGTGGATGCTTTTACAAATACTGTTATTACCCTCCTCCTCCTCCTCCTCCTCCTCCTCCTCCTCCTCCTCCTCCTCCTCCTCCTTTTTTTGCATAGGAATAATAATAGAATCTCATTTCATTCTTTCCAATCAAAACGCAGCCAGTTTTTCCCACACTGCACGATGGTTTTCCCACGCCAGCACAAGCACGAGGGCGTGTCGGTTTGGCAGAAGTCATACACTGCTCTAGCTTACTTTACTAAAGGGTAGTTAATCTAAATTAATTAAAAAGCGATATGTAAAGACCTGTGGGAGTGTTTGTTTTGGTTATCCTATGTAATCACATGTTGTAATCACATGTTGTAATCCTCATTTTCTTCGTCCTCATTCTCCTGTTATTGATCAACTTTGTGATTTTAAGTACTAAAGGTCAAAGTTGCAGGCGATAACCTGTGTATGCAGCCCCTAAAGGGAAGGTACACAAACACAGTGACCGAAGCTGTGGCCTGATTGACTGCCGCCTCCCTGGAAAGCGCAACGCAAGGATGCTGCACCACCCCTCAACAACCAAACTGTGCCTTCACCTGCGCTACGCACACACCACATCACACAACTATCATGCAGTTACACTCTCCCTCACAAACAAAAGTAGACAGACCACAACTCTTTCCCTCACTATTCTCTCAAGTTCTCTGTGGTTTTTCTATACCACGTGGTATCAATTCCTGTATCTTGTCAGCTTCTGCTGGAGAGATTGGTGGGGTGGAACCTTCTGTACTATCCTGCATCTCCCAATAATAGTTAATGTAGAAAAATTATCCAAACAGCCTCGTCAGTAACTCAAGGTTTGGTCTTCCGTTGCATTCCTTTGTATTCCTTTGTGTTCTTTCCTCCTCCTCCTCCTCCTCCTCCTCCTCCTCCTCCTGCCTGCTGCTGGATGTGATGGCTCATGAATAACATGTGAATATGTTCTTAAACCACTCAGTGAAATCATAATTCGACCTGAGAGAGAGAGAGAGAGAGAGAGAGAGAGAGAGAGAGAGAGAGAGAGAGAGAGAGAGAGAGAGAGAGAGAGAGAGAGAGAGAGAGAGAGAGAGAGAGATTCATGGCAAAAAGTAAATTCTTTCATACAAATGCACCACATTAAGCGCCTCCAGCATAAGACTGTATAATTATCAGGCAGGAAGCGCGGCAGTAAACACGTCAAGTCTATAGAGAAGGCAGGGCGTGTTTCACTTGCTGGTCTTGCCTCTCACTTTTTTAATATACGTTTTCTTTTTTTGCTTTTCTTTTTTTTTCCTTGCATAGATTGACAAGGTGTGGAATAATAGTAAGAAAATACAAATTATACAAAAACTGAATTGGTGTCACTCCAGATAATAATCCTGCTCTTTACTACAACAACACCGACAACAACAAAAACAACAACAACAACAACAACAACAACTACTACTAGTAGTAGTAGTAGTAGTAGTAGTAGTAGTAGTACTACTATTCCTACTACTACTGTTATTGACATTCACCTATTAAGACTCAGGAAAAATTTTTCTTTCTCCAACCCTCTGTGCTTCTTAAAAAAATGGAGCTGCGTTTGGAAATAAAAATTCAAATAGCTGAACACAAAAATCATTTAGATGCAAAAGATATCGGACGGTTCAACTTGAGTAAACTGGAGTAAACAATGCAATACATGTTTGATTTAGAGTCAGTATAAAATGGTATTCTTACATTTGCATATAGCCATTATTTATACTCACGCTCTCATATCTTCTTGGCGAATGGCAAACAGAGGAACAAAAAAAAAAATCTTTTCAGTTGCCGCTTCCATACATACAGACAAAAAAAAAATAAATAAATAAAAGTCAATAAAAAAAAAATAAATATGTTTCTGGGAGTGCCTCAATACTCTTAAAAGAACTAGTCACAGGAAGGGGAAAAAACAGAAACAGGCAGAGAATTCCAGAGTTTACCAATGAAAGGGATGAAAGAATGCAGATATTGCTTGACTCCTGGACTATTGAAAGGGAACGGAATAAAGGTGAAAGTCTTGTGTAGCGTCAGCGTGGGGAAGGAGAGACGCATGCTGATGGCAAATTCTGGATAGCAGTGACCATAGAAATAACAACACAAGACAGACTTCCCACATTTTTTTCCATCTTCATATACTTGTGTGCATTTTTTTGTAGCATATCAGTGTATTTGTCAGCATATCAGTGTATTTGTCAGCATATCAGTGTATTTGCTATGGTAAGCTCAGCAGGTATGAAATGTTCTCCAAGGTATGCATTAATTCGTCCATTTATTTATTTATTTATTTATTTACTTATTTACTTATTTATTTATTCACTTATTTATCATCTATTTATTTCATATTCTGCTTTTCATTCCCACATCGTATTGAGAGGCACTTTTGTGACTCACTGTTTCCTTTACATTGAGAAATTACTTGTTTATTACAGTACCGCATAAAGCAAGTGTCTGCAGTGAGTCAGACACTTTGTCAAGCAGCCTTACCTTACATGCACATGGAAAAACATAGGCAAGCATGACAGGCTTCACTTAAATGTAAACCTAAAAATGGAAGGACGTACACTGCGCTACAAAAACAGCTCCGTCCCCTTCACTCACCGGTAAACTGTGAGTGTGTCAGGAGGAGCAGGAAAAAGCCAGTCCGCGTCGTCTGGCCGCGAGGAAGGAAAAACCTCCCGCCGCTGCTGCATCCGACAAGACAAACACAAAATCAGAGGACTGTGTTAAACCCTAAAGACAAAAAGAAAAAAAAAAAAAGTGTCTGAGTTTGATGGTGTCAACCAAGACTGGCTATCATAAGAACATAAGAACATAAGAAATAAAGGAAGCTGCAAGAAGCGACCAGGCTTACACGTGGCAGTCCCTTTATGAAATATACCTACCTATTTCCATTTATTACCCCCATCCATAAACCTGTCTAATCTTCTCTTAAAACTCTCTAATGTCCTGGCACTAACAACATGATTAATGAGTCCGTTCCACTCATCTACCACTCTATTCGAGAACCAATTTTTACTATCTCCTTCCTAAACTTAAATTTTCCAAGCTTGAACCTGTTATTTCTTGTTCTACCCTAGATGCTGATCCAAAGAATTTTGCTTACATCCCCCTTGTTATAACCCTTATACCACTTAAAGACTTCTATCACGTCCCCTCTTAACCTACGTCTCTTTAAAGAATGTAAATTTAATCACTTCAATCTCGCCTCGTAAGGAATACTCCTCATCCCCTGTATCCTTTCTGTCATTCTCCTCTGTACTGATTCTAATAGACCTATATCTTTCCTGTAATGTGGAGACCAGAATTGCACAACGTAGTCTAGATGAGGTCTGACCAGCGTCAAGAATATCATTAATATTACTTCCGGCCTTCTACTTTTAACACTCCTAAAAATTAATCCTAGTACCCTATTTATCCTGTTTCTAGCCTGTATGCATTGTTTTCCTAGACGGAGTTCACAGCTAACTATAACTCCTAAATCTTTCTCGTACCCTGTAACTACCAGAGATTGTTCATTTAATGTGTACCTACTGTGTGGGTTTCCTCTACCTACGCTAAGTATTTTACATTTATTGATATTAAATTGCATTTGCCATATGTCCGTCCATTCATTCATCCTAAATCTGCCTGCAAGGCAGATTTAGGATGAATGGACCCGTTTCTGATCTAATTAATCTATCTTTGTGTCATCCGCAAATTTACTAACATCACTACTATGTCCACTAACCAAGGCATTGATATATATTAGAAATAACAATGTCCCTAATACTGATCCCTGTGGCACCCCACTGATTACATGACCTCACTCGGATTTCGAGCCGTTTATTACAATTCTCTCTCGCCTGTCGCTAAGCCATGACCCTATCCAGCCTAACACCTTCCCATCTATCCCGTGTGCCCTAACCTTTCTCAGGAGCCTTTCATGGGGTACCTTGTCAAATGCTTTACTAAAGTCCAGATACAAGATATCATAACTATCACCATTACTGACTCGTACACTTTACTGTAAAAACTTAACAAGTTTGTCATGCAAGACTTCCCCTTCGTGAAGCCATGCTGTGATTAATTTATCAAGTTATGTTTGTCTAAATGTTCCCTAATGTTCCTCGCTCTTATTAACTCTAATATTTTACCTATAACTGAATTTAAGCTGACAGATCTATAGTTAGACGCTAAAGTTTTATCTCCTTTCTTAAAGATGGGTACTACATTAGCCTGCTTCCACATTACTGGTACCTCACCTGATTCAAGTGATTTCCTAAAGACAGAGACTAACAGCTCACTAATATCCTCTTTGCATTCCTTAAGTACTCTGGGATATATTTCATCTGGTCCTGGTGTCTTGAACTTTTTTTTTAGCCTATCTATCTCCTGTTCCACTATCTCTCTAGTTATGGAAATATCTGTCAGCTTCTCATTCTCATCTGCTCTAAACATCTGTTCACTATCTGGCATATCCTGCATGTTTTCCTGGGTGAAGACAGATAAAAAATACTCATTCAGAATTTTACTAATCTCCTCCCCAGAACTAACCAGCTCCCCATCTGCTGCCTGTAATGGACCTATAGTATCCTTATTCTTCGTCCTCTATTCCTGATAAAATCCGTTGGGGTCCGTCTTCATATGACTGGCTACACTTAATTCATAATTGCCCTTAGCTTTCCTCGTTAACTTCCTGACTGTTCTAACTAATTCATTATATTGTGACCTTAAAACTTCTTCACCTGCCCTTAATGTCTTATATATACTTCTCTTCCACCCTATATAATGTTTTAACCTAGCAGTCATCTATTTAGGATAATTTTTCTGTGATCTTATTGCCCTATACGGGATATATGCTAACTGACCTGTATGAACTTTATCTACGAAATATTTATACAATTCATCTACATTTACTTCACCTAATTCCCTCATCTCGGCCCCTACCATCCTCTCTACTCCCTCATCTACTCGCCTCGACCTCACCTCTCTCATTTCAGCATGACCTGACATTCCACCATACTCACACCCATCTATCTTCATCTATCTTCCGAACACATCTTACCTCCTCTTGTCCTACACTCTCACACCTCACCTCACCTCTCACATCTTGCCTTATCTCTCTCAACTCCATCCCGGAACTGACCTCACCCTGCATCCGTTGCCAGTCAACTCCTTGGAGCTACCTTTTTAATTCCTCAAATTCTGCTCTCTTAAAGTCAAGTATTTTACTAGTGTTTTTGCTTCTAAAACTTTCTTCCCATTTTAAATTGTACCTAATTTTCCTATGGTCAATGTTACCTAGCTGTCCTCCAACCTCTACCTACGTGACTGCTTCCTCCCTGTTAGTAAGAATTAAATCTAGAATATTATTCCCCCTTGTGGGTTCTACGACTACCTGTTTTAAAAAATTATCCAGAATTACCTTAACAAATTCTGCTTCCTTCTTACCCACCATCAGACTCCAGTCGATATTCCTAAAATTAAAATCTCCTACCACACATACCTGACTGTACCTGCCTGCTCTATTTATTTCCTGCCACAGTGAGGTGTTAATTTCCTTTGTACTGGTCGGTGATCTGTACACTACTCCCACTACTGTACACTGCTGTACTACTACTGCTTTGTTATCTGTTTTAAATCTACTGTTAATACAACACTGTAATGTGTCCCTAACGTATAACGCAACGCCTCTTCCTCTCGTGTTTTCCCTATCTTTATAGAACTATGTATAACCATCTCTCTTGACCTCTGGATTAAATACTTTTCCTCACATATCTAACCAAGTTTCAGTTAAAGCAATGATATCAAATTTCTCTACACACACTATTCTTCTAAGCAAGTCTATTTCATTCAAAATACTGCTACATTTTGTGTGGTAAATACTTAAGCTATTTCTCACCTTCCCTGAGCTAGCTACCTTTCTAGATTTAACTAATTTCTCCTATGTTTACTCCTCACAACACCTGCTTCCCACAACCCTTTCCCGTATATGAAGTGAGTTATGGCAAATAATTGGCGCATTTTGTGCGCTCGAGCTCGATCTGTAGTGATGAGGCGATAGTTGCGCGAGTTGCGAGGCAGAAACCTTCGCCCACATGCCGATAAATCGAAATATGCAAAATACAGCAAAAAAGGTGAGTCTGACGAAGAAATTAAATAAAATAACAAAGATACGCCTTCAAAAGTTACCAAGAAGTGTTTCCGAAAATGAAATCGAAACTTTTATATACGATGCACATCAAAAGGTGCTCCTGGCCAAATCATCGTTGTGCCCTCCAGGGCCAGGCAGGAGCGGTGGGGTGTACAGATGTGCGGTAACAAAAATAGAGCCCCCTCGCTCCGCTACGGGAATGATCCCTCCAAAGATATTAAATACGTTACTAAATGATTAAGAAAATCATAAATTATCTTTCATTCGCTGACAAGGAAAATAAAAACGTGAGGAAAACTTGTAGCGAAGGTGAGGTGCTACTTGGTCGCCCGGAAATTGCTCAAGCGAGAAGTGTAGCCCCCCAACTATGACTCTTGGTCATAGCAGTGTTTAGTCCTTGAAGGGTAACAATTTCCAGTGTCATAACAGTGTAGCTCTGGCAAAGGAAATTTAGCCTGGGTATTTTCTCTTTATTCAGCAAAAACATGAACAATATATACAAAAATTACTTAACATAACAAACGACACACACAAAATTATAGAAAAAGAGAGTGTATGTGTGTGTGTATGTCTGTGTGAAGAAAGGAGTAATATGATGTATTGAGAAGATGTGTAACACATGTGTCAAAGAGCGTGCACAGAATGTGTACGAGTAAGAGAAATGTATAAAGTGAGGAAAGAAGAGATGAAATACAAGTCTGTGCAGTAGAGAGAGTGAAAACTGGAAGGGTGAAAAAACACAGAAAACGGAGTTCTAGGAGCGGTGACTTGTGTCCCGCTACAGTATTCCCCCCCTAGTGACGAGGGAGGAGGAACGTAACCGTCTTCTGGTGCCGAGTGGTGTTGGTTGCGACGTTCTGGCCGATGGTGTTGATGACGGCCGGGTCACTGTGAAGGAGGTAGGCAGGCTTGACTCGGTCGATGGAGATGGTGTCAGCCTTACCATCCTTGTCCACAGTGACCGTCTTTCTCCTCCTGCTCAGGACTTTAAAGGGGCCTTGGTAGGGCTGCTGCAGGGGCTTCTTCACAGCGTCAACCCTGACGAACACGTGCGTGCAAGTGTCCAGATCCTGGCTGACAAAAGTCTTGGAGGGAGACGTGCGAGGCTGGACAGGCTGCAGACGCTGCATGAAGTCAGAGAGGTTGGCAGCAAAGTCCTGAACGCTGCAAGGAGTAGAGCGAGGTGCAGGAGTTAGGACTTCGCCAGGTAACCTGAGCTTGGTACCATAAACGAGCTCGGCGGAGGAGTGGTGTAGGTCTTCCTTTAGTGATGTCCGTATGCCAAGGAGGACGAGAGGAAGTGCCTGGAACCAGTCTGCACGTGTGGCAGAGGCAGCTAAGGAAGACTTCAGCTGACGGTGGAATCTCTCAACGGTGCCGTTTGCCTGCGGGTGGTAACTGGCTGTTCTGAAGCGTTGGATGCCTAGTAGTGACATCACCTTGTTCCACATACTGGACTCGAACTGGCTGCCACGGTCAGAAGTGAGGCTGAGAGGGACACCGAACCTGGAGATCCAAGTAGTGATGAAGGCACGTGCGACGGAGTCCGTTGTGATGTCAGCCAAAGGTGCAGCTTCCGGCCAGCGTGTGAAGCAGTCGACGCAGGTGAGAAGGTACCGGTAACCGTCAGAGTAGGGTAGTGGTCCAACGAGGTCGACATGCACGTGGTCGAACCGTGAAGAGACTGGAGTGAAGGCGGCCGCAGGAGAGCGTGTGTGTGTCGCCACACCTTGGAGGCTTGGCACTTGACACATGTGCGGGTCCACAGCCTGACGTCTTTGTTGATGCCAGACCAGATGAAGCGTGAGGTCATCATCTGCTGAGATGCTCGGATGCCAGGGTGGGAGAGGTCGTGCAGCTGACGAAAAACACGATACCGGTGGGTCTTCGGCAGGTAGGGCCGACAGGAATCGGTGGAAGTGTCAGCGTAAACGTGCACTGTGGTTCCTGGGAGTTGTATCTTCTTCATCTGTAGTGCGGGGTTGTCTTGGAGTTGTCGCAGCTCTTCATCGTTGGCCTGGTCAGCAGCGATGGCAGTGTAGTCGATGGGAGAAGATGACACAGCAGAGATGTTGCGCGAGAGAGCATCAGCTGGGGCGTTGTGTTCACCTTTGACGTAGCGCAAATCCGTGGTGAACTGCGAGATGAAGTCGATGTGACGCAGTTGTCGCGGTGAACAGGAGGTCTTGATGTGCAGGGACTTCGAAGTGAGTGGCTTGTGGTCGGTGTATACATGGAAGTTGCGACCTTCCACAAAGTACCGGAAACGCTTGATGGCCTTGTAGACGGCGAGAAGATCCCTGTCGTAAGTACTGTACTTGGATTCTGCCTTGTTAAATTTCTTTGAATAGAAAGAGAGCGGTTTCCAACCTCCGTCGACATACTGCTGTAGAACTGCTCCGATGCCAATGTCAGAAGCGTCTGTGGCGATAGAGATGATGCCATCTGGGGCAGGGAAGCTGAGAGGTGAGACGGAGCTGAGAGCTTGTTTTGCTGCTGTGAAAGCTTCCTCAGTGGCTGGAGTCCAGACTAAGGAGATGGACTGTCCTCTCTTGCAAGGCTTGATCATCGCGTAGAGGGGCTGAAGAAGTAGTGAGCAGCAGGGGATGAAGCGGTTGTAGTAGTTCAGCATCCCCAGGAATTGCTTGAGTTGGCGCTGTGTTGTAGGCTTGGGGAAGTTCTGGATGGACTCGCACTTTTCTTGCAGTGGAGTGATGCCTTCCAAGGAGACAGTGTGGCCAAGGAAGGTGATGGAGGGGACCCCAAACACAGACTTGTCGACGTTGACTTGCACCCCGTAGTCTTGCAAACGGGTGAGTACTTGCTGGAGGTGCTGTTGGTGTGTCTCTGCGTCAGGACTGGCGATGAGGAGGTCGTCGATGTACGCGAAGCAGAAGGGGAGACCTCGAAGGACTTCGTCAATGAAGCGTTGGAAGGTTTGAGCGGCATTCCTCAAACCAAAGGGCATCTTGACGTACTCGAACAATCCGAAGGGTGTGATGAGAGCAGTCTTCGGAATGTCCGCTGGATGGACGGGGATGTGGTGAAAAGCTTTCACAAGGTCGATCCTCGAGAAGTAGGTGCATCCGGAGAGCTGAGAAGAGAACTCCTGGATGTTAGGCACTGGGTACCTGTCCTCGACGGTGCGCGAGTTGAGAGCGCGGTAGTCTCCACATAGTCGTAGTTCGCCATTTTTCTTAGGCACGATGTGGAGAGCGGAAGATTAGTTGCTGGAGCTGGGCCGTATGATGCCTTGCTGAATGAGGGACTTGAACTCTGCCTTGGCTTGTCTGGCGCGCTCTGGAGATAGGCGGCGGGCCTTGGCGTGGGTAGGAGGTCCCTTGGTCTCGATGTGGTGCGAGACGTGGTGTGTGACCGGCTTGCTGGCTGAGTACGGCTGCGTCAGCGTAGGGAAGGACTTCAGCAGGGAGGAGAACTGGTGGTCTGCCTTGACGAGGGAGATCTGTGTGCTATCACCATGAGTGACCTGTCCCTTTGTTGTGACTGAGGTGAGAGGATCGAGCAGCTTCCGACCCTTGATGTCCACTAGGAGACCGAAGTGTCGGAGGAAGTCAGCACCTAGAATTGGTTGCGTGACAGCTGCTACGTAGAACGTCCACTCGAAGGTACGGCGGAGGTTCAGGTGAAGTTGCAAGGTGCGTCGCTTGTACACAGGAATCTCCGTACCATTGACGGCGTGAAGGTGAAGGAGGGGAGGCAACGTCCGGAGTACACCAGGGGCAGGGAGAATACTGACGTCTGCACTAGAGTCGATGAGGAACTTGGTCCGGGAGAGAGGGTCATACAACTTCAGTAGCGCAGACGAGGTGTCGCGAACACTATGCGCCGCTAGTGCTCGCTGTTGGGGTTTAAAGACTTGGCGAAGGTACAGGGAGCCTTACAATTTCTTGCGTCTTTCCCGAACTCTTCATGGTAGTAGCAGAAACTAGAAGTCTCCGGCGTCTTACTCTTTGAACGATGGCAGCACCGGAAGTGGTGACTGGAGGAAGAACGCGAACATGAGCATGAGCGTTCTCTGACCTCTCTCCGAAGATCTCTCACTTCAAGTATAAGCTGTGAGACGAGCTCAACAAGTTGCTTGGTGCTGTCTTCTGCTGAGATGGAGGCTACGGAGTCGACGTCATCAGGCATTGTGCTGAGTGGACCACCACGTGACTGTGTAAAGTACACTACAGGCGCCGGAAAGTCCGGGAGCCACAGCGGTGAGGAGTGAAGGCGTGAGGCGCCGGTGTGACCGGGTGCCACAGCGGTGAGAGATGCCGCACTGGGGCAATGTCACTTCACTCACCACTGAACGAACTGTACGTTATCCTTGGCACTGCACTCACCACTGAACGAACTGTACGTTATCCTTGGCACCGCACTGTAAGTAATCCACGGATGACAGTGTTAATCCTGGGCGATGGACCGTAGGTAATCCCCAATGAAGAGCTGTAGGTGGAGGCGGGACGAGGCCAGTGGGAGGGCTCCAGGTAACAGCAGGAAACTGGAGGGGCCGGCAGAAGTTACGTGGAGGAGCGTCCGCGACTGGGAGAGACTGCTGGCCAGTGGCGAGGGCCAGCTGGAGAGTGCCGTGGGGTAGGGCGCCGTGAGGGTGGCCGGGCGGAGGGGGGCGGCATACGGGCGGCTGGGGGCGGCGGCCGGCGGGGTGGCGGCCGGGGTCTGCTGCTGGAGGCGGCGACACCGGCGAAGGGGCAGCTGCCGGAAGATTCGCCCGTAGCCGACCGCGTCGCCTTGGCCAGGTGGTTGGAGGATAGCAGCAGGGTGGACTTGGCTGCTCACTCCGGAACAACGGGGTTACCAATTGTAGCGAAGGTGAGGTGCTACTTGGCCGCCCGGAAGTTGCTCAAGCGAGAAGTGTAGGCTCCCAACTATGACTCTTGGTCATAGCAGTGTTTAGTCCTTGAAGGGTAACAATTTCCAGTGTCATAACAGTGTAGCTCTGGCAAAGGAAATTTAGCCTGGGTATTCTCTCTTTATTCAGCAAAAACATGAACAATATATACAAAAATTACTTAACATAACAAACGACACACACAAAATTATAGAAAAAGAGAGTGTATGTGTGTGTGTATGTCTGTGTGAAGAAAGGAGTAATATGATGTATTGAGAAGATGTGTAACACATGTGTCAAAGAGCGTGCACAGAATGTGTACGAGTAAGAGAAATGTATAAAGTGAGGAAAGAAGAGATGAAATACAAGTCTGTGCAGTAGAGAGAGTGAAAACGGAAGGGTGAAAAAACACAGAAAACGGAGTGCTAGGAGCGGTGACTTGTGTCCCGCTACAAACTAATATTTTCAGAAATCTACAACGACGAGCCTCTAAAAAAAGGGAGACAAATAGTGTGGGCCGGCTCTAGTCATCAAAGCCCACGTCACCTTGACTTTTCAAGGCGACAATCAACACACACAGAGACAAATAAGAACACTTCACAGAACTATACAAGCTTTCCTCTCTTTGATTTTACTTGAATAAAGCTGCAACAAAGGTTATGACGCTAAAAAGTTACCTTAGGCTAGGTCACAAATATCATGGTGGTAACGCTTCCCGGGAAATCAGAGTTAAAAATAATATCAATACCAATTGAATATCAATACCAATTGAATATTCCTCTAGGTATTAATTTAGAGGCTATTCACAAAATTATTCAGGAATCCAGTCACTCTTAAGGCGGGGCTGGTAATGGTAAGTTAGCAGGGCAGGAGCAGGGAGCGTCCGTCCTCTCCCTCTGACATCCGCCTGGTGACTGAAGGCTTCGGGGAATTGGGTTGCACACTTTGTTTAATCTACAGGTGGCGCTGCGCTCTCTCTCTCTCTCTCTCTCTCTCTCTCTCTCTCTCTCTCTCTCTCTCTCTCTCTCTCCGCCTTTTGTTTACATTTGAGAATTGGAGTTTTTTTGTTTTTTCGTGTTTCATTCAGATTTTTGGGGTTTGTTGGTTGTGGACGTGTTTGTAAATTGTGTTTTGATGTTTTGCTGTTTTTATTTAAGTGGTTTAAGTATAAGTGGTGTTTTTTTGTGTTTTTCATGTTTATTTATTTATTTTATT
This sequence comes from Scylla paramamosain, assembly GCF_035594125.1. Lineage (NCBI taxonomy): Eukaryota > Metazoa > Arthropoda > Malacostraca > Decapoda > Portunidae > Scylla > Scylla paramamosain. The sequence continues at coordinate 12,355,461 of NC_087178.1, forward strand.
TATTTTTTTTTTAGATCACTTGCTTATGGCGCATTGAAAATTCCTGTTATTTGTACTGTTAATATTTTTACTACTACTACTACTACTACTACTACTACTACTACTACTACTACTACTTCTACTATTACGAGTGTTCTACTTTACAAATCAAGTTTCTTTACTGGATTTACTACCAAAACTTTCACTTATATACTTAGAAGGTAGAAATTGGGATTGTTGTTGTTGTTGTTGTTGTTGTTGTTGTTTATTTATTTATTTATTTATTTATTTATATATATGTGTGTGTGTGTGTGTGTGTGTGTAAGTGTGTAATAATAATAATAATAATAAATGGTTTATTATTTAGGCAGTTGACAAACTGAAAATGTACATAGGGGATGGGGAAAAACTTAACATTAATCCTAAAGGTAAGTCTAATCTAGGAGGGAAATACTATTGATTTATGGCTCGCACCATGGTGGGAATCGCACTGAGTCTGTACCGGTCCGTGCGCGGCGCCTTCAGGGGCGTTATTTTGTTGTGGTGTCTGGTGGCACGGACCGGGCGAGGCGCGTCGGGCGGCAGCATGTTTCTGAGACGTGGATGATGCAGTAGTCCCCTCCCAAACTTCTCCAGAGCCTCTCGGTGCCTGGTGGATATTCTGGACAGACTCAGGGTGGTCAGGGCTTCTTCATAGGTGGTGTATGCAGGGCCAAGGATGACCCTGCATGCCCTTTTCTGCACACTCTCTAGCTGTAGCTGTTGAGTGTGTGTGAGGGAGGAGGACCACGCTGGGGAGGCGTACATGAGTTTGGGGAGGATGAAGGTAAGGTACACCCCCCTTAACTCATCTGTCGGCGTCCCCAGCGACCTGAGTCTGCGCAGCATGTACAGCTTGTAGGTAGCTGATCTCACGGTGCTGGCGACATGCTGCTTCCAGGTCAGCTGGTCGTCCACCGTGACTCCGAGAAGCTTGGCACATTGGACCACCTGGAGGGGGTGAGGGCCCACTGTGAGCCGGGGAGGGGGCACTGGTACAGAGGAGGTACAGAAATGCATCACCACAGTTTTGCTGTGGTTGATGGTCATCCTGCTCTCCTCTGTCCACGTTTGCAGTCGCTCCAGAATTGCTTGCAGTGGCGAGTAGTCCGGGTTCTTGGTGGAAACTGGGACGCCCACGGTGCAGTCGTCCACATACTTCCAGTGATGGGGGGTGTCGGTGAGGGCGTCGTTGATGAGGAGGAGGAAGCATAGAGGACCCATCTTGGTCCCCTGGGGGACTCCACATGTCAGCTGTTGGAAATTAGAGACAGAGCCCTGATAGCGAACGGCCTGACGTCTCCCTGTGAGGAAGTCGGCTAGCCACGCTATCAGATTAGGAGGGAGACCCAGACTTACTGCCTTGCTGATGACAACAGTGTGATCAACAAGATCAAAGGCTTTTTTGAAGTCCACAAAAGCAACAGCTAGAGAGGTGTTTCGCTTGTCCAGGTGGCTGTGGATGAATTCAAGGAAGCTGGTCAGGTAATGTGAGGTGGAGGTGGCTTTAATATTTCCGAATTGTCTGATATCCACGGTGTTACAAATTTTGGTGTAGGCCCAGTCATATACAAAATCTTCACAAATAAGGCTAGGGATGGGAGTGATAGAGACTGGCCTGAGGTCATTGAGTGACTGAGGACTGGAAGTTTTGGGGATGGGGGTGACGTAAGATGTCTTCCAGTCCGCGGGGCAAGAGTGTTGGGAGAGTGAGGCGTTTATTATGGAGCATAGCGGTGTTGCTAGCTCTACAGCAAATTCCTTGTAAATTTTTATAGGAAGGTCAGTGGGTGTGGTGGATCTTGGTTTAAATTTAAGTATTCTCTTAAAAACATCCATCGCCTGGACAGTGTGTGGAAGGGAAAGAGCGGGAAGATAGGCAGGAAGCGGAGTGGTGTGGAGGGGAGGAAAGGTTTGACAGATAGCAGCAAAGTGATCGTTCATCCCCTGAGCCGCGAGATTAGCAGGAAGGTGGCTACTTTGAGAGAGTCATACTTAATCCAACCGCCGTTCACCGGCGCTTGTTTACCAAGCAGCCGGCACCTGCGGTCAGGATTACCCCTTTGGAGGGGACGACAGGGTAGCGGGCTAAAGCCAGCACTACTCACACCTACCGTCTTCAACGGCACAGGTGATGCGAAACCTACCTGCCGAAGTCGCCCCCGACAGGATTCTGGTTCTGAGGACGCCACCCTCAGCCAGGCGGTTGGCTACCTGAGCTACTAGGCCCGCCGCAGCACGACAAACCGTTCGCAGACTACGAGCTCTGCTAGGACGCTCTGGGTCCGAGAGGACGTGCACGGAGGCTCTATGCACGCCCCTCGGACCCGAGGGGGACTGGGACCGCATCCACCCCGTGTACCCCATTTCAAAGCCATGAACCCGCTGGCATTTGAGGGCAGGAAGAGCGCTACCCCCCAACCAGCGGGCCGTCATCCCGGAAGCGCCAGAGTGACTACCGCTGTCGAGGGTTAGTGGGTTTAGCCCACCGACTCGGCAAATCACCCTGACGGCCCACCACCCCAACGAGGTAGAGAACTCGAAGGAGCAGAAGGACTCCGGACCAGTGAAGCTGTTCTGGGTTCCGAAGCCTGGCAGAACCCCATTACTCTATGAATGCTTATGAGAAGGGAGGATGGAATACTTGTCCAACTCTCCGCCCCACATTCATCTCGCGGGGAAGCACTTTAGCCGCAGGCCCAATCCTGCCTCGGCAGGCTTGTGCCTACGTTACCAGCGGGCGCCACTAGGAGGCAGGCTTCCCCAGTAACTAAGTCTCAAGGAGGTTTTTCACGTCACTCGGGGAGTCACGGCATGACACGATCCCGGGACCTCCAGGAGTCATAGTGTGTGTGTGTGTGTGTGTGTGTGTGTGTGTGTGTGTGTGTGTGTGTGTGTGTGTGTGTGTGTGTGTGTGTGTGTGTGTGTGTGGTGTAACATTACGAGTGGAACAATATTTACGAGTATGGGTCAGTAGGTCTGTCTTCTGGTATATTTAGTAGTTTAAGGAAATCAATGACAACTACGTATTGTGCACGAAAAATGGCATACCGTAAATACGAGGCCATGAGAGAAAAATATAGTTAGGTCACTATGTCTGCATTTTCTTCGCTTACAGTAATTGTTATCACGAAAGAATATACGAGTAACGGAAGAGGCATACGTTTATATTGTGCAAACATTATGCTGTATTAATATCCCACTGACTAATTAAGTTAGACTTTTGGTTAAGTACTCACTGCAGGGCACGATAAACTATTTATTAAAGTATTTTACAAAAAAATTGTGAAAATATATTCATTGGAATGAAATATTCCAGTTTCTGCCGCTATTTAAAACTACTTTGTCCATGTCTGTGCCTGCCCGCACATCCATCTGTCCCTCTGTCTATTTGTCTGTCTGTCTGTCTGCTTCCTTGCCTTCTATTTTTGCCTGCCTGCCTGTCTGCCTGCTTCTTTGCCTGCCTATCCTCTTCAAGTTAGCCTGACTATTTCCCTGTCACCCTGTCTGTCTGCCTGCTTTCTTTCTTTCTTTTTTGTATGCCCATCCACCTCTTTCCCCGCAAGTTAGTCTTTCTGCCTCTTTGCTTGCTTGCTTGCTTGCTTGCTTGCTTGCTTGCTTGCCTCCCTGCCTGTCTGTTTGACCGTCTGCCTTCCTGCCTGCCTGCCCCCCCCCCCTCTCTCTCTCTCTCTCTCTCTCTCTCTCTCTCTCTCTCTCTCTCTCTCTCTCTCTCTCTCTCTCTTTCTCTCTCTCTCTCTCTGATGATTATCTAAACAAGTCAAAACATTATTTAAACCACTACTACGAAATACCAAGGTACTTGAAGGCTTGTCTGTAAGTGGTATCAGTGTGAACAGGTTACATCACGCTCCTATACAATCATGATTTACGCAGCACACCCTCCATAGTAGGTTGGCAGGCACTTCCCACACGTTAAGGAGTCCTTCTTCATTTCGCTCTCTAATTTAAATTTCTTTATACAAATGAAATTAAACTTCGGGATTTAAATGGTCACTTTCTTTCTTAGCGCATAAACAATAATGTGCTGGACAAATATAACGAAAATATTTATATTAAAAAAAACAATAATAATATTCGAGCCACACTCCAAAGTAACGAAAGCTTTCATAGATATAGGAACACATTGCAAAGGTCGCACTGAAATATGATTCATCACCGTACAACTACCATACCTAATTCCCGGGAGCAGACTCATGCAGGAGAGAAAAAGATGAAACACCAATAAATACTGGTAGAGAGTCATGAGAACAT
>NC_087178.1:12364750-12384750 GCF_035594125.1 Scylla paramamosain
CAGGTTGGTTGTTTTTGGAGTTGCCAGGGTCAGTCAGTCAGGGTAAGTCCAGGGAAGTGCTACGCACTCACCTTGCCGAGATCAGAAGGGTGGTGGTGGTGGTGGTCTGTACAGTTGGAGTTGCTCTTTGGAGTTGGTAGGATGAGTCAGATTGGTGGTCAAAGTCAAGCTGGGAGCCTGGGAAGGGTAGGGAGGTGCTGCACACTCACCTCCCGTGCTTCCCAGGTGGGGTGGTGGTCTTTGGGGTTGTCAGGGTCAGTCAGTTGGTATTGTTTTATTTTTATTATTTATTGTTGATTGCCAGACTCAGTCAATTTTATTGAGGGGGGAGTAGGAGTTTTATTGTTTTTGTTTTATTTACTTATTTTTTTCATTTATCTTTTTTTATTACTTTTATTATTTTTTATAACTATATATATTTTATTCTTTTTGGTCTGGCAGTCCGTAGACTTGGGGAGAGAAGGGAAGTGCTGTGCACTCACCTCCCTTGCTCTCCCGAGGTCCGAGGTGGTAAGGAGGTTTTTATTTATCTTTATTTATTTATTTATTTATCTTTATTTATTTATTTATTTTATTTTATTTATTTATTTATTTTTTTTTTTTTTGCGTGGTAGGTTAGGAGACAAGGGAAGTGCTATGCACTCACCTTAATTCTTTTTTTTTTTTTTTTTCTATCTTTTGCCGGAGACAAGGGAAGTGCTATGCACTCACCTTAATTCTTTATTTATTTTTTTTTTTTCTATCTTTTGCCTGGTAGGTTGGAACAGAAGGGAAGTGCTATGCACTCACCTTTATATTTTTTTATTCTGTTAGGTGAAGAGAAGAGAAGTGCTATGCACTTACCTTTATTTATTTATTTTTTTTTTTTTTTATTATTATTTTTTGCCTGGTAGTCCGTAGACTTGCCAGGGTTAGGTAGGGGAGAGAAGGGAAGCGCTGTGCACTCACCTCCCTTGCTCTCCCGGGGGCCGGTAAGGCGGTGCCTTCCTCCCCTGGGGAGGGGTAGGGAGGTGCTGCGCACTCACCTCCCCTCCTCCCCGTGGGCAGTTCCATCACACATGGTGATGGAGGGATGCTCTTTCAAGGTTTTTGTGAGTTCCGAGAGGGGGATTCGAACCTACGCGCCCCTCACTTCCCTCACGCCAAATTCCAAGTGCATCACTCTACCCACTGGGCCACGAGGGCCCTTTTTTTTTTTTTTTTAAAGTTGGTCTATTTCCCCATCTTCCCCATCTTTTTTGTAAAGTTGCTCTATTTAACCACCTTATGCTCACGCCAGTATGTATTAAAGAATTATGATGTCAATTATTTTCATGACGTTATTTATTTATTGTATTTTGTATGGGATATGACCGCTGGCATCCCACACACACTGGGTTCCCAAGACTGTCACTACGCCATGAAACCCCAACGGTAAACAAGATATATTTGAACACATCATTTCCCTTCCTGTGTTCATGCAGCACCAAAAGTTCAATAAGAAAAACTGCTGCTCATTCTAATGTGAACGTTCATCCCACAGTGATAATTAGATAACTGTTGACTTGTGGGAGTATGTCGTGGAGTACAAATAGCAGTAGGTAAGATCAGAGAACTTTACAGAGGCAGGAATTCCTTGGTTATGGAGCAGCCTTCTGGAACCCTCCCCTGTGCTGCACCACCACCACCGACAACAACAACAATAACAACAACACACCATTACACCTGTCCATCCTGCAGCACGAGAATGACTCAGCCCAGAGAACCACGGATTGCTTTATTCGTAATTCACGTCCACTCTCAACATAGACATCAATCAAATTATGTCACTGAAAAAAGTTGGTGAAGCACTCACTTCTTCACACAGGCTTTACTACCTATCAGCAGGATGAAAGCTTCCGACTGGGAGGAAGGGCGGCGTCGGGAAGGATTAAGGGAGAGAGGGTAGGGGGGACCAGCGGAGGCTGGAAGTGTGTTTATGCTTCATAGGTATAAAAAAGAATACTGCATGAAAAAGAAGAAAGACCTGTGCCCCTCCCACCCCTGCTCCCCGCGTGAGGCGAAACGTAGTGAAGTGGTACTGTTGTTGTTGTTGTTATTATTATTATTATTATTATTATTATTATTATTATTATTATTATTATTATATTATTAATTATTATTATTACTATTATTATTATCATTAAAATTATTATTATTACCGTCATCATCGTCATCAGCACCATCATTGTAGTGTAGCTGGTTCGTGTCCTTTTATTTCCGCGTCGTATCTTGTAAGCTGTAAGTTTTAATAGTTCAGTATTTGTAACGATGGAGACCTTGTTTTTTTATTCTTTATGCTCTGCACGGTGTCATTGGCATTTACATCTATATTTTCTAAATAACTAGGAACGACAACAACAAGAGCAACAACAACAACAAGAACAACAAAAAAAAACACTTACAATCACATTAGCAGGAACAATAAAGAGTACAAACATGCAATAAGACCAAACAACAACAACAACAACAACAACAACAACAACAACAACAACAAGCAAAAGCAATCATAAAAGATTATTAAAAAGAAAAAGAAAAAGAAAAAGACAATAAGAATGAAAACAATATAATGACAGGCAGATGCGGGTGAGCACGGGGTCTGGGATATACTGTGTCATGTTAACACCAGTAAAAAAAAAAAATGACAACTGCGACAGCTAACCCTTCCCCACTACCACGCAAATATGCACCACAAACGCCACCACCACCACCAGTACCACCACCACCATCATCACCACAACACCATCACAAAAACGACCATAGCAACAACACAAGACTGGCATAGGTTGACAGCATATAGGGTTGCAAAAAAAATAAGTAAATTATATATAAAGTAAATTATATATATATATATATATATATATATATATATATATATATATATATATATATATATATATATATATATATATATATATATATATATATATATATATATATATATATATATATATATATATATATATATATATATTAAAGAAAATAAAGGAAAGAAAGAAAATGAAAAATAGAAAAAAAAATTAATCTATCAAAAAAGCTTCCATGTTTTAATACAAAAGAAATAAGAGTGAAAAGAAACCAAACTTTAAAAAAAATCTAAATACTCGCAACCTTCCTGGAAAGGTAAGGACTAGAAAAAAAAATCCTGAAAAAAAAAGGGAAAAGAAAAGAAAGAAAAAGACGAAGTGATCTGACGTATCATGTGGAGTTTTGGCGCAATATTACCTCCACTTCACGCAGGAGAGAGAGAGAGAGAGAGAGAGAGAGAGAGAGAGAGAGAGAGAGAGAGAGAGAGAGAGAGAGAGAGAGAGAGAGATTGCTGAATAATGTATGAAAGAACAAGAGAGTAGATAAATAAATATATGTGAGAAGGAAGATATTAATAACAGAGAAATGAAAACAAAATTAAATTGGTTAACTTCCCAGCCACCACTACCACCACCATGTCACCGCCACCAGCTTGAACTGCAGTCAAAGGGAGCGCCATACATATGTTTAATTTTGGCAGGGCGAATACTGGTGAATATATATATTTTTTTTTTTTTTGTGTGTGTATTTTTACCTCACCAGACTAGAAGATTCTCGCGGCTTCCTGACAACGAGGTTTTCCCTATCTGCCAAAATACTAGTTGATTATCGACTTATAGTTCATTTGCTGATATGATCCTCACTCTATATAACTCTGTTTCATCTCCTTTTGAAATATTGCGTTCAAGCATGGTGATCAGCTCGAAGCATGTAAACAAAATCTGAACCCACCGCACCGCTGCCCACGCCTGTGTGTACACTGTACTGTACATGCCGCTCTGTGATGCACAAGAGAGAGCTGTATCCTGGAGGGAAGGAGGAGGGATACCCAATGGGGGGAACCCAATCCCTGATATGTTCGTGGCAGAAACTGGAGAGGGCAGCACCGTCAACGCACAGCTCGAAGCATGTAAACAAAACCCGAGCCCATCACAATGCTGCCCACGCCTGTGTTCGTACATACATGCTGCTCTGTGATGCCTCTCGCCTCTGTTGCTGTGTGGGGCAAGAAAAGCCGTACACTCCCATGGGCTCAGCTGTATTTATTCCTCTGGGATGCCAGACGGTAGGATTTTTTTTTTTTTTTTTTGGGGGGGGGATATTTTGGTCATTAGCAGAAAATACAAGTGTCTTTAAGCAAGCGATTACTGAGCTGATGCTGCCAGCCACAACTATTGCTTGATGAATAAGACACCGTGGTGTGTGTAATATTGCATATGATAGGAATGTCTTACATGGCAAGATATCTAGCATGTTCAAATAATTTCAAGTAAAATGTGGTGTGAAATACGAGTACAGAGCACCAGGTAAATGTCCAATCTTACTGAGGCAGGATGGAAGTACTTTGTGTATATTAATTCGTGTTGTATGTGACTGTGTATGATTGGCATTACATGAATAAGCAAACCTGGGATGTGGGAGCTGGTGTCAATATATGTGTGTACCCCAACATAGCCCATGAGTGGGTAAAACTATTTCTGGGCATCTGTCTGGCTGCAAATTCTTTTCCTTTACTGGTTCTTGAAATATGAATATGAACAAGTTTTCATTATTTCTTTATCTTATAGAAAATATTTTCATTATACTTTCAGAATTTAAGTAAGAATTTACCAATTTAAATATGATTCCAGGTGATTGCTGTGGCTCCAAGTCTTGGGAAAACCATGTGTGGAGCACAAGCAGTCTGTCCACACTGAAAATTTTGAGCTCAAGCATACCTGCAGCACAACACATCTGCTGAACAATGCAGTTCCAATTCCTGCAGATACACGAACTTCAGGCACATACCACACAGCATTTCTGTGACTACAGAAATAACTCTGTATAACTAGTAATGTTTAATTTAGTTGTGGTAAATGTGATTAAATGACATTCATGATGAAGTAGTTTTTAAACAACAGATCCTAAATATTGATTAATAACATTCACAACCTTATTGAAGCCTATATACTGTATGTACTATATTACATTATATGATGAGCTTTCATTTCAGTATATACATATTTGCTAGCAGATACCATTCAGCAATCTCATAATTCCCACTATTATCTAACCCATTTTCTATGAACATAAGAAAATAAGGGAATGTGCAAGAAGCCGTCAGGGCTACACATAGCAGTCCCTGTATGAAACGTGTCTACCTTTTTCCACCTATCATCCCCATCTATAAATCTGTCTAATCTTCTCAAGCTCCCTGTTGACTCTGCACAAACAACCTAATTACAGAGCCTACTCCCGTCATCTACCGTTCTGTTTGAGAACCACTTCCTTCCTCTCTTTTAATCTAACTTGATCAAGCTTGAATTAAAAACAGAGATGGGAAGAAATCATGTGGTTATTTTTCCTCCAAAAAATAAATAAATAAATAAAAATAAATAATAATATGAATATAAATATGAATATCAATATAAATATGAATAAATAGAATATAATAAACCAACTTCTGCCTCCACTACTAACAAATCCTATCTTCTTTCACCATTTGTCCATACACAATCATACATTTCTTTATATACTAATATTTCACAATATTTATAACTTAATTTTGTCCAATCCTTGCTTTCCAGTTACCAAAATGCTTCTTTTTACAGACTGAATTGTGGTAAAGTGGCTTACAGCAGGAAAGGAAACACAATTGGCACATCTGAGTCAAGCATGTTAACTGATGTGATGAGCAATGTGAACAAGTATTTTTTAGATTTGGTGGAAATAATGACTGTATATAAGGTTTATAATTACTGTTAATCACTTACTTGAAGAGGACAGTTGTTGTGGGTATGGGAAAAGTGTAAGATGGCAGAGGTGAGATAGAAAGAGAAAAGCTGTTAACCTATTCTGTTACTAACAGAGGTAATAGCATTACTCAAGAAAATAAATGCATATAATAGTATGCTAATAATGATACAAAGTTATGCTAATATATTCCATATTTCCTTATTTACAGGGACACCATCCACACCACCCAAGACAGTCCAGCAATCTGGAAGGAAGACCAGCACAATACCACAGCAATTGATGCAAAGAGCAGCAGATTTCCTGCCTCCCAGGATGTTGTAATTTTTCAATGGACATCAGTGATATGGTTTGATTAGTGTGACAGTGGAGGACGAGGAGGAAGAGGAGGAGGCAGCTTGCTGTAGCAGTATATTATCACAGTCCTAAAAGGATTACAGTAAGCACTGCATTTCTCATTGAGAAACATTTTGTTAGCAGGAGCAACAAACTCTGGCAGTCTTGTAAAGGAAGTTACTTTAAGGCAATATATCTCATGTAATGAGTATCATTAAAGATTTGTTTAATTTTTACCAGGTTTCTGATTCCATTATTGGAGGCAAGGATACTAGTGAACTTGACAAAAGTTTGAAACTTGGAAACCATGCATTTTTGTTTGTGATTAAAGAACTGAGAAATGGAAATTTTTTAGGTTATTCCTTTTATCTGGGAAAGACTGATATTATGCAGAGTGTGAGAATGATGACATGTTCATTAGGCTTAAGACATTGATACTTAAGTAACTGCACTTTTTTTTTCTTTCTCTGACCAAGAGGGAATACAATGTTCTTCTCTTGGAATCTTGACATGTTTGCCGTCAATGGTAAATGGATCCGTTTCTCAGATGATTCACCAAAGCTTTTGAAGAGACTCAGTAACACTATTTTGAAGGAGAAAAGTAAAGTACATACAGGGTAATGTAATTAAATGATGAACGATTAATTTTCAATGATCATCAGCTTAAAAATATGAGACTTGCTCCTAACTGGTAAATTCAACATGTGTAGGATTTTCAAGTAATGAACAGAATAGACACATTCCATGGTAGGCTTACTGCCACAAGAAGCTGTCCTTATTGCAGTATAGGCATGTATATCAGGTGCATAGATCCTTTTCATTATTGAAATAGTTTAGTTACTCTTCATTTTAATGATGTTTATTGCTAAATCTTGTAAAATTTGCAAGGAATGCAAGAACACCATGGAAACTGTGCCATTCACACACTAACAAGACAGCACTTCAGGTGCTGTGGCACAACTGGTCTTTGTTCAGTTCCCTTACCTTAGTTATTAATTAGATGAACCACACTTCCTTGACAAGATTAAGACTTGGATTACCCACTGACTTCAGTTCCTAACTCTAAATTTGAAGATATAGTGATGGCATCAGACTACTTCTACCTCATAATCTTTTCCAGGTAACTGATTGTGCCTGAAGAAGATTTTTGAGCCTCATGAATGTCAAATGACAAGGATATTTTGTCAGATACCAGCCATCAGTTAGACAGCAGCAGTGAGGCAGATTAGATTTATGATTTTACGTGACCTTTTCATTTCCCAACGAGAAAAAAAGTGTATTTTCTTTACCAATCATAAGTTTGTGTTGCCTTTGCATGTGTTTCAACAACTAACCAAAAGCTTTGAGTATTTTATATCTCTTGGAGTATTTTATATCCTTAAGTAAGAAATGGGAAGAAATAAATATGAAAAGTTGAAAAGTTAATTTGCATACAGCACACAGATATGCCCACAAAATTTCTTTCTAATTGTTTTTGTTTTTCTTTTCACTGTATTCTTGCAAACTATTCTGCTCTTGTCCTACTGTCTCACTGCATGTCCCATGTCCAAGCTCAGGATGCTGTATTTTATCCTGCATATAATGTTTTCTTCACTTTATCATGATGCATTATTCATATATATATATATATATATATATATATATATATATATATATATATATATATATATATATATATATATATATATATATATATATATATATATATATATATATATATATATATATATATATAAGATATCTATCATAATGTACTTTCTCACAATATATGTAATTTTAGATATATCTTACAATGGCATTTGATATCAGTCCTCTTATTTTTCTCATGCAATGCAGCATTTCATCAGGTTTGTGCTCTTTGTTACAGCATATGCAAGAATTACTTAAATTCTGCATGTTTACTTTGTGGTGACATAAATACTTCTCTTCTCTGAAATTTTCTTTGGTTAGCTACATGTTATTAACATTATATCTTTAGCTGCCATATGCCCACTGTATATCCTTACTTTAATGTTGTTGTTGTTGTTGTTGTTGTATGTAGTATTGAGTTGCTATGTCATTTGTTCTGATATGGAAGTCTTTGTGTTCTCTGTTAGGTGGTGTAGCCTTGCTATGTTGACTCTGTTACCTCCTGATGAACATTCAAAGAGTCGATATGGGTAGATATTAAGGAAGGATCACAGTCAGCAGTACTGGGAGTAGTGTACAGTCCACCAAACAGTACAAAGGAAATTAACACCTCACTGTGGCAGGAAATAAATAGAGCAGGAAGGTACAGTCTGGTATGTGTGATAGATTTTAATTTTAGGAATATCAACTAGAGCCTGATGGTGGGTAAGAAGGAAGTAGGGGAATTTCTTAAGGTAACTCAGGGTAATTTTTTAAAACAGGTAGTCATAGAACCCACAAGGGGGAACAATATTATACTAACAGGGAGAAAGCAGTCATGCAGATAGAGGTTGGAAGACAGCTAGGTAACAGTGACCATTGAGAAATTAGATACAAAATAAAATGGGAAGCAATTTTTTGAAGCAAAAACACTATTAAAATACCTGACTTTAGGAGAGAAGTTGACTGGCAACAGATGCAGGGTGAGGTCAGGTCTGGGACTGAGTTGAGAGAGATAAGGCAGGATGAGTGAGGTGGGGTGAGATGTGAGGGTGTAGGACGAGAGGAGGGAAGATGTGTCCAGAGGGGGCAGAGGAGAGAGAGAGGGTGAGATAGATGTATGTTGGAGGGTCAGGTCATGCTGAAATGGGAGAGGTGAGGTCGAGGTGAGTAGATGAGGGAGTAGAGGATGGAAGGGGCCAAAATGAGGGGATTAGGCAAAGGAAATGCAGATGAGTTGTATAAATATTTTGTAGACAAACTTCATATAGGACAGTTAGCAAACATCCCGTATAGAGCGATAAGATCACAGAAAAATTACCCTAAATGGATGACTACTAGGTTCAAACATTATATAGGATGGAAGAGAAGTATATATAAGAGATTAAGGGTAGGTGAAGAGGTTTTAAGGCCACAATATAATGAATTAGTTATAAGTCAGGAGGTTACCAAGGGCAATTATGAATTAAAGGTAGCCAGCCAGGTGAAGATGGACCCCAGGGGATTTTATCAGGTATACAGGACGAAGAACAAGGATACTATAGGTCCATTAGAGGCAGCAGATGGGGTGCTGGTTAGTTCTGGGGAGGAGATTAGTAAAATTCTGAATGAGTATTTTTTAACTGTCTTCACCCAGGAAAACATGCAGGATATGCCAAATTGTGAACAGATGTTTAAAGCAGATGAGAATGAGAAGCTGATAGATATTTTCATAACTAAGGAGATAGTGGAACAGGAGATAGATAAGCTAAAAAGTTCAAGACACCAGGACCAGATGAAATATGTGCCAGAGTACTTAAGGAATACAGAGGTTATTAGTGAGCCATTAGTCTCTGGCTTTAGGAAATCACTTGAGTCAGGTGAGGTACCAGTAATGTGGAGACAGGCTAATGTAGTACCCATCTTTAAGAAAGGAGATAAAACTTTAGCATCTAATTATAGACCTTTCAGTTGTGGGTAAAATATTGGAGTCAATAATAGCGAGGAACATAAAGGAGCATTTAGACAAACATAACTTGATAAATCAGTCACAGCACGGCTTCATGAAGGAGAAGTCTTGCCTGACGAACTTGTTAAGTTTTTACAGTAAAGTGTACAAGGTAGTAGATAATGGTGATAGTTATGACAGCTTATATCTGAACTTTAGTAAAGCTTTTGACAAGGTACCCCATCAGAGGCTCCTAAGAAAGGTTAGGGCACACAGGATAGATGGGAAGGTGTTAGGCTGGATAAGGTCATGGCTAAGCGACAGGTGACAAAGAGTTGTAATAAATGGCTCTAAATCCGAGTGAGGTCATGTAATTAGTGGGATGCCACAGGGATCAGTATTAGGGCCACTGTTGTTTTTAATATATATGAATGACTTGGATAGTGGAATTAGTAGTGATCTTAGTAAATTTGAAGGCAAAGATTGGTAGATTAATTATGTCAGAATCAGATGCCATCTACTTGCAGGCAGATTTAGATAGGATGAATGAATGGATGGACAGATGGCAAATGCAGTTTATCAACAAATACAAAGTACTTAGCATAGTTAGAGGAAACCCACACAGTAGGTACACAATAAACAACGAAACTCTGGTAGGTTCAGGATACGAAAAAGATTTAGGAGTTATAGTTAGCTCTGAATTCCATCTAGGAAAGCAATGCAGAGGCCAGAAACAGGGAAAATAGAATATTTGGATTAATTTTTAGGAGTGTTAAAAGTAGAAAGCCTGAAGTTATTAAATTAAAGTTATATTTGGCGCTGGTCAGACCTCATCTAGACTACGCTGTGCAGTTCTGGTCCCCACATTACAGGAAAGATATAGGTCTATTAGAATCAGTACAGAGAGGAATGACTAAAAGGATACAGGAGATGAAGAGTATTCCTTACAATGCAAGATTAAAGTTGTTAAATTTACATTCTTTTAGAGAGATGTGGGTTAAGAGGGGACCTGATAGAAGTCTTTAAGTGGTATAAGGGTTATAACAAGGGGGATGTAAGCAAAATTCTTAGGATCAGCAACCAGGATAGAACAAGAAAGAACGAGTTCAAGCTTCAAAAATTTTGGTTTAAGAAAGAGATAGGAAGAAATTGGTTCCCAAATAGAGTGGTAAATGAGTGGAAAAGACTCAGTAATCATGTTGTTAGTGCTAAGACATTAGGGAGCTTTAAGAGAAGATTAGACAGGTTTATGGATGGGGATGATAGGTGGAAATAGGTACATTTCATACAGGGACTGCCACGTGTAAGCCTGATCACTTCTTGCAGCTTCCCTTATTTCTTATGTTCTTAATATTGCAATGTCTGTTGGTGTTGCTGTATATTATATATGTATGCTATAGGATAGTGATGACTTTTGTGTGATCTCTTAATGCAACTAACCATGTGTTCTGTATTGTAAGGCATTAGTGTTTGATAAACACCTTGATGTTGCCAAATGTCTGTGCAGGTGTGGGGAAAAAAAAAAGCCTCTTATGAATGCTGCTGTCTTTCATAGTAACACCTTGGTTTTATTTTCTGCCCTGTGTTACACATCTAGTGTGTCTTGTACTGTTTTTCATGCTTTATATGCAGTACATACTTGCTAAAATTTCAGAATACCTGCTGTTATACTACTAATATAAATAAAACATTAATAGTATATCCTCAAGTTATTTATTATTCACCTATTAAAACTACTAAAAATAATTTGAAAATGCACCAAACAGAATATATGCACTACACTTACTCGTACTCTAATGAAACTCTAACACACACACACACACACACACACACGTGCCCACAACCCAGCCGACAGGGAGGGCGCCCCAGCATGGGTGGTGGGGGTGCCTGGCCATAAATACGTGTTTTATCCTTCATGAACTGTGTGGAGCCCCAGCTCATCATCACTATTATCTGTGACTGCACCCTCACTGTGGCCATTCATTCAAACGCAGTCCATCAGGTAAGTGAGCGCAAATAAGCTTCCAGAGAGAGAGAGAGAGAGAGAGAGAGAGAGAGCTAACCGGGCAATCTTAGTTCCCTAATTTTCAGTCATGGTAGTAGTATCGCCATGAAAGCTTCACTGATCATCACAAGTCACTTTCCAAGTTTCCCTCGTGCATATCAACCACCGGAAACTACGATATGGGATATGAAACTTTGTGGCCTGGTCATACAGTACTCAAGACCGCGAGAGGCTGCCGCCATGACAGCCTGACCCTCCCGCCGCATCCCATGATTCCACAGCACAGCACACTGCACACGTCACTGCCTCGTCCTCACCTTGGCCAGGATTGCACTCACCTCTCTGCAGCACGGCTCGGCGATTTCCTGCTCCAGCCGCCTCAAGGAAAGGCGTAGCTGCGAAAGATTGATGGACGCACACATCCACACTACACCGCTCACCAGTATCACATTGAACACTTGCTTCTTGCTTGATCTAGAGGGCGCGAGTTTTCAATGGAGGATCGTGCGGGATTTCAATTCATCCTTTTTTTTGGTTGACCCAAATTCCTGTCCAGATTGACCATGCCGACCTATATTCCTTCATAAACGCTCTTTTATTTAAAGTTTAAATTATATTTTGGATGGAGGAGGCAGTAGACACCTGCCGAAACGATAATTACTCCCAGTGAGGTCTAAAGCACTGTTCAGGGGGTGCTGTGAACTTATCATTAAACTCAGCTGTGACCTCACTGAACGTTTCCCTTTGTGTTTCACAACACAAGGGGGCAGTCACAGCCTGCCCTCTAAAGACAACTCTGTTCCTCCACACAAAACTACAAACACCTAATAACACACACACCCTTCACTCAAAAATGTTAAAATCATCATGGCGACTCCTACACCAGCCTCGGAGTCCCCATCTGGGGAGGGGACCATAAATGTCCCCAGGTCGGACTGCCTTTCTGTCGACGACCCTAAGTGTCTTGACACCCCCCTCAACTTTTTCTTCATTAACTTCTGCAACATTCGCGGTCTAAGATCTAATTTTCAATCTGTAGAACACCACCTCTCCTCTTCTAAACCTCATCTTCTTTTCCTCACTGAAACTCAGGTGTCTGAGGCAACTGACAGTAGCCCCTTTTCTGTTCCCTCCTACTTTCTCTATCCTCATTTTCGATCCAAAGCTGGATGCTGCGTTTATGTGCGCAATGACTTAATCTGCTCTCGTGCCCACGCTCTTGAATCTTCCAAGTTTTCCACCATCTGGCTACGACTACAGAGTCATTCTCATACTAAATTTATCTGTGCTGTATACCTCTCTCCTAACTCCTCTGACTATAAGAAATTCTTTGACTACTTAACTTCCAAAGTGGAGCACATTCTGACCCTCTTCACTTTTGCAGAGATCTTCATTCTTGGAGACTTCAATGTTCACCACCAGCTTTGGCTTTCCTCTCCCTTCACTGACCATCCTGGTGAACTAGCCTACAACTTTGCTATCCTCCATGACCTAGAGCAATTGGTGCAACACCCTACTCGTATTCCTGACCGTCTTGGAGATACGCCCAACATTCTTGACCTTTTCCTGACCTCTAATCCTTCTGCTTATGCTGTCACCCTTTCTTCTCCGTTGGGCTCCTCCGATCACAATCTCATATCTTTATCTTGTCCTATCACTCCAATCTCTCCTCAGGATCCCCCTAAGCGAAGGTGCCTCTGGCGTTTTGCCTCTGCTAGTTGGGGGGACCTGAGGAGGTATTTTGCTGATTTTCCTTGGAATGACTACTGCTTCCATGTCAGAGACCCGTCTTTGTGTGCTGAGCGCATAACAGAGGTGATAGTGTCTGGCATGGAGGCATACATTCCTCACTCTTTTTCTCGTCCTAAACCTTCTAAACCTTGGTTTAACACAGCTTGTTCTCGTGCTATACATGATAGAGAGGTGGCCCACAAAAGGTACTTAAGCCTTCCATCATCAGAATCTCATGCACTTTATATTTCTGCCCGGAACCATGCCAAGTCTGTTCTCCAACTTACCAATAACTCCTTCATTAACAGAAAATGTCAAAACCTTTCAAGATCTAACTCCCCTCGTGATTTCTGACATCTAGCCAAAAATATCTCCAATAACTTTGCTTCTTCTTCTTTCCCTCCTTTATTTCAACCAGATGGCACCACTGCTATCACATCTATTTCTAAAGCTGAACTCTTTGCTCAGACCTTTGCTAAAAACTCTACCTTGGACGATTCTGGGCTTGTTCCTCCCTCTCCTCCACCCTCTGACTACTTCATGCCACATGGGAATTACTGATCCTCGGAGCATCCCCTGTGCGGAGGCGTGTCAGACTTTCTCTCTCTCTCTCTCTCTCTCTCTCTCTCTCTCTCTCTCTCTCTCTCTCTCTGCGGCTCGATCTCTCGCTTGAAATCATAGTTTTAGTCTTGGGTCTCGATAAAATGACTTACATTGAAAGGATGCCAGGACATAATGAGTTTTTTGCTGGTTGTTGGGTAGGTGTGTGCTTTTGTGTGGGGAGATGGAGTGTTAGTGTGTTTTTTTTTTGTTTTTTTTTTGTGTGTGTGTGAATGATCATGAAAAATGTTTCAATTTTCTTTTTTTTTCCTTAGGTTTATTTTGATGTGGAAATATATACATATTTGGTTCATAATGTGTACTTTATTTTATGATTCTAGATTTACACACACACACACACACACACACACACATCTTTGTAGCCTTTGAAAATACGTAGTCATGGTGAGAGAGGTGAGCATTTCTGAATCCGTGGCTCAGTCAGTGTGGCGGGGAATGGCCTCATCACACTGGTCGGCGCCTCGTTCCCGGCAATGTCTACGTTCTAAAGTCAAAGGAATATTTGTCTTGTACCGATATCAGGACCGTGATGACTGACCCTGGTAGCGGGTCAGTCAAAGGTTAAGGTTACCTTTGTGTACACGTGAAGAGCAGACAGCGAATGGATGGTGTTGCAGGGAGACTACTGAAGAAAGAGGCGAGAAATTCAGGATTTGGGAAGACTTAACACAATGGCTCTCTGGTTTCCCTCTAAGACCTTGAATTTTAAAGATAAGTCACAGTGATGCTTAAAAATTATGTAAAAAAAAGTGTGTGATGTGATGTATTGAATTGGATCTCTCTCTCTCTCTCTCTCTCTCTCTCTCTCTCTCTCTCTCTCTCTCTCTCTCTCTCTCTCTCTCTCTCTCTCTCTCTCTCTCTCTCTCTCTCACAGTTTACTCATGTACACTTACAACTACCGACACAACAACACAACTAACATACACACACACACACACACACACACACACACACACATCACCACCACCAGTTCAAGTTCCATAACTCATCAAAAGTGTGTGGTTAACTTTGAGTGTTTCGCCTTCCACGGCTTGGCTTGGCTTGGCGTGCTTGGCTTGGCTTGGCTTGGCTTGTTGCAGTTGGAAATCCACTCTTCAGTCATTCATGCTCATGTTCTCCACGTTCTAGTCATGCAAAATTCAGTCGTACATTTAAACTCATGTCATTCACGCTTCGGTATTTAACATTGCAGTTATAGATAGATAGATAGATAGATAGATAGATAGTCACAATCCTGCCAGTCACATTCCAGTCACATTCAGTCACACCCACGCTCCAGTAGTGGCTCTACTTACTGGTACTGTGACAGGCGGCTTGCCCATCCTGACCCTCTCTAGTCTGACAGCTCTGTCTAGCTTGTCTCTCTGTCTGCTTCTGTCTATTCTCGTCTCCTACACCTCATAATATACACGTGCTGTTAGAGCGACCTTTTGCACCAACAAGGCTTCCGTTGCTATAACATTGATTTTCCAGTACTTCGATCATTCAGTTCATTTTTCTGTAACTTTCAATAAGGTTAATCTTCGAGTAACTATATTTATTTTCTCATGCTTTGATCATACGGTTAATTTTCCTTGACTTTCAACAAGGATCATTTTCGAGTTTATCTTTCCATACTTCGATCATTCAGTTTATTTTCCCTTAACTTTCAATAAGGTTCATTCTCGAGTAGCTTTGGTAATCGCTTCTTCTAATCAGGAACAAAGGGACGGCGGTTCCTATGGTGTGCCGGCTGTCCGTGTTGTCCACGTCACCTACTCCTGGTGAACTCTGCTTCTCTCGTATACTAATTCAGTGATGGCCACCTGGGTACCTCTTCTTGTAATCTTGTGCTAATCTCCGGCCCTGTTAGTCTTGAGATGACTCACCGCATCTTGTTGTTCTCTTCGGTGGTGACGTCACGTCTCGTCTCTTATCTGCCAGGGTGGTGATACCTTCTTGATACCTTCTGTCGTTTTTATCATCTTCTTCCCTCATTTATTCTTTCTACTTCTCGTTTCCCTTTTCATTTCTTCATTTTTGTTTCATTCTTGTCTCTTGTTACATGTTTCATTTCTTGTTTGTTGGATTACAACAACGTCCCTATTCTTCCTCCACGGCCCCTCTCCTTCCTTCACTGCCTCTACTTCCCCTGGTTCTCCTTCCTTCACTGCTCCTCCTTCACCGTCCCTCTTCCCTCACTTACCTTTCTTCCATCATTATTCCTCCTTCCCTTCACTGCCCCTCCTCCTTTCCCTGCCCTGCCCTGCTCATCCATTCCACTGTCCCCTTCCTTCACCACCCTCCAGCCTCCCCCATCCTCGCCACTCTTCAGTTCCCACGCCTTCTTCTGCATCATGTCCGACCCGCCGATCATAGTGGTGGCCGGCGTGCGTCAGAGGAGTTGAAAATGCATGGGACACGCTGCTGTGCTCTGCGTGTAGCTGTGAGGTGAAGTACAGACGGTTGCATTGCCTTGGAGGTGCCACTTGCTCAAATTACGAATGGTTTAATCTTATTTTTTGCAGGCTGTGGAATATTACAGCATCTTATAATAAGACAAATGGTATTAAAGCATGTAATTTACCGATAAGCATTACATGACAACATTATTGCAGTGATTAAAAGTACTCTTGTAAAATGCTACGTGGCATCATTGCTCAGCTGTTTTCAAGGTCGCTCGGACTCGCTCCCCCTTGCTCCCTAGCTTTGATGGTGCCACGTAGCATTTTACAGAAGTATTTTTAATCACCGCAATAATGTTGTCATGTAATGCTTATTGGTAAATTACATGTTTTTAATACCATTTGTCTTGTTATAAGATGCTGCAACATTCCATAGCCTGCAAAAAATAAGATTAAACCACTTGTAATTTGACCAAGTGGCACCTCCGAGGCTGCAACAACACAACCGCGTGTCCGTCATGTCACAGAGCACGCCCGCGAGTCCCGTACATTTTCAACTCCTCTGGCGGGTAAACAAAGCCTTACAATGCATATGCGTATAGAACATGTTCTACTTAGAATTACACGTTCTTTCACATCTTTCAGCATTTGCAGAAACTCGCGTTACAACCTGTATAAGAAATTGCAAGGTGGCGAACAAGCTGTCTCAATATATCTACCACGGGAACAATAAACACCTGTAACCAGTTCACTCAGGGCGTCCAATCCCTTATGCTTTCGGATCCAATACCTTACATTCTTCACTTGTAGAATCCATTACCTTTTAAGCCTCACACACACACACACACACACACACACACACACACACACACCTTTCCTCAAACTCATTCATATTTCACTTTTTTTTTCCTATAATGCATATTAATCTTAGCTGTTCACTAATTAAGCTCCTTATGAATTAATTCGAGCGTTTCATTATAAGTTACAGGAGAGAAGCAAGTGATATTTCTTAATGGTTCGGTTTCATATGGAAGGGAAGGGATAGGAGGTAGAAAAGGGTTATTGTGACAGAGAAGGTAAAAAAAGGGTTATTTTTTTTATTAAAAGTGTTAACTTACCTGTGAAAAGTATGTGTGTGTGTGTGTGTGTGTGTGTGTGTGTGTGTGTGTGTGTGTGTGTGTGTGTGTGTGTGTGTGTGTAATAATATGTTTTCTCTCTCTCTCTCTCTCTCTCTCTCTCTCTCTCTCTCTCTCTCTCTCTCTCTCTCTCTCTCTCTCTCTCTCTCAACGAAAGATAAGAGCGAGAGAAAGCAAAGAGAAAACTGTTGTGAGAGAGAGGAGAGAGAGAGAGAGAGAGAGAGAGAGAGAGAGAGAGAGAGAGAGAGAGAGAGAGAGAGAGAGAGAGAGAGAGAGAGATGGCATCAACCACTAACACAAAATTAAATTCCTGACCAGATTCCTCCTTCTCTCTCTCTCTCTCTCTCTCTCTCTCTCTCTCTCTCTCTCTCTCTCTCTCTCTCTCTCTCTCTCTCTCTCTAATCGTCATGATCCATCCCTGCTGCACCTAATCACAATCTAATGCCCTATTGTTTGATTTGTTTTCCGTAAGTGTTCCCCTCTTTACTCCATTTTTCCCCTTTTTTCCCTCTCTCTCATTTTTTCTTTTGTCTTTATTAGTATTTTTTTTTCCTTTTTTTCCCATTTTCTTGTTTCGCCATTTTTTTTCTCATTCTCCCCCTCATCCCTTTTTTTCATTTTTTTTCTTTCATTTTCTTTTTCCCCTTTCTCCCAATCCTCTGGGTGTGTGTGCTGCTGGCTCGTGATTGGCTGGATAGGGATGGCTTGGTGTGGATTGGTGTGGATGCACTGGATTGGTTTGTGGATGGCTATTATTATTTGCTTGTATTTTGTTTATTTACTTATTATTTTTTTCATTTTATTATTTTTTTCTGTATGTGTGTGAGAGAGAGAGAGAGAGAGAGAGAGAGAGAGAGAGAGAGAGAGAGAGAGAGAGAGAGAGAGAGAGAGAGAGATAGGAAGACCACATAAAACTTCTCTTTCAGTGTTTAAGCTTCATTTTCTTTCACCATAGTGTTTAAAAATATACGACTATGTTGGTTTGCGTATTAATAATGTTCAGATTAATTTGCTTTACTTAGTCTTCATTTATTATTTATTTTGTGTTGGTGTATATAATTTTTTTTCAGTGTTTATTGGTAAGATTATTTTTTATAGTGTGTTTATATTTAGTCACTTTTTGTTGTAGGTTAATTCAAAGTTGAGCATTTTGACTTACATTTGACTCACCATACTCATCAACTTGTCCTGTATTTTTGTGTCATGCATCTAATATACTCTTCCCTTGTACACACACATTGAGCCTCACTACATTCACGCGGGCTGGAAGAAAATTAGGCTTGTCGATTTTTATATATATATATATATATATATATATATATATATATATATATATATATATATATATATATATATATATATATATATATATATATATATATATATATATATATATATATATATATATAGAAAATATCTAAAAAAAATTTTCAGTAGAAAAGAAAAAAATGCTTGAGAAAAGAAAAAACGAATCACGAATATATATATATATATATATATATATATATATATATATATATATATATATATATATATATATATATATATATATATATATATATATATATATATATATATATATATATATATATATATATATATATATATATATATATATATATATATATATATATATATATATATATATATTATACAGAAAATATCTAAAAAATTCTTTCAGTACAAAAGAAAAAATGCTTGAGAAAAGAAAAAAATGAATCACGAATATATATATATATATATATATATATATATATATATATATATATATATATATATATATATATATATATATATATATATATATATATATATATATATATATATATATATATATATATATATATATATATATATATATATATATAAATATATATATAAAATAATTAAGTAAACAATTTTACTCCACGTCAAGTCGACATCAAAACTTGCTCCATTCACTCCGTTCATTGACAAACTGAGACCATGTACCCGACACATTAACAAAAAAAAATAAAAAAATAAAAAATTCTACTCGTACATTTCGCTGCTGAGAGAGAGAGAGAGAGAGAGAGAGAGAGAGAGAGAGAGAGAGAGAGAGAGAGAGAGAGAGAGAGAGAGAGAGAGAATGGTGGCCAGTCTAAGACGAAAGAGAAACCAAGGTAAACAAAACAAAGGGAAAGTGAGAGAAAACAAAAGAAAAATACAAATGGGAAGAAAATCTGCGGTAAAAATGCACCGCAGAAACAAAAATGAATGAGAAAGTGTAATGAAACGATGTGATAATTGTGTGTTTTGTGAGCCAGCAATTGATTATGCTGCACCCCCTCCTCTACCACTACCACTACTACCACTACTACTACTACCACTGCAAGTGTTGGAGCAGGAGGTGACAGAAACGAGGAAGCGCAAACACCTGGAGATATCTGAGCCTGTTTAGGAAGTTACAAATAGAATATGAAGCAAAACTCAGACTTGCTGAGAGAACTTTGAGA
>NC_087178.1:12387250-12479750 GCF_035594125.1 Scylla paramamosain
AGAAGAATACTTCACACCTGTGTTTGTAGTTTTTTTATTTTTTTTTATTGGTCACTTTTTGTTTTTTGTTGTGACATTTATTTATTTATTTTTATTGAAATATGTGAGTGTGAATGCAGCAAAATATATAAAGATGTGCATTCCAGAGCGAAAGGAAGGCGTGCGCAGGGTAGAGTGCACAGGATGCAATGCTTTTTTGTTTTATCACCAGATCTTGATTGATTTAAGGAAATGAAAACTTTGGTGTGAGTACCTTACAAAGACACTTGACAATACTGATGTCACCTCACCTCGTGGTTTCACCTTAACACCTACAAACATTGGCTAGACACAAGGTCATATAAATAATAAGGTCATATAAATAATTTATTCTCATTTATTCTCATCTTTACAAATTACAGTCTTTACACATCAAAGTAACTAATCACCTTTATTCAAACACTTGAGGGGGTTGGAGGATCGCTAATCCCATGTTAAATTGCCTATGTTCAACTCGTATCTCCTCCCTCATTTATTGACCAATTCATTTAAAAAGTATTTTGATCAGGAAGGATAGAAGAACAATGTCTGCTATCGTTTTTTTTTTTTTTTTTTGTACAATAAGATTTTTTTTCGATGAAAAAGTAAAAATAAAAACTGTCTTTCAAATATTTACTTTCAAATATTTGTCAGAAATCAAAATCAACTCCAAATAAAAATTACGATAGCAGACTTTGTTCGCCTCTTATAGTTCAATAAGCCGCAATAGCCCATATATGTATAATATCAATAACAACGGAGATCGTTTTTGATATGTTAAAGTTTAAGGGGTGACTATAATTCAGCTATTGCAGCTAAGGACTTGAAATTCACATGATATATACATCACAATATGTTGGAAAAGCAGACATAGATTAATTTAGTTACTCCGATTGGTTTTGTACATAGGCCTAAAGCGATTAATGATTTCACCCTTAATTACCGGGGGGAGGGGGAAGGAGGGTGAACAAAATTTTTGTTTCATTTCGCCTTAGTTTAAAATAGATAAAAACCAGTTTTTAAACTGTTTAAAAATAGGTAAAATATTAATGCAAAAGATATCTAATGCAGACATATTGACTATTTGCTAAATTTACGGAAAAATAATTATTTAATTTTTTCGTATATAAATTTGAACAAAAAATGGTTATACCTAAAATTTCCTGCTCTCTACTGTTGTACGCAGCAAAAGAACCGTAGATATTCATAGGAGACTGAAGAAGAACGGGTATGTCATAAAAAAAATATATATATTTCTTTTAATGGGAAAAGAAAAAAATGAAAAAAAAAACTTGTCATACATGTCTCGCGGCGGGCGAAACCGTGGAATTTCTTAACAGAAGCCCTCATTACATAAAGAGAATTTTTTTTTTTATCAAAACGTTACATATATCTAAAGTGGAAAAAAATGTAGAAAATCATAAAAGTAAAAACTTGAATTTTTTTCATGTCTGGATCGTTCAACCCCCTTTGATACAAAAAATGTTTGCTCTCCTGGCGTTGTTAACACACACGACACACTCTTCTTCCCTTGAGAAAAGATAGAAGCCTCACGAGTGTCTTACTATTTCATTGCAGAGCCCCTCCTCTTGATGACGACGCGTACACTGTCAGCTACACTTTGCAGCGTCTCAGACTTAAATTCTTCCCAATATCTTTGTATCTCCATTTCAGATAAATTGTTCTCTTTCCAAGGGTTGAGGAGAACATGGTCGTGCTTCAAGTGAAGCCAATACAGCCACTCCCTGACAAGTCTTCCACACTGGTGAGTGTTGTTCAAGCATGTCTTAGTATTGCTAATTCCTTATTTCCTAGAATATCTACCACTATGTAATGGAAATGCCTTACCAACACAAATAACGTCAAGCAAAAATAAACTCTAAGTGATGAAAAACGTAGCATCATTCGCTGCACAAAACAATATAGCAGCGAAGTGACACTGCTAGGTCTTGAACCAACACCCGCCTGCCTCACTGACACCTGCCGTGGTGCCAGGGGCGCCGAGGCCTGTGCTGCCACCACGCTGAGAGAGGGAGAAAGAGAAGAGCATCAGAGAGGAATGACCGTGGCAGAAAGGATGGTGTGTTAGGTGACTGGTTCAGACAGTGACAGTGGACAGAAGAAATGCTGGAGAAAGATTAGACCACAGGTGGTTCATGTTGTAGTTGTTCAAGGTTTGGCAGAAAACTTTTTTTTTTTTTTCTAGACAGACTGTGGCAGCAGACACACGAGAGAATGGTGTGGTGGGCAAGAGGATGCAGGGAGACGGCAGACAGAATGGAAGCTACAGATGAAAGAAGAGCAGGTCAAGCCATGACAGCAGACAGACACACAGATTGGATCAGAAAGTATTATTATTTAGTGAGGTAATGGGGACCTGTACAACCCTTCACAGTGCTGACTACTTGATAGCAGAGGTGGTTCATGTTGGTTCAGTATTTCAGGATTTGGTTTGAGGCTGTTACGTGAAAAGAACAGTCTGAGGAACGACAGGTTGTATTGTCACTTGTAAACAAAGTGGCACAGTATTATTATAACATTTAGAGCCAAAACTGTACCAGCTGCCTCAGTGTGTCATGTCTACGCTAGTGGAGGAGAGGGAGGAACAAACCTTAAATTGTCCAAGATAGAGTTTTTAGCAAGGGTTTGAGCGAAGAGTTCAGCTTTAGAGATAGATGTGATAGCAGTGGTGCCATCCGGTTGAAATAAAGGAGGGAAAGAAGCAAAGTTATTATAGATGTTTTTGAGTAAGTGCCAGAAGTCACGAGGGGAGTTAGATCTTGAAAGGTTTTGACACTTTATGTTAATGAAGGAGTTTTTGGCTAGTTGGAGAAGAAACTTGGCATGGTTCCAGGCAGAAATGTAAAGTGCATGATATTCTGGTGATGGAAGGCTTTAAGCACCTTTGGTGGGCCACCTCTCTATCATGTATAGCACGAGAAAAACTATGTTAAACCAAGTTTTGGAAGCTTTAGGTCGAGAAAAAGAGTGAGGAATGTACGCCTCCATGCCAGACACTATTACCTTCTATGCACTCGGCACACAGAGACGGTCTCTGTCACGGAAGCAGTAGTTCCAAGGAAAATCAGCAAAATACCTCCTCAGGTTCCCTCAACTAGCAGAGGCAAAACGCCAGAGGCACCTTCGCTTAGGGGATCCTGAGGAGGGATTGGAGCAATAGGATAAGACGGAGAGCCCAACAGAGAAGAGAGGGTAACAGCATAAGCAGAAGGATTAGAGGTCAGGAAAAGGTCAAGAATGTTTGGCCTATCTCCAAGACGGTCAGGAATATGAGTATGGTGTTGCACCAATTGCTCTAGGTCGTGGAGAATTGCATAGTTTACCAGGATAGTCAGTGAAGGGAGAGGAAAGCCAAAGCTGGTAGTGAACATTGAAGTCTCCAAGAATGGAGATCTCTGCAAAAGGGAAGAGAGTCAGAATGTGCTCCACTTTCGAAGTTTAGTCAAAGAATTTCTCAGAGGAGTTAGGTGAGAGGTATACAGCACAGATAAATTTAGTTTGAAGGTGAGAGGTATACAGCACAGATAAATTTAGTTTGAGAATGACTCTGTTGTCGTAGCCAGATGGTGGAAAACCCGAAAGATTCAAGAGCATGGGCACGAAAGCAGGTTAAGTCATTGCGCACATAAACACAACATCCAGCTTTGGATAAAAAATGAGGATAGAGAAAGTAGGAGGGAACAGAAAAGGGACTACTGTCAGTTGCCTCTGACACCCGAGTTTCAGTGCGGAAAGGATGATGAAGCTTAACAGAGGAGAGGCAGTGTTCTACAGATTGAACGCGAATGTTGCAGAAGTTTATAAAGAAAAACCGAGAGGGGTGTTAAGACATTTAGGGTCGTTACCAGAAGAGCAGTCTGACCCGGGGACATTTGTGGTCCGCTCACCAGATGGGGACTCCGAGGCTGGTGTAGGAGTATGTGAGTAAGTAGGTGCTTGTAGTTGTTTTGTGTGCAGGAAGAGAGATATCTCCATGACTGACTATAACGTTTGGTATGAGTGAAAACATCCTTTGGTTTCCACAGATATGTACACACTAGTAACAGTTTCCATCTGTAGCACCAGAAACAGTCTTCCTCACACGAATCGTTTCATTGCCGGGACTTGAAGGCTGATGAAGCAGAGCGGCGGAGGTCACGCCCCTCAAAGTGTTTTATACTTACTGTCAACAACACCATAACTAATATGCAAACTCTTTAGTGCAGGTAGTTAAATAAGTGTAATCATTGTTCCAGATTCCTAAATTCACAAAGTGCATCATAACTCATTCAAAGTTTTTAGTGCAGGTAATTAAAGTTTTAGTGAAATAATTGTTCCCATTCCTAATGTTGTGTTGTGCATTGTCTCAGACAAGCCCACTGGAAGCTGTCAGTCTGCTGTGGCACGTAGCAAGAACCAAGTGTTGAGGAGCACACGTTGTCCCTTCACCAGTCAGTCAGCAGGTACAAAAAAACAATGCAGTATTTTGTTGAGTAATCAAAGTAATGAAATGTAAATGATAAAATGTCGGTACTGATTCAGAGTGTCACATTCCATCATGGCAAAGACTGTCGGCTGAGTAATATTCAAGTTATATTAGTGAGACTCTACTCAATGTTAATTAAGGCAGTTGTAAGAAAATAGTTAAAAATGTATCATAGTACACAAGCAAATAACAGTTCAAAATGTAAACGCATCTTTAACAAGTAGACTTGAATGGTCATTAAGTAGTACAGCAGACCCTTCCTACATGAAATTCACAATTATTTGTTGACTGGCCTTATTGTCTATCATTTCACTTTTCTCAGAAGTGCCTTCATTTTATCTCTATTATTGTGACTGTTTCTCTCATTATATTGCTGATGTTGTCTACTCTCATCATCTGACTGACTGCTCACCTTCACAGATCTGGGCGGCTCGGAAGTCTCACTACAAACTGGAGACCCGTTCACTTGAAGGACACAGTTGGAGTCGGACACAAGATTCAAGAGGGAGTCATGCTAACAAGAGGGAGTCATGTTAACGAGAGCTTCAGGCAGAAAATTCGAGTGGATTTTCATTTCTAAAAATATCTTATTGTTTGGGGGGATATTTTGAATCCTTCTTTATGTGGAAAAATAACTCCAGATATGATTATAACTAGAAGTTGACCTGAGCAATGTAGTGTTTGCTGCAGTGAGATTACTAAGGCACAAGTTTCCGGGATTTAAAGATCATGGAAATGTGTCCTGTGTGCTGTTGTGCTGGGAGAAGGAAAGGAGCAGCATCAGTGGTGGGGCTCTGCTGCTGCTGTCACTGGTGCAGCAGTTCAGTCTTGCAGCTGCCTTCCCTCAACATACTGCGTCTTCCCTCACCTGCAATGAACAACTATGAACAATAATAATACTTCTCCTGCGATGAGGAATAGTGAATAATACCTCTCTCTCTCCCCCCTGCATCAACAACAATGAACAACACCTACTTCACTTCATATGGATGCAAGTCTCTCTCTCTCTCTCTCTCTCTCTCTCTCTCTCTCTCTCTCTCTCTCTCTCTCTCTCTCTCTCTCTCTCTCTCTCTCTCTCTCTCTCTCTCTCTCTCTCTCTCTCTCTCTCCACAGTATATTTACAAACTCACAGTGACTCCCCACAGCCCCTCACCAACAATTGTCTCCCTCACACACACACACACACACACACACACACACACACACACACACACAGAGCATTACATAAACAAATGTTGCATCTTGTATAGTGTCTACAATAAAGAATTTTACCAAAATTGACAAGTCTAATTTTCTTCCAGCCCGCGTGTAATTTTCTTCCAGCCCGAGTGAATGTAGTGAGGGTGTGTGTACAAGTGAAGAGTATATTAGATGCATGACTAAAAAATATGAGGCTTACACAAAAATACAGGACAAGTTGACGAGTATGGCGAATCAAATGTGAGTGTCAAAATGCTCAACTTTGACAAAGTGACTATAAATAAAGACACTATAAAAAATCATCTCATCAATAAACACTGAAAAAAATGTATATACACCAACACAATATAAATAATAAATGAAGACTAAAATTAATCTGAACGCTAATACACAAACCAACAAGATAGTCGTATATTTTTAAATAATGAGGTGAAAGATAATGAAGCTTAAACACTGAAAGAGAAATTTTATGTGGTCTTCCTAAATCTCTCTCTCTCTCTCTCTCTCTCTCTCTCTCTCTCTCTCTCTCTCTCTCTCTCTCTCTCTCTCTCTCTCTCTCTCTCTCTCTCTCTCTCTCATACACAAACAAACAAATAATAAAATGAAACAAAAAAATAATAAGTAAATAAACAAAATACAAGCAAATAATAATAGCCATCCACAAACCAATCCAGTGCATCCACACCAATCCACACCAAGCCATCCCTATCCAGCCAAGCACGAGCCAGCAGCACACACACCCAGAGGATTGGGAGAAAGGGAAAAAAGAGAAAAAGAAAAAAAAAATGAAAAAAAGGGATGAGGGGGAGAATGAGAAAAAAAATGGCGAAACAAGAGGAAAATGGGAAAAAAATAAAGGAAAAAAATACGAATAAAGACAAAAGGAAAAATGAGGGAGAGAGGGTAAAAAGGGGGGAAAAAATGGAGTAAAGAGACTTAGGGAAAACCTAATCAAACAATAGGGCATTAGATTGTGATTAGGTGTCAGCAGGGGATGGGATCATGACGATTAGAGAGAGAGAGAGAGGAGAGAGAGAGAGAGAGAGAGAGAGAGAGAGAGAGAGAGAGAGAGAGAGGAGAGGGAATCTGGTCAGGGAATTTAATTTTGTGGTAGTGGTGTGACGCCATCTCTCTCTCTCTTCTCTCTCTCTCTCTCTCGTCTCCTCGTCTCTCTCTCTCTCTCTCCTCGTCTCTCTCTCTCTTCTCTCTCTCTCTCTCTCTCTCTCCTTACAACAGTTTTCTCTTTTTGCTTTCTCTCGCTCTTATCTTTCGTTGAGAGAGGAGAGAGAGAGAGAGAGAGAGAGAGAGAGAGAGAGAGAGAGAGAGAGAGAGAGAGAGAGAGAGAGAGAGAGAGAGGAAAACATATTATTACACACACACACACACACACACACACACACACACACACACACACACACACACACACACACACACACACTTTTCACAGGTAAATAAAAAAAAAATACCCTTTTTTTTACCTTTTCTGTCACAATAACCCTTTTCTACCTCCTATCCCTTCCCTTCCATATGAAACCGAACCATTAAGAAATATCACTTGCTTCTCTCCTGTAACTTATAATGAAACGCTCGAATTAATTCATGAGGAGCTTAATTAGTGAACAGGTAAGATTAATATGCATTATAGGAAAAAAAAAGGTGAAATATGAATGAGTTTGAGGAAAGGTGTGTGTGTGTGTGTGTGTGTGTGTGTGTGTGTGTGTGTGTGTGTGTGTGTGTGTGTGTGTGAGGCTTAAAAGGTAATGGATTCTACAAGTGAAGAATGTAAGGTATTGGATCCGAAAGCGTAAGGGACTGGACGCCCTGAGTGAAGCGGTTACAGGTGTCTATTGTTCCTGTGGTAGATATATTGAGACAGCTTGTTCGCCACCTTGCAATTTCTTATACAGGGTGTAACGCGAGTTTCTGCAAATGCTGAAAGATGTGAAAGAACGTGTAATTCTAAGTAGAACATGTTCTATACACATATGCATTGTAAGGCTTTGTTTACCCGCCAGAGGAGTTGAAAATGTACGGGACTAGCGGGCGTGCTCTGTGACATGACGGACACGCGGTTGTGTTGTTGCAGCCTCGGAGGTGCCACTTGGTCAAATTACAAGTGGTTTAATCTTATTTTTTGCAGGCTATGGAATGTTGCAGCATCTTATAACAAGACAAATGGTATTAAAAAACATGTAATTTACCGATAAGCATTACATGACAACATTATTGCGGTGATTAAAAATACTCCTGTAAAATGCTACGTGGCATCATCAAAGCTAGGGAGCAAGGGGCAGCGAGCCCGAGCGACCTTGAAAACAGCTGAGTGAGTGAGCATTTTACAGGAGCACTTTTAATCACTGCAATGTAATGCTTATCGGTAAATTACATGTTTTTAATACCATTTGTCTTATTATAAGATGCCTTAATATTCCACAGCCTGCAAAAAATAAGATTAAACCATTCGTAATTTGAGCAAGTGGCACCTCCAAGGCAATGCAACCGTCTGTACTTCACCTCAGCTACACGCAGAACACAGCAGCGTGTCCCATGCATTTTCAACTCCTCTGACGAACGCCGGCCACCACCATGATCGGCGGGTCGGACATGATGCGGAAGAAGGCGTGGGAACCGAAGTATTCATCCGCCGTCCACTTTTCCCCGTCGCTGAGAGAGCTGCTCCTCGTGTCACAGCTGAGGAAGAGAGAGGTGAGGGTTAGGTCACTCCTACAGGAACACGAAGGAAGAACGAACACCAATAGACATGGGCACTCGGAGGGATACAAAGGAAAAACAAGAAGTAAAAGATACGGACAAGGGGTTGAAATCACTCACACATGAAGAACAAACAGTAATAGATAAGAGCACGGGGTTTAGATCACTCACAAAAAAATACAAATGAAGAACAAACAGTATATCTAACTTGTATTTTGGTTCTTCCGAGGCTGTTTGTGATAAAGTACACTAGGCAATCTTGTAAAGTGGATGTGGGCTGTAAAATGCAAGGATGCAGGCCCGGTGAGAGAGGGAGGGAGGGAGGGGGCGAGGAAGGGAGGGAGAAAGGAGGGAAGGAAGGAACTTCCCCCCCAAAAAAATAATAAATAGATAAGTAAAATAAAAGCAAACGGAGAATAAAAGAAGAAAGGAAGGTATGAACAAAAGGAGCGGAAAGGAATAAACGGAAAAGAAAAGGGGAGAAATCAAATGAAAGAAAGGAAGGAAGGAGGGATAAAAAAAAAGAAAACGAAATAACGGAAAGGTAGAAAACGAAGAAAGGAAATCAAATAAATACAAAAAGGAAGGAAGAAAGAAAGAGGAAGGAAAACGATACCATAAGTAATGAGAGAGTTAAACGAAAAGAAAGAATAGACGAGAGAGAGAGAGAGAGAGAAAAAGAGAGAGAGAGAGAGAGAGAGAGAGAGAGAGAGAGAGAGAGAGAGAGAGAGAGAGAGAGAGAGAGAGAGAGAGGAGAGAGAGAGAGAGAGAGAGAGAGACTAGATAAACAAGGTTCGAGAATGGCGAGGATGGGGGAGGCTGGAGGGTGGTGAAGGAAGGGGACAGGGGAATGGATGAGCAGGGCAGGGCAGGGAAAGGAGGAGGGGCAGTGAAGGGAAAGAGGAATAATGATGGAAGAAAGGTAATTGAGGGAAAAGGGACGGTGAAGGAGGAGCAGTGAAGGAAGGAGAACCAGGGGAAGTAGAGGCAGTGAAGGAAGGAGAGGGGCCGTGGAGGAAGAATAGGGACGTTGTTGTAACCCAACAAACAAGAAATGAAACATGTAACAAAAAACAAGAATGAAACAAAAATGAAGAAAAGAAAGGGAAACAAGAAGTAGAAAGAATAAATGAGGGAAGAAGATGATAAAAACGACAGAAGGTATCAAGAAGGTATCACCACCCTGGCAGATAAGAGACGAGACGTGACGTCACCACCGAAGAGAACAACAAGATGCGGTGAGTCATCTCAAGACTAACAGGGCCGGAGATTAGCACAAGATTACAAGAAGAGGTACCCAGGTGGCCATCACTGAATTAGTATACGAGACAAGCAGAGGTCACCAGGAATAGGTGACGTGGACAACACGGACAGCCGGCACACCATAGGAACCGCCGTCCCTTTGTTCCTGATTAGAAGAAGCGATTACCAAAGCTACTCGAGAATGAACCTTATTGAAAGTTAAGGGAAAATAAACTGAATGATCGAAGTATGGAAAGATAAACTCGAAAATGATCCTTGTTGAAAGTCAAGGAAAATTAACCGTATGATCAAAGCATGAGAAAATAAATATAGTTACTCGAAGATTAACCTTATTGAAAGTTACAGAAAAATGAACTGAATGATCGAAGTACTGGAAAATCAATGTTATAGCAACGGAAGCCTTGTTGGTGCAAAAGGTCGCTCTAACAGCACGTGTATATTATGAGGTGTAGGAGACGAGAATAGACAGAAGCAGACAGAGAGACAAGCTAGACAGAGCTGTCAGACTAGAGAGGGTCAGGATGGGCAAGCCGCCTGTCACAGTACCAGTAAGTAGAGCCACTACTGGAGCGTGGGTGTGACTGAATGTGACTGGAATGTGACTGGCAGGATTGTGACTATCTATCTATCTATCTATCTATCTATCTATAACTGCAATGTTAAATACCGAAGCGTGAATGACATGAGTTTAAATGTACGACTGAATTTTGCATGACTAGAACGTGGAGAACATGAGCATGAATGACTGAAGAGTGGATTTCCAACTGCAACAAGCCAAGCCAAGCCAAGCCAAGCACGCCAAGCCAAGCCAAGCCGTGGAAGGCGAAACACTCAAAGTTAACCACACACTTTTGATGAGTTATGGAACTTGAACTGGTGGTGGTGATGTGTGTGTGTGTGTGTGTGTGTGTGTGTGTGTGTGTGTGTGTGTGTGTGTTGTGTTGTTGTGTCGGTAGTTGTAAGTGTACATGAGTGAACTATGAGAGAGAGAGAGAGAGAGAGAGAGAGAGAGAGAGAGAGAGAGAGAGAGAGAGAGAGAGAGAGAGAGAGAGAGAGAGAGAGAGAGAGAGAGAGATCCAGTTCAATACATCACATCACACACTTTTTTTTTACATAATTTTTAAGCATCATTGTGACTTATCTTTAAAATTCAAGGTCCTAGAGGGAAACCAGAGAGCCATTGTGTTAAGTCTTCCCAAACCCTGAATTTCTCGCCTCTTTCTTCAGTAGTCTCCCTGCAACACCATCCCTTCGCTGTCTTCTCCTCACGTGTACACAAAGGTAACCTTAATCCGAGTGTGTGCCTCGGTTTTTCAATGCGCCACATACTTGCAGTTCTTACTTGATATTAGACAATGGCTAGCTTTTCTGGGATGATTTTTATTGTTAACACACACACACACACACACACACACACACACGTGTACAAGCAGACAAGACAAGGAAGCAGGCAGGCAGCTAGACAGACAAAGAAGCAGACTGAGATAGAACACAGACAGACAGACAAGACAGATAGACTAAAAATAAACAGACAGAATGACGGACAGGCAGACACATGCACAGAGAAACAAACAAACAAAAACAAAGATGGACTGAGACACAGACAGGCAAACATAAAAAAAAAAAAAAAAACAGCTAAAAAGAGAGATCGTATTCACACACACACACACACACACACACACACACACACACACACACACACACACACACACACACACACACACACACACACACACACAGATAGTTTATGTGGCAATGAAAATGTTGCAATATAGAGTAGTTTGCAGTAATGATAAATAAAAAAAATACTGAAAATAAAAGGAAAATAAGTGAGTAGTTTGTGGTAACAAAAATGCAGCACTCAATAGTAGTTTATAGCAATGAAAGACGATACAATAAAATGAATAAAAATGGAATGAAATAAGATGAGATAGATTAACAGTTGAAAAATAAGATCGTTTAGAATAATAAAAAAGACAACAACCTAAATTAAGTTTAGCAAACAGGATTAATCGCAGGAAATGAGCGTGTATAGAAGTGTGTCAGGTGTAAGGCATGTAAAGGCACGGGAGGAGTCAACAGTAGAGGGAATGTACGGAATATGTTGAAAGAAAGGGGCGAGGGAAGAATAAGAGGACTGAATCATGCGAGGAGTGAATGCAACCACAACAACAAACCAGGATTCTTCTGCTTGTTGGAGAGTTCCTTCAATAACATGCGGAGACACACACTGATCATGGCACACAGAAAATGCACGGATACAAAGCAGCAGCAGCAGCAGCAGCAGCAGCAGCAGCAGCGTCTTTTTCCATGCCCAGGTCGCCGCTGCAGCCAAACAGGCGGGACCATGGGCGTCTCTCGCGTGTCACAGTTTCGCGCCCCTGCCTTTACGCTCTGGGTGCATCCGCGCGCCATACAACTCCATTACACTTAATTAACAGCTAAAAACGAACCTAACTATGCGACACGCGGCTGATGCTAAGCCTGAGTGACGGCAGTATTAATAATGATTTTATAGGCTAGAGACTCATCCCCTCCCCTTCCCTTCCTTCCTCACATCTCTCGCTCATGAAAAATATGCGATAAAAAACGAAAACTACTCATGAAAACTATTGTTCGTGTTTGCTGACGTGTTTTAATTGACGTGGACTTGACCCTGTTGTCTGCGAGGTGCTGGGCGGGAGGGAGGCGGGGCGGGGCGCTACCAGGGTCAGTCATCACGGTGCTGATATCGGTACAAGACAAATATTCCTTTGACTTTAGAACGTAGACATTGCCGGGAACGAGGCGCCGACCAGTGTGATGTGGCCATTCCCCGCCACACTGACTGAACCACGGATTCAGAAATGCTCACCTCTCTCACCATGACTACGTATTTTCAAAGGCTACAAAGATGTGTGTGTGTCTGTGTGTGTGTGTGTGTGTGTGTGTGTGTGTGTGTGTGTGTAAATCTACTTTATTAGAAGCATAAAATAAAGTACACATTATGAACCAAGTATGTATATATTTCCACATCAAAATAAATCTAAGGAAGAAAAAAAGAAAACTGAAACATTTTTCATGATCATTCACACACACACACACACACACACACACACACATACACACACATCTTTGTAGCCTCTCTCACACACACTCAACAGCTACAGCTAGAGAGTATGCAAAAAAAGGGCGTGCAGGGTCATCCTTGGCCCTACCTACACCACCTATGAAGAAGCCATGACCACCCTGAGTCTGTCCAGACTATCCACCAGGCACCGAGAGGCTCTGGAGAAGTTTGGAAGGGGACTACTGCATCATCCACGTCTCAGACATGCTGCCTCACCCGGTCCGTGCCACCACACACCACAACAAGATAACGCCCCTAAAGGCGCCGGGCACGGACCGGTACAGACTCAGCGCGATTCCCACCATGGTGCGAGCCATCAATCAATAGTCCCTTCTAGATTAGACTTACCTTTAGGAGTAAAGTTAAGTATTTCCCCATCCCCTCTGTACATTTTCAGTTTGTTAACTGCATAAATAATAAACCGTTTATTATTATTATTATTATTATTATTATTATCATCATTATTATTATTATTACACACAAATAACCACTAACACCCATCTCCCCACACAAAAGCACACACCTACCCAACAACCAGCAAAAAACTCATTATGTCCTGGCATCCTTTCAATGTAAGTCACTTTATCGAGACCCAAGACTAAAACTATGATTTCAAGCGAGAGATCGAGCCGCCGAGAGAGAGAGAGAGAGAGAGAGAGAGAGAGAGAGAGAGAGAGAGAGAGAGAGAGAGAAAGAGTCTGACACGCCTCCGCACAGGGGATGCTCCGAGGATCAGTAATTCCCATGTGGTCTAGTGGCTAGGATACCTGGCTTTCACCCAGGAGGCCCGGGTTCGATTCCCGGCATGGGAAAGCAACGTTTTAGGATTAAAACAAGGGGAATGTAAGCAAAATTCTTAGGATCAGCAACCAGGGTAGAACAAGAAATAACGGGTTCAAGCTTGAAAAAATTAGGTTTAAGAAAGAGATAGGAAGAAATTGGACATTAGGGAGCTTTAAGAGAAGATTAGATGGGTTTATGGATGGGGATGATAGGTGGAAGTAAGTATTCCATACAGGGACTGCCACGTGTAAGTCTGGTCGCTTCTTGCAGCTTCCCTTACTTTTGTTCTTATGTAACGTAAACCTCAAACACTATCAAACATCTCTCTCTCTCTCTCTCTCTCTCTCTCTCTCTCTCTCTCTCTCTCTCGTTTCAGGTCCACTGCCACAACACAACACAACATAACACAACACAAGTGGGCCAAACTCTCAGCGGCGCCCATCCATCCACTGCCAGTGTCCTGCGAGTGATGGATGGCTGGAAGGTTCCCGACTGCACTCACCAAACCCTAATCAAACCACTCACCAAACTCAGAATCACACAGAAACCTTCCGTCACTCTCACCTAACCCTTTGTCCTGAAACATCTTAAACCATCCACAAAATTTTTTTCATCTAATCTCAAACCAAAAAATATCAACTAATTTCCCTCGCCAAATTGCAAACTGACCAAGAACCTTCCTTTATCAACGTCAAGGCCTTCCTTCTCTCAAACCCTCGTCCCAACATCCATTAGCTTCCCCTCATCAAATTCTAAACTATTCCCAGACCTGTCATAATAAAGAACCTGATCAGACAAAAATCTTCCGGCTCCAACCATTAAGCCATCCATGAACTACTTTAGAGCCTGGAGCCAAAACATCGGTGGTCAGAGGATGATGAACTCCAGCAGCTGCATTGACCCTAGAGCAGGAGAAGGCTGACTTCACTCATGGTCAGGGTGGGGCTGCGGACATGCCTTCACCAAACGATTGCCTCTGCTCTGGTTAAAGTTCGGGCAGAAAATTCAGCTCTTCTCATGTTCTCGACACACAACAGCGTTCTAGTCATGGAAGGGCCAGGTCCAGATCCAGCAGGAGCCCCTCTGCCCATTGTGAGAGGGTGAGTCAAATAAATATACCAGACCTCAGCTCCGAGCGGGGTAGCTTAGCCCAGCTCACTATTTCTCCTTCTGCCTCCACACAAGAAGGAGGTAATACTGCTTCTTGGACCATGGGCATGAAAGCAATTGCATATTTAAGGGGCCATATGGAAAAATTCAAACAAGAGAGACAGCCTGTGAAGGCTAGTACAACACAGGTCTGATTCAGCCTTCTCCTGCTCTAGGGTCAATGCAGCTGCTGGAGTTCATCATCCTCTGACCACCGATGTTTTGGCTCCAGGCTCTAAAGTCTTGACTGATGGGTTTTCTGGTTTCAGATCTCCTGAATCTGAGGTTAGTAGTGAGAATGGAGAGATTCAGGAAGATAAACGTTTAATAGGCAGTGTTTTGCTCCAGAGTGCTAAGAACTATGGGCCCACAGAAGATGTCTCTGAGGAAATTGACAAGCAGGTTGGAACTACAGTCGGCGCCTCTCGACGTGATCGCTCGCTAAATAATATACACCATGATTTCGATTGATAGAAATGGCCAAACAATGAGACGGAATGAGACAGAATTTGTTATGGATACTTATTGACTAACTTTTTATTTACTAATGGGGTATCCTCTTCGTTTTTTTACTTCCACCAAACGACTGGGGAGAGAATCCGCGAGCTTCATCACTGTTTCTTGTGAAATGCTGCTCCACGCTTGACGTAGTGCGCTCTCTAATTTTAGCAGTGTGGAAGTGTCTTCGTTTTTCAGCCTCCCCTTCACGATGGCCCAGAGGTTCTCGATTGGTGATATGTGTGGACTGTTGGCTGGCCAGTCAGGAATGCACTCCACCTCACCTGTAGCAAGCCATTCTTTGTGTGTGCGGTGTGGCATGGAGCGCCGTCCTGCTGCAGCACCTCAGCACCAGTCGCTGCAAAACAGTCAGCCGGACGACTGTCTAAAAGACTGCGGTAGACATCCTTGGTGACTGACTGGCCTTTAGGGAAGACATGCAGCTCAGCCACACACCTATATGAAAATGCACCCTTCTCCATGAGGGAGGGAGGGTGCTTAATAGACTTGGCAGTAAACTTTGGATCTCATGGGCCTGATCGTTTCCGACGCCACACCCTCATGCCTTTTGTATCACTCACTCTAAATGCTGATTCATCAGTCCACAAGACTCTCCTCCACTCATCAACAGTCCATGAGCTGTATTTGTGTGCAAAAGACAGCCTCTCTTTTCTGTGTCTCAGAAATAAAAGGCTTGTTGCAAGCACAATTCTTCCGATAGTCTAGTTTTTTTTTTTGGGGGGGGATATTTTTCTGGATGGTTCGTACACTGACTTCCTAGAGAAGTATGGAATTCTGTTCTTTAAGCTGTCGTACTGTAAGAGTGGGATTTTCATCCAACTGGCGCCTAATGAGAGCCAGAGTTCTGTCATTAACCTTACGATGCCATCCCACACCATTTCTGTAGCAGGGAATTTCACACTCTCCAGAGGCCTTAAATTTTAACACGAGTCAGTGCTCTGTTACAACTTATTTCCTTGGTTTTTAGCCCTAATCTGCAGCACTCAATCACTCGCAGAATATTATCCTGACTTGTGTAAACTTTGGAAATCGAGGTAAATTTTCATTAGCACACTTTACATTCGAAGCACTATGTTACGGATAGGGTACGGACGGCGGCACTTATGAGAAAGCACACGTCCTTATAAGTCAACCGTATTAAAAACTAACGGCTAATTTCATTTAAAGTGACGAGCGAGAAGGCGATGGAGTTGCCATGTAGTCATTTTCACCCCGGGTGGTCTCCCCAGGTTACTGCAGTGGCAAAAATGTAAGTTGCAGAAATTTGTCCCGCGCCACCGGCTGCGATCACGTCTAGAGGCGCCGACTGTACGGTGAACTATTTGTTTGATAATGGCATGAGAGAGGAAGATTATAGAGACATTTTGGAAGATGATATTACCAAAAGACCCAGTAATTGCCAAGCATTAACCCCTGTGGAATGTAACACACTGGTGTTGAAGCATTGACTACGGAGGCAAGGAAGTCTGACTTTCATCTGTAGGAAGTCAGCAAGGACATTATCAAAGCTGCTACGATCGTCAAATCTCTTACGGTGCTGGACAAAGTTGCTCACGATGAAGGGAACTCGGTTGTGGCTTATGATATGGCTATTATCAATGGCATTGCTCGGTAATGCCAACTTCTATAATAACTTGGCCAGATAACACATTATCAAGGGGGAAATAAA
This sequence comes from Scylla paramamosain, assembly GCF_035594125.1. Lineage (NCBI taxonomy): Eukaryota > Metazoa > Arthropoda > Malacostraca > Decapoda > Portunidae > Scylla > Scylla paramamosain. The sequence continues at coordinate 12,404,159 of NC_087178.1, forward strand.
TAAAAAATATTTCCATTTTTGTTGAAACGAGGTGCCCATGAACAGGCTGTTGTTCAGGGATGACATTTCACAATCTGCCAAGCAAATTGAAGAGGAAGAGAAAATGAAGAACAAAATCTCCACCAAGAAATCATTTCATTCTGTAAAAAAAAGTTGCTCTGGAAAATTTGGTTGGGAAAAAACACAAGGAAAAGCTCCCTTCCGAGGATTCTCATCCAAATTTTATTCCTACAAATAACACAAAGCCACCACCAAAGTGGAACAAAGGCACTCCTATCCATGTTCAGACTTGCCACCAAAAAAACTAGCAAGGCCAGAGACACAGCAATCCCCAGCGATAACTCAGGTAAGCTAACACTTTCAAGTTGGTCAATTTCACAAATTTATAAGTGAATAACCTAAGATCACATATGACCCTTTCATCTTAGATATTGTGGAGCACTGCCATCTTGACATCAGTGAAGATAACACTGACCACTTTTTTGCTCAGGATATTGAATGTTTTTTTTTCAGTGAGGAAGAGAAAGATTTTATTTCTCAAGAAAACGAAAAATTGTTAAGTCTCAATGTAATCAAGGTAACTCATAGGCAGGATCTTCAAATCATTTTCCCTATATTCTTGAGGAAAAAAAGAATGAGGGATATTGAATGGTGATTTAGAAAAGCTAAGTAAACACATTGCTTACAAACATTTCAAAATGGAAAATTTTGAACAAGCACACTTGTTAATCGAGGAGACTTCATGGCCTCCATTGACCTTAGGCACGCATATTATCCAGTGAAGATTGCAGATGAACAGCAGAAATATCTGTGTTTTAGATGGTCAGGAAAAATTTACCCATTCACTTGTCTTGCCAGTGATGTCTCAGAAGGCCCTTGATGCTTCACCAAACTGAAACCAATATTTTCAACACAGAGAGTGATGGGACACACCGTTACTAATTTTACTTATGGTATGCTAATGTGCAGCAAACTGTTGGCAGAGTGTTACTGCATCCATGACACTGTAAGGATGTTGAAGAAAGTGGGATTCTGCATCAATGAGGAGAAGTCAGTCTTGGTACCCACTAAGTGTACTGAATACCTTGGAAATATCATTGATTCAGAGAACATGACGTTACACTACCAGAATGTAAGAAAGTGAGATAAATGCATCATTGTTCACTTCTGGTCAAGAAAAAAAAAGAGAGAAAATCAGAGAAGTGGCTACATTAATTGGACTTCTGGGTGCCACAATCCCAGCTGTAGTAATGGGAAAGCTACATTATAGAAAGTTAGAAAGGGGAAAGATTGAGGCATTACAGAAAGAAAAAGGTAACTTTAACAAATGGACGACAATCACAGATGAGGTAAAGACATATTTAAATTGTAAAACAGTAGGCCTTGAAAACAAGTCAGGAATTTTCTTTCATAAAACCAAAAAATAAAAAAAGAACTTGATAGATGAGGGACAAAAGACAAAGGACTTTAAGAGGGGACAAATCATGATTCCACAAAGATAGAATTTTAAAATGCCCGTACCACCAATAAAAAAAAAAAAAAGGGAGAAAATTCATGAGAACAAAAACAAAATTAACTCATCATGACAATAATGACAAAAATCAGGAAAATGAAAACAAAACTTAGTTCAGCCTAATTTCAATGAGATTTAAGGAAATAATCAGAAAAGAAGATAGATAATCAAAACACTAAAAAGAGTAAAAGCAATAAAAAACAAAAACATGTGGAAACACTACAAAGCAAAACAGGACTCAGAACACAAGGAAAGGAAAAAAAAGACACGAGAAAAAAATCAAAACACTAAAGAAACGAAAGAAAATAGACAAAATACAAGGAAACAAAATACTCAAAACACACAAAAAAAAATCAAAACAAAAAAAGGGACCAAACACTAAAAAAAGATAGTTAAAACACTTAAAAAGGCTGTCAAATTACAATGAAAAAATAGAAGCAAAATACAAAAAAAAAAAAAAAAAAATATATATATATATATATATATATATATATATATATATATATATATATATATATATATATATATATATATATATATATATATATATATATATATATATATATATATATATATATATATATATATATATATATATATATATATATATATATATATATAAAAGAAAGAAGTTAAAACACTAATATGCAGTCATAATACTTAAAAACGAAGTGAAAAAAAAATGAAAAAAAAATAGATTGTAGTCAAAAACACACACACAAAGAAAAAAAAAGAAAAAGATTTTAAAACATCAGAGGAAGAAAGGAGTTCAAACAATAAAGAAAAAAATAAAACACTAAAAAGATAAAACGACTCAAAACACTAAAAACAAAGAAAAAAATAAAAACATTACAAGCCCTACCACCCAGCCGCTGCCATTGCTGCTACTGCGGTGGTAAATAATGTTTCCCTACCAATCCTCATCACCGTTCAAGAGTACCCTCCTCCAAGATAACTCTATCCCTTCCAAGCTGCTACAAAACGCCACTGGCGGGCTGCTATAGATAAAAGTTCGCGTGAGCCACAGTGCTTACAAATAATAAACAAACACAACAGAGAGAGAGAGAGAGAGAGAGAGAGAGAGAGAGAGAGAAGAAAAAAAGAACAAAAAATAAAAACAAGAACAAGTACATAGAAGAAGAAGAAGAAGAAAAAGAAGAAAGAGAACAACAACAACAACAACAACAACAACAACAAAAACAATAACAACAATAACAACAACAACAACAAAAAGGAAAAGAAGGACAAGAAGAAAAAGAAGAAGAAAAGAAGAAGAAGAAGAAGAAGGAAAGAAAAGGAAAAAGAAAAAAGAAGAAAAAAGAAAAAAGAAGAAAAAAGTAAAAGAAGGAGAAGGAGAAGAAGGAGAAGGAGGAGTAGAAGGAGAAGGAGAAGAACAAGAAGGAGGAGGAGAAGGAGAAGGAGAAGAACAAAAAGGAGAAGGAAAAGGAGAAGAAGAAAAAGAAACAGAAGAAGGAGAAGGAAAAAAGCGAAGAAGGAGAAGGAGAAGAAGGAGTGGGAGAAGGAAAAGGAGGAACAAGAAAAGAAGAAGGAAAAAAAGAAGGAAGAGAAGAAGGAGGAGAAGGAGAAGAAGGAGAATGGGGAAGAAGGAGAAGGAGAAGAAGGAAAAGAAGAAGGAAGAGAAGAAGGAGAATGAGAAGAAGGAGGAGTAGAAGGAGAATAAGAAGAAGAAGGAGCAGAAGGAGGAGAAGGGGAAGGAGAAGAAGATGGATAATGAGAAGGAGAATTAGAAGAAGGAGAATGAGAAGGAGAAAGAGAATGAGAAGGAGAAGAAGAAGGACAATGAGAAGAAGGAGAAGGAGAAGAAGAAGAAGGAGAAGAAGGAGAAAGAGAAGGAGAATAAGTAAGAGAAAGTGAAAGAGAAAAAGAGGGAGAATCAGAAGAAGGAGAATCAGAAGGACAAGGAGAATGAGAAGAAAGAGAAGAAGAAGGAGGAGAATGAGAAGAAGAAGGAGAATAAGAAGAAGAAGGAGAAGTAGAAGAAGGAGAAGGAGAACAAGGAGAAGGAGAACAAGAACAAGAAGAAGGAGAAGGGGAAGCAGAAGCAGAAGAAGAAGATGGAGAAGCAGAATGAGAAGAAGGAGAAAAAAAAGAAGGAGAAGAAGAAGGAAAAGGAGGATGAGGAGGAGAAGGAGAATGAGAAGAAGAAGGAGAAGGAGAAGAAGAAGAAGAAGAAGAAGGAAAAGGAAAAAGAGAAGAAGGAGAAGGAGGAGAATGAGAAGAAGAAGAAGAAGAAGAAGAAGAAGAAGAAGAAGAAGAAGAAGAAGAAGAAGAAGAAGAAGGAGACGTAGAAGGAGAATGAGAAGAAGGAGGAGAAAAGAAGGAGAAAGAGAAGGAGAAGGAGAAAAGAAGGAGAAGAAGAAGAAGAAGGAGAAAGAGAAGGAGAATGAGAACAAGAAGAAAGAGAAAGAGAATGAGAAGATGGAGAAGGAGAAAGAGAATGAAAAGAAAAAGGAGTAGGAGAATGAAAAGAAAAAGGAGGAAAAGGAGGATAATGAAAAGAAGGAGAAGGAGAATGAGAAGAAGAAGAAGAAGAAGGAGAATGAGAAGAAGGATAATGAGAAGAAGGAAAATTAGAAGGAATACAAAGGAATACAATGGAAAGCCAAACAGCAACAGACTTTTTGGTCCTTGCTACATGAAAGAGACAGGACAGCATAGCAGAAGGCTCCTCCCCACCCCACACTCCCTCCAGGTTGCGCTGGCATGGAAATAGTTGGTAAAAGTACCACGCAGTATGGAAAAACTGACATGGAATTTTCATAGGAAAGGACGAACTCTATACGCCTATCTGAAAGTTAATACAATTTATAATAAAATTGGTGTCTGTAAAATAAGAGTTTATTAGTGAATTTAGTAATTTTTCGGACAAGAAGAGAGCTTGTTGGGGATTTGCTTTTAAATATCTGTCTATTTTATTTCTGAATGATTCAGTAGAATTGCTATTTACGATTTCTGCAGGAAGTTTATTCCATATATTTACTGTGCGATTAAAAAAAATGTTTGGCCTCGAGGGATTTAAAACGTTTGGGTATAATCTTGAATCTATTATTTTTTGTTAGGTTAGAATGATCAATAGTAAAATATCTATTTGCATCAAGGTTACTATATCATTTAAAAATTTTGAACACTTCAATTAGGTTTCCTCTTATCCTGCGCTTTGTTAAACTATATAGGTTTAGTTCTTCCAGTCGTTCCTCATACGGCTTATTACGCAATCTTGGAATCATCTTTGTGACTCTACGCTGTATCTTTTCTAGTTTTTCAATGTCTTGTTTGTAATATGGTGACCAGAACTGTACCAATTATTCTAGACGAGGGCGCATCAGTGAGTTATATTAAGCAAGTATAGCCTTATCTGATTTAAATTCAAAGGTTCTTCCAATGAACCCTACTAATTTATTTGCCGTCTTTACTGTTTCTGTGCAGTGTTGACTCGGCTTTAGGTCTTTTGTCACAGCGACATCAAGATCTTCCTTATCAGCGCTTGACAGTGGCATGTTATTCATGACATATCTCGCCTAAACATTGTTGCTTCCGATATGTAGAATTTTACACTTTTATATACTGAATCTCATCTGCCATTTTTCTGCCCAGCTTGTCAGTTTATTTAGATCACACTGCAGTTCCTGCTATTATGACACTGACATTCCTTTACTTGTTATTCTGGTGTCGTCTGCAAATTTACTTATTTTGTAATTGATCCCTTCATCAATATCATTAATGTATATTATAAAAAGTACTGGTCCTAATACAGAGCCTTGAGGAACGCCGCTATTAACCTTATGCCAATCTGACTCTTTTCCACTTATCACAACACGCTGTTTTCTGTCAGAGAGCCAGTCTCTCAGCCATTTCAGGGTGTTTCCAGCAATGCCGTGAGCTTTTACTTTACTGATGAGTCTCTTAAGGGGAACAGTGTCAAAAGCTTTCCGGAAATCAAGATGGATAGTATCAACTGCTTTTGTCTCGTCATACGAGTTAAATACTTCATAAAAGAAGTCTAGTAAGTTTGTTAAGCAGGAACGTTTGGTTCTGAAACCGTGTTGCGAAACCTTTATGATTTTATTTTCTTGTAAATATTTAACAATTTTATCTCTGATTATTGTTTCCATCACCTAGCACACTACTGAAGTTAGACTGATTGGTCTGTAATGGGCTGAGAGAGATTTATTTATTTATTTATTTTATTTATTTATTTTTTCAATATTAGTGTGACATTTGTTAGTTTCCATTCGTGGGGGACTTGACCCGCTAGTAAAGTTTATTGAATAAAATCGTAAGCGGTTCCACGAGCTCATTTTTTACTTCTTTAATAAGCCTAGGTGATATCTTGTCTTGCCCGGGTGTTTTGTTTACGTTCATGCTCTTCGTGACTGAGAGGATTTCATTTTCTGTGATGGTGAAGTCTGGCAGCGTGGTGTCTCGTGACTGAGTCGCGGGGGTCGGCAGATTACCTTGAACATCCTCAGTCGTGAAGACTGTTGAAAAGTATTCGTCCAGGGTGTTCGCCATGTCAGTTTCGTTTTCAATTTTTTTTTTTTTTTTGTCATTTTCTGTTATTAGTGGACTAATTGTTGATGTTAAAACCGTTTTAGTTTTTACATAGTTGTAAAATCATTTTGGGTTCGTTTTACATGAATTCGCGATCTGAGCTTCAACAGATTTTTTGCTGCATTTGATCAGCTTTTTTTTTTTTTTCTACGCAATCTGTCGTACTCTAGCTTATCATTAATATTCTCTGTTAATTTGTATTTGTGGCACGCATTTTTCTTAGCCAGACGACAATATCTGATTTCATTATTCCACCATTTCGGTTTGGTGTTTTTTACCTTCTGTCTGTTTCGTTGCGGTACACACAAAATCGCGATTTCATTTAACTTTTTAGCGAACACTTCCCATGCTTTGTTAATGTCTGGTGTTCCCGGCAGTTCATTCCAGTCTATAGATGCAAGCTGCATGCGAAGTCTCTCAAAGTTAGCATGCCGATAGTCTGGCACTTTTCCTTTACTTTCGCTTACTTTAGCTCTGTCAAAATTTATGGTGAAAAATAAGCTACGAGCCAAAACTGCTTTTTAATTCGGTAAACCTTCTGTATCCTTCTGCCACTACTTCTTCAAGGCGTGATCGCGTGTCACACAGTCTGCAAAGGGGCCTTGAGAAGTAATCACTGAAGTACTGCTTGGCGAACCTCCCGATGCAATCTCTGCAAGATCAGAAGGCATTTTTAATGTAGTAGTATAGAATGTGAAGGCTTAGACAGTTGGAGAGGCGGGAATTTAAAAGTAATTAAGGAATTAGCGGTCAAAGGACACTGAGTAGTAATCCGGTCTCTGAGGAGGCGATGGTATGCAGGTGGGGCCAGACAAATCCCAGGGGAGTCTCACAAGATTCTTGTAATAAAAATAACAAGGGAGAACAACAACAATTATCTCACAACAGGACAATTTAAAAATAGAGAAATAAAAAGTACCCAGCTACAAGCACAAAGACAATAAAAGTACTACTAGAAACAGACGAACAGGTGAAAACAGACGAAGACATAGCACTGATAACTAACAAATGTATCACTGCGTTTGCGTCAAGAAGTGTTGTGTAATTTGTATGGAGTCTGAGCTGTGCAGGAAAACAGAATAAGTAAAACAAAACAAAAAATAGCGCGACTGGTGGTTTATCGATAAGGTCTGCTGGTCCTGCGTAGGTCAGGTCACAACACGTCTGCTCCACACAAGCGGAAGGGCACGACTGAGCAAGCGGAAGGGCACGACTGAGCAAGCGGAAGGGCACGACTGGCAAGCGGAAGGGCACGACTGAGAATAATAATAATAATAAGAAGAAGAAAAAAGGAGAATGAAAAGAACAAGAAGAACAAGAAGAAGAACTAGAAGGAAGAGAAGGAGAAGAAGAAGAAGAAGAAGAAGAAGAAGAAGAAGAAGAAGAAGAAGAAGAAGAAGAAGAAGAAGAAGAAGAAAAAGAAGAAGAAGAAGAAGAAGGAGAATGAAAAGAAGAAGAAAGAGAAGAAGGAGAATGGGAAAAAGAAAAAGGAGAATTAGAAGAGGAAAGAGAAGAAAAAGAACAAGAACAGGAACAGGAACAAAAACAAGAAGAAGAAGGAGGAGGAGGAAGAAGAGAACAAGAACAAAAACAGGAACAAAAACAAGAACAAGAACAAGAAGAGAAAAGAAGATGAACAAGAACAAGATCAACAACAACAACAGCAACAACACCTTCTTTAAGAAAAAAAAAAGATCCTTTGGCTAGGGCAGAGATAAAGCTGGCAGGTGTTATAGCTACACATAATGTGCCTTTTAAGGTAATGGATCACTGTCAGAGATCTTGAGAGATATTTTCAGTGACTCCAAGATAGCACAGGAATTTGCTATGAAAAGAACTAAAGCAACTGCAGTTGTAACTAATGTCATAAGAAAGTCCTACAAAGAACAACTTGCTCACAAACTAAGAGAAACAAAATTAAGCTTACTTACGGACGAGTCTACTGACGTTGGTTCCATAAAAAACATCTTGTGTTCTAATAAGAATCTTTGATCATGATACTGAGAGTGTTGAAAGTAAATTCTGGGAGCTGTGTGAAATTTACAATACAGCCAACCCTGAAAATGTTGGAAAAAGAGCCAGTGCTAGCAATCTCCATGAGGAAATGATGAAAACATTTGAGAAACATGAAATCCCAGTTACACAAATGATAGGTTTTGGGGCTGATGGGTGTAGTGTAATGACGGGAGCTCACAATTCAGTTGCAAGTCGCTTCCGTAATGAATGCCTGGTCTTTTTGTACTCAAATGTGTTTGCCATTCTGCTCACCTCTGTGCCAGTGAGGCTTGTAAGACTTTACCTAGAAGGTGTGAGGATTTAGCAAGAGAGGTGTACAATCTCTTTAAGTGTAATAGCAAGCACCAGAGTGAGTTTGTACAATTTCAGTCTTTTATTCACTTGAAGCCCCACAAGATGCTACATCCATCACAGACGAGGTGATTGTCAATGGCTGCTGTTGTTCAGAGGCTCTTGGAACAATGGGAAGCTCTTCGGTTGTTTTTCTCAGACATGTGGTTATCTGGGAAGCTAGTTGCTGCTGAGCTAATTTTCAATTCTCCACATGACCCTTTCATTAAGTTGTACTACTACTTCCGAGATTGGATTTTGCCAAAGTTCACTAATTTTAATAAGTACTTTCAGTCAGATAAGCCAGTGATAACAGTGCTCCATGAAAAAGTAAGTGTTCTTTTTAAAGATATTCATTCTCCTTTCATTCATGGAGAGAGAATATGTAATGAAAACAGAACTTTGTTTGATAGATCCAAATAGAAACGATAAGCATCTCAGACGCACAGAAATGTATCTAGGTCTAAAAGTGTTACAGGAACTGCAAGATTCCCGTGTAACAGCAAGAAAATCTGAGTTGCAGGATTTGTTCCAACGTTGCCACAACTTTATGTCTGTGGCTTGCTGTGAAATTAAAAAGAGGTATGATTTCAGCGACATTGTCATCTCAAAACTGAATTGTCTGACTCCAACTAATGCTTTATCATTGAATTTTAGGAAGTGCATTTCCCCTTCTTGTATCTCCAGAAGACAGCTCATTATTGCAAAGACTGGATGATCAATGACGAATATTGCCACTGGAGTGTGACAACCCAGCCGTGAATATAAAGGACAGTGATAAGTTTTGGGCTGCATCATTAAAAGATAAACCAAACTTAACAGGCCTGTCACAGTTTGCACTCTCTGTTCTTAGCCTACCCCATTCGAATGCAGAATGTCAGAGTTTTTAGTAAAATTAACCTTTTCAGAACTAAGATAAGAAATAGGTTGAAGACAGCAACTGTAAATGGAGCACTGCTAGCAACAGAATGTATGAAGTCTACTGGATCATGCTTTAAAAACTAACCCGACAAATGATATGTATTCTTTCTTGACAGCCAAAGAACTATACAGTAACACCTCACATTCTGACTCTGAGTAATGTTATAAGCCATGAGGTATAGCTTATGTCTAGAATATGAATAGTTATTTTCAATTACATACAAATATGAAAGTTTTTCTTAAAAAAAAAGTTTCATTTCATTACACTGATGATGAGGCCCATTATATGTGATTTGCTATTGAGGTATGGTACGTGTTAAAATGTGATTATTTGATTTATTTCCAATGAAACACTAATCTGTGAAAGATCATTTATTTGAATTTCTCAATATTAATGAAATATAGAAATGATGCATAAAGTGTACATTTTATCTCAAGGGACAGATATTAGATCTCAAAATGTACGATAACTTGTACGATATTTCTTTAATAACAGTACCATAATTTTGTCATGAAAACAATAATTTTGAGGTCCCTGTACGATAATATTGTGTTCAGAATCTGGCAACCCTGCGTGGGTGCCGCATTGGTAGAAGTTCCTTGGCTCAAAATACTCACTGCGCCATGGTAGGTGAGGTAGATGTCGGGACAGGACAGCCAGGAAGTTGCAGGTTCTTTATAGAAACACGTACAGATTGTGGTTTCTATAGTGAGGCCAGGAACAAAAGAATAATGCAGTGACAGACCCTGAGTGCGTGGCTGCCTCGGAAGCACCAGCCAGACTGAGGATTACAAGGTTGCCAAGCGTACAATAAGTGGAGGTACAATATGAAACATGGTGCAGTACATTACATAACCACAGTTCCCTTTTCTTCATTGACACTCAACTGTCTCCCTCATCTACACTGAACACCCTCAGTCTGTCCTTTTCTTATAATCTAGACAGGAAGCTTCACATCTCATCTCTAGCTAAAACAGCTTCTATGAAGTTAGGCGCTCTGAGACGTCTCCGCCAGTTTTTTTTTCACTCCTCCAGCTGTTAACTCTATACAAGGACCTTATCCGTTCATGTATGGAGTATGCTTCACATGTCTGGGGGCTTCCGCTCATACCGCTCTTTTAGACAGGGTGGAATCAAAAGCTTTTCGTCTCATCAACTCTTCTCCTCTAACTGACTGTCTTCAGCCTCTTTCTCATCGCCACAATGTTGCATCTCTAGCTGTCTTCTACCGCTATTTTCATGCTAACTGCTCTTCTGATATTGTTAACTGCGTGTCTCCCCTTCTCCCGCGATCTCGCTGCACAAAACTTTTTTCTTTCTCTTACTCATATTCTGTCCACCTCTCTAATCCAAGAGTTAACCAGTATTCGTAATCATTCATCCCTTTCTCTGGTAAACTCTGGAACTCTTTGCCTGCTCCTGTATTTCCACCTTCCTATGACCTGAACTCCTTCAAAAGGAAGGTTTTAAAGACACTTATCGTTCAGTTTTTAAGTACCGCTTCGGACACTTTTCTGGGATTGGTATCTCAGTGTTTTTTTTTTTTTTTTTTTTTTTTTGCCCTTGGTCGGTGGCCCTCCTACATAGAAAGAAAAAAAATTCTCGGTATCACGCGTCTACATTCTACCCATTATTAAATCAAGAACTCTTATAAATCATGTCTTTTACTCGCGCACATCAACAATATCAAACCACTACCCACGACCTCCCCGCTACCAACAATATCAAGGTACTACCAGGTCATCCAGAACAGCCACCACCACACCAAGCTTCTCATCTGATCAAGCGGTGGCAAGCATCATCAACTGAGGCAATCATCATCTCAACAGACGCGGCAAGTATTTCATCAATCTAAAACAGTGTGGTCAAGATCAGCATCATCTAGAGACAGTTGTGGCAAGGGAAACCAAGATTCTCTCTCCCCATATATATATATATATATATATATATATATATATATATATATATATATATATATATATATATATATATATATATATATATATACATATATATTAGTGTCCGTCTCAATATATCTGCGTCTAAGCGCTGCGTAGTTACTGGGAAAGTGCGCCACACACTCTCCCACTCGGTTACCAGGCGGGGTGTATAAGAGATGGGATGGGACGGTGACATACATACATACATACATCCACCCACATAATTGCGCGTCGCACTCTCTGCTCCTTGCGCTGTCTTACACGAACAAAACACTTTACTTCTGGAAATTTTAATGATCAAACTAGGGAGACTAGATGAATACTGCTTACTTTGTCAAGAGCAACTCTTCTACTTAATACTGGATGAAACTGAGATTGAATGGACAAAGGGAAGTAAGGAAATTTACGTGGAAAGTAAGAGTGACTGCGCGAATAAATATTATACCATAAGCATAGGAGCTTCAGGCTGGGAATCCAGGACGCGTCCAAGCCTTGCCCCCAGCCTCTCTCTCTCTCTCTCTCTCTCTCTCTCTCTCTCTCTCTCTCTCTCTCTCTCTCTCTCTCTCTCTCTCTCTCATTTTTCTTTCCTCATTCGCTCTTATTCCTTCGTTTTACATCGCGTTATCTCGCTCCACACAACACGCTTCCTCGTAAACAAAAATTTTCGGAAGATAAACACAAGCTTACAAAAATTTCAGGAACAACAAATTCAAAATCATCACATAACTAATCGGGCGTATACTCATCATAGAATATCAAAGACTACTATAGTATACACATAATTGATTACTATAGCAACTGAAAACAACAGGGCTCCCACTTCATCCTCCAAACTTAGACTGCTGCTTTTTCTCTCTCTTCCTCCTACTCCTGCCAGATCCTTCTCTGTTTCTACGCCAGGACCTGTGGTTTCCTCTCCTACACTGACGTGCAAGCTTTCTTCTGCAAGGCATCTCTCTTCTAGCAGCCATAGCTGCGCCAACTCTGCCTGTGACTCCGGTCACTCCTCCGTCTCCGTCGTCTCCTCGGTCCTCGGCCTTCACTACTTCTCCGCCAACTCTCACTTCTCCTATTTTCTCTACTACACAACGTACTCCCTCTGTATCTTCTCCACGCCATACAAACTTCAGTCACCATGCAACAGTGACATCCCTGCCTCCTTGCAACACACAATGAGCCCACCAGGAACCGTAGTCTTCTGGTGCATCATCATCACGGCAGGGCCAGGCAAAATACCTCCCAGCCAAACAAAACTCTCCCTCAGGCCTTTATTGTCCACAAAGTCACTCCCGCTTGCTCGCTCGTGGCTCCGTGGGGTCTTGTGCTAGGGGGCTGAGCTAGCACATGCGGTAATGTCCAAATCCAGGGATAACAGCAATATCTCCCAGTACAATAACAAACAGCCAAGAACAGAATAAACCTGAACGGCCCAGAGGCCAGCCGCTGAGAGGGGGCGCATGACGCCACCCATGGAGTGATCAAAAACAAAAGGGAACGAGAGGCGTTGTACATACAAATTATATATATATATATATATATATATATATATATATATATATATATATATATATATATATATATATATATATATATATATATATATATATATATATATATATATATATATATATATGATAAGAAGTAGTAATAATGGCATAAAGAAAATGAGTCAACCTGACATAGCACCAGGCACTCGTGCCTCTTTAACTGCGGATGGCACATCAAAATGGAGCTCCAAACCTCTCTGTCGCCTATTCACAATATTGTTGTTCTCAACACACGCTGCCAGTCACTATGCTTCCTTGGCTTCCACTCCTGCCCTGGCAAGTAGTGGGGCAACACATACTCGAGGGACAGAACCCTCCTGAACTACACTGGCAGTTGTAGACACAGCTGCCAGCACGGGTGGCTTACCACGTGAGCAAACACCCTCAGCAAACTGTTCCCGAAAAGGGAGCAGCCTGCTCCCTGCCTCTGGTGCACCCCACTAGGTAGGAAACTCCCGCCTCCCCAGCAGAGTCAGGAATCTCCCCGCCGTCAGCAGCGACCCGTGACACACTACACACAACTAGTTGAGGTCCAGACTAAGTACCGGTGCTCACAGCCTCAAAACCAGGTGACAACTCATCATCATCATCATCTGCGACAGGCTCCGCAGAACGAGGCAAGCCAGAGGGCAGTCACAGCCTGCCCTCTAAAGACAACTCTCTTTCTCAACATAACATTACAAACACCTAATAACACACACACACACACACACACTTCACTCGAAATTTCAAAATTATCATGGCGACTCCTACACCAGCCTTCAAGTCCCCATCTGGGGAGGTGACCACAAATGTCCCCAGGTCGGACTCTACTTCTGACAACGAACCTAAGTGTCTTAACATCCCCCTCAACTTTTTTCTTCATTAACTTCTGCAACACCCTACTCGTATTCCTGACCGTCTTGAAGATACGCCCAAAATTTGACCTAAACCTTCCAAACCTTGGTTTAATACAGCTTGGTCTCGTGCTATACATGATAAAGAGGTGGCCCACAAAGGTACTTAAGCCTTCCATCACAAGAATCTCATGCACTTTATATTTCTGCCCGGAACCATGCCAAGTCTGTTCTCCAACTAGCCAAAAACTCCTTCATTAACAGTGTCAAAATCTTTCAAGATCTAACTCCCCTCGTGACTTCTGGCATCCAGCCAAAAATATCTCCAATAACTTTGCTTCTTTTTCTTTCCCTCCTTTATTTCAACCAGATGGCACCACTGCTATCACATCTATCTCTAAAGCTGAACTCTTCGCTCAAACCTTTGCTAAAAACTCTACCTTGGACCTTGAACGATTCAGGGATTGTTCCTCCCTCTCCTCCACCCTCTGACTACTTTATGCTACCTATTAAAATTCTTCACAATGATGTTTTCCATGCCCTCGCTGGCCTAAACCCTCGGAAGGCTTATAGACCTGATGGGGTCCCTCTTATTGTTCTCCGAAACTGTGCCTCCGTGCTTGCACCTTGCCTAGTCAAACTCTTTCAGCTCTGTCTGTCAACATCTACCTTTCCTTCTTGCTGGAGGTTTGTCTACATTCAGCCTGTTCCTAAGAAGGATGACCGTTCTAATCCCCTAAAATACCGTTCTATTGCTTTAATTTTCTGCCTATCTAAGGTTTTTTAATCTATCCTCAACAGGAAGATTCTTAAACATCTGTCACATCACAACCTTCTTTCTGATCACCAGTATGGGTTCCATCAAGGCCGCTCTACTGGTGATCTTCTGGCTTTCCTTATTGAGTCTTGGTCATCCTCTTTTAGAAATTTTGGTGAAACTTTTGCTGTTGCCTTGGATATGTCAAAAGCTTTTGACAGAATCTGGCACAAAGCTTTGATTTCCAAAGTACCCTCCTTCAGCTTCTATCCTTCTCTCTGTAACTTCATCTCAAGTTTCCTTTCTGACCGTTCTATTGCTGCTGTGGTAGACGATCACTGTTCTTCTCCTAAATCTATTAACAGTGGTATTCCTCAGGGTTCTATCCTGCCACCCACTCTCATCTTATTATACATCATTGACCTTCCAAACCAAACTTCTTGTCCTTTCCAGTCCTACGCTGATGTTACCACCCTGCACTTTTCCCCGTCTATTCATAGACGTCCAACCCTTCAGGAAGTAAACATTTCACGCAGGGAAGCCACAGAACGCCTGACTTCTGATCTTTCTAAAATTTCTGATTGGGGCAGAGCAAACTTGGTATTGTTCAATGCCTCAAAAAACTCAATTCCTCCATCTGTCAACTCGGCACAACCTTCCAAACAACTATTCCCTCTTCTTCAGTGACACTCAGCTGTCACCCTCACCCTACACTGAACTTCCTCGGTCTGTCCTTTACTTATAATCTGAACTGGAAACTTACATCTCATCTCTAGCTAAAACAGCTTCTATGAAGTTAGGTGTTCTGAGACGTCTCCGCCAGTTTTTCTCACTCCCCCAGCTGCTAACTCTGTACATGGGCCTTATCCGTCCATGTATGGAGTATGCTTCACATGTCTGGGTGGGGTTCCACTCATATCCCTCTTCTAGATAGGGTAGAATCAAAACCTTTTCGTCTCATCAACTCCTCTTCTCTAACTGACTGTCTTCAGTCTCTCTCTCATCGCCGCAATGTTGCATCTCTAGCTGTCTTCTACCGCTATTTTCATGCTAACTGCTCTTCTGATTTTGTTAACTGCATGCCTCCCCTCCTCCCGCAGCCTCGCTACACAAGACCTTCTTTCTCTTACCCCTATTCTGTCCACCTGTCTAATGCAAGAGCTAACCAATATTCTCAATCATTCATCCCTTTCTCTGGTAAACTCTGGAACTCCCTGCCAGCTTCTGTATTTCCACCTCCCTATGACTTGAGTTCCTTCAAGAGGGAGATTTCTAGACACTTATTCTTCAATTTTTGACTGCGGCTTTGGACCCTTTTCTGGGACTGGCATCTCAGTGGGCTTTTTTTTTTTTTTATTGAATTTTTGTTGCCCTTGGCCAATAAACAATATGTATGTACTATGACCGAAGTATAGGAAGATGAATATTATTACTTGAAAGTGGACCTTACGAAAAGTATGGGAAAATGAACCGTATGATCAAAGTATAAGAAAATGAATATAGTTACTCAAAAATTTACCTTATTGAAAGTTATAGGAAAATGAACAGTATGATCGAAGTATTGGAAAATAAATATTATAGCAACGGAAGCCTTGTTGGGGCAAAAGGTCGCTCTAACATCACGCGTATATTATGAGGTGTAGAAAACGGGAATGGACGGAAGCAGACAGAGACAAGCTAGACAGAGCTGTCAGACCGAAGAGGGTCAAGATGGGCAAGCCGCCTGTCACAGTACCAGTAAGTAGAGCCAGACAGTTGTAATGCAGTCAGAGTAAAAATGTTGGTGTTATATATTGACAAAGAGATATTGAGCACGTGTAGGATGCGTTTCCTCATTGAATATTAGTTGCGAGGCTCGTGTAGGAT
Source organism: Scylla paramamosain (assembly GCF_035594125.1). Classification (NCBI taxonomy): domain Eukaryota; kingdom Metazoa; phylum Arthropoda; class Malacostraca; order Decapoda; family Portunidae; genus Scylla; species Scylla paramamosain. The sequence continues at coordinate 12,420,458 of NC_087178.1, forward strand.
GTGATTTTTCATTGATTATTAAATATGAAGGTGATCTGAATCGGAAGTGTAATGTAAATTGTTCGAGATATTTAATGAAATTCATTTGAAGAGAGATGAAACAGTTTTCGTAGTTTTTCGTTGTTGTCGGAAGTCGTATATGATCGTCTGAGTGTAAATATATGTAAATAATACAAATTAAGTAAAGATTATAAAAACTTAAAAGCGTTCCCTTGATACCCACAAAAGCCAGTCTTATAGATTAGGGACGCAGTAAGATCGTGCAACATGGAAGCACGACATATGTGTTGTCTTGCAAATGGTTTTTACTCTGAAAAGAATAACCACTGCCAGTTGAATTCTCTCTCTCTCTCTCTCTCTCTCTCTCTCTCTCTCTCTCTCTCTCTCTCTCTCTCTCTCTCTCTCTCATCATAAAACTTATATTCATGAATGATATTTTCATAGTAAGAGAACAGAAGCTGAATTTGGTTGTATTTCCTGAATAAGAAACAATTGCTTCTCCTTCCCTTGTAAAGAAAGGTGTGGTGGTGGTGACCTCAGACGCCGGGAGTCTTATCTCAGGGGAGGATTAAGAAATGTATATGTGTGTGTGTGTGTGTGTGTGTGTGTGTGTGTATTTGAGGAACGTTGTGTAGGTTGATATACTTTATTGAAGTAGGGTGAGGCTTGATACTGTACTGTACACCTCAGAGGCGGCCAGGTGATGGTGGCTGGAAAAGGGGTTGGAGAATGAGGTGAGGGGACGTGACTTTAAAACTGTTTCACACCTGTGAGAGGAATGGACAGGTGACAGGAGAGTGGTTGGATGCGTGGTGAACGAGGCGAGGCAGCGAAGGGAAAACCAGGGTCTGGAGTCATTTTGCCTGTCTTTATTTTGTTATTTCTTTCTTTGTCTCTTTTCAATTTCATTTGTATAGTTTAACATCCACACACCCGCATATATTCTCTCTCAGTGTTGCGCAGGGTAGGGGAACTGACCGAAACCGCATTAGAAAAAGTGACTTAAGGACAACAGGTGAAAATGTATTGCACAAACAACGAAACTGTAGGAAAACTTTAGGGACAGTGACATACTGGTGTTTCACAATCTGGAGAATTTCACCATCAGTTTGGAAGACACAAGCAGTGAAGAAGACAAATGAATAGGAGAGAGAGAGAGAGAGAGAGAGAGAGAGAGAGAGAGAGAGAGAGAGAGAGAGAGAGAGAGAGAGAGAGAGTTCAACTGGCAGTGGTTATTCCATTTATAGTAAAATCCAAGAAAAATCCTTATTTGCAAGACAATACATATATAAAAGATAAATAGATCTCACATTAAAATATATAGCTCTTTATCAGAATAAGACAAAGTGTGTGTGTGTGTGTGTGTGTGTGTGTGTGTGTGTGTGTGTGTGTGTGTGTGTGTGTGTGTGTGTGTGTGTGTGTGTGTGTGTGTGTGTGTGTGTGTGTGCGCGCGCGCGCGTTGTCACCTCACCTCATCAGCCAATCAGTGAACTGCAGGTGGAGCCTATTTTATGGTAGGTGCCAGAGGTGGAGCTCCTGCCTTCACGGCAAGTTGTACCCTGTAGTAGTAGTAGCAGTAGTAGTAGTAGTAGTAGTAGTAGTAGTAGTAGTAGTAGTAGTAGTAGATTTTTTTTTTTTTTTTTTTTTTTTGTAGGAAGGACACTGGCCAAGGGCAACAAAAATCCAATAAAGAAATATGCCCAGTGAAATGCCAGTCCCATAAAAGGGTTAAAGCAGTGGTCAATAATTGATGAATAAGTGTCTTGAAACCTCCTTCTTGAAGGAATTCAAGTCATAGGAAGGTAGAAATACAGAAGCAGGCAGGGAGTTCCAGAGTTTATCAGAGAAAGGGATGAATGATTGAGAATACTGGTTAAGTCTTGCCTTAGAGAGGTGGACAGAATAGGGGTGAGAGAAAGAAGAAAGTCTTGTGCAGCGAGGCCGCGGGAGGAGGGGAAACATGCAGTTAGCAAGATCAGAAGAGCAGTTAGCATGAAAATAGCGGTAGAAGACAGCTAGATATGCAACATTACGGCGGTGAGAGAGAAGCTGAAGACAGTCAGTTAGAGGAGAGGAGTTGATGAGACGAAAAGCTTTTGATTCCACCCTGTCTAGAAGAGCAGTATGAGTGGAACCCCACCCAGACATGTGAAGCATACTCCATACATGGACGGATAAGGCCCTTGTACAGAGTTAGCAGCTGGGGGGGGTGAGAAAAACTGGCGGAGACGTCATAGAAGCTGTTTTAGCTAGAGATGAGATGTGAAGTTTCCAGTTCAGATTATAAGTAAAGGACAGACCGAGGATGTTCAGTGTAGAAGAGGGGGACAGTTGAGTGTCACTGAAGAAGAGAGGATAGTTGTCTGGAAGGCTGTGTCGAGTTGATAGATGGAGGAATTGAGTTTTTGAGGCATTGAACAATACCAAGTTTGCTCTGCCCCAATCAGAAATTTTAGAAAGATCAGAAGTCAAGCGTTCTGTGGCTTCCCTGCGTGAAATGTTTACCTCCTGAAGGGTTGGACGTCTATGAAAAGACGTGGAAAAGTGCAGGGTGGTATCATCATCGTAGGAGTGGATAGGACAAGAAGTTTAGTTTAGAAGATCATTAATGAATAATAAGAAGAGAGTGGGTGACAGGACAGAACCCTGAGGAACACCACTGTTAATAGATTTAGGAGAAGAACAGTGACCGTCTACCACAGCAGCAATAGAACGGTCAGAAAGGAAACTTGAGATGAAGTTACAGAGAGAAGGATAGTAGTAGTAGTAGTAGTAGTAGTAGTAGTAGTAGTAGTAGTAGTAGTAATACTAGTACTAGTAGTAGTGGTGGTGGTGGTGGTGGTGGTACACTGTAGAGGCAGCAGCAGCAGTAATGGTAGTGGTGGTGGTGGTAGTAGTGATGGTAGTGGTAGTGATGGTGTTTGTGGTTATGGTATTAGTGGTGGTGGTGGTGGTGGAAGAGAACAGGGAAGGGGATACATTCCCTTAAAAATTAGTAAAAAGTAAATAAACATGCCGACCACTGAGAGTATTTGTCGACGTAATGCCACATTCTACAAATTGTTTCAGACAAGAAACCAGTATTTTTGTAACTACAGCTATAGCCGTTTTTTGTTGTTGTTTTTTTTTTTAACTTTTAATAAAAAAAAAAATCATCTCTAGTTCATAACATTAGTATCTGATCAGTTCACACACATGCAATGTGTATGAACTGAGCAAGTAACACCTGGCCATCCCATTGTACGGTGTGCATACTCTGCACCGAAATATTTAGTCTAACTCCACTCCTGGACATTAAACAAGACCATAAAAAATCACCATCATCTACACAGGTACCATCACGTCCATCACCACTCACATCGCCTTCCCTGATGAGCACATTGCCTCACATGTAATTCTTCTCCCTGTAATTCTCATCTTCCTTAATAAGAAAATATAGCCACACGGACAACATATTTAAAGCATTTAATTTAAAAACAAAGACGATATACACTGTAGATCTCTAAGTAAAAAAGAAAAAATGACAAGGAAGATCACGTTTTCCTTCCATGACAACGACATACTTGGGTAGGGAAAGTGTATAAAGCTAAAAGATCCTTCTGTTTCCCTAGTTTCGAATTACTTTGATTACACTTTCCTGCATCATCAAATGATTTTTTAGTGTATACAGAGAGAGAGAGAGAGAGAGAGAGAGAGAGAGAGAGAGAGAGAGAGAGAGAGAGAGAGAGAGAGAGAGAAGCGTACACACATACATTTGAATACAACTCGAAAAGGTAGCGGTGCATTACTTCACCTCAGGAAGAGAATGGTCGTCGCAATGCATGATTAATATTGTTTATACTTGACACCTGCTCTCCTCAGCAACACTGTCAGTGGCCACTCAACATGAAGGCTTTGGTGAGTACAGGCACATACTCAGTTTCAGATTTCTTGTGTTGGTCGTAGAAATTTCACCATAAAAGTTCATTTTGAAACATGCAGTAGCTTTCAATAACTTGCATTACAAAGTACTTACACAGAATCACCTGTCTATCTTCGAAGAAAAATCAGCTAATGGAGATGTAAAATTTGTGATAACTATGGAAATGAGCACTAGAACACAAGGAAAGATACGTGCATATTCAAGTGAGGAAGAGAAAACGTACAAAAACTTCGGAGTAGAAATACTAAATTAGATTAATAGTAATGTGTATACATGTTTACGAAACAGTGAGTCTTTGATCCTGGAATACACTTGTATTACAGTGTTTCCTCTCAGGTCTTTCTCATCGTGGTGACCATCACTGCCGTCCTTAGCAGGCCAAGCATACCAACAACCCACAGCCCCTCGCAGCCACCTTCCTCTCATAGAAGTAACTATCCTATATTGAGAAATCAAATAAGGGGATGGTACTATCTTCCGTCGTACGGCAGACTGGCGGGATGGTTTTATCCAGCACCATACAGCTATGTTATGGGAAGATACTATTATCCACTAATTAGCAACAAACTGGGGACGTGGTACTGCTATCCTTACGGTGAGATCAATTTATACTCCAGTTCTTAGAATCTATCAATATCATCCCTGTTGACAAAGGGCTTAAGTTACCCAGTCAGTCTGGCTATCGGTTTATTTATATATTTTTATTTTTATTTATTTATTTATGTAATTATTTATTTATTTATTTATTCATTTATTTATTTATTTATTTTTAGTCACGAAAGTCTCTCATTTTCTATGGTTTGATATTGTGCTTCCATATAATAGTGAAGTGTAGCTCTCTTACTGTGTTGTCTAACAAAGAAAATATAAGCGCACAGACCGCACAATTAAAACATTTTCTTTAAAAACAAAGGCTACGTACACTGTTGCTCTCTTAGTTAGAAAGAAAAGAAAATGACAAGGAAGATTACGTTTTCCTTTCCCTCTCCTGGTAGCGAAATACTTGCGTCCCTTCGGAAGAAAGGGAATGAAGGTAAGAGGATCATGATGTGTGTTGACTGTCTGCCTCTCTCTTAACCTAAGGTAATTAAAAACAAAACCTTAAAAAGAGTGATCAGCAACGAATATTCATATTTACTTATCTCTCTTTCCTCTCCTACAGACAGTACTCACTACAGCTTAGTCTTCCAATCACATGTCGACGAGGACACGATGAAGCAGACCGCTCAGAGCCCTCCCACCTTGAAGCCCGTAATTGAGAGCACTGGAAAGAATGGTGACATGGCCCCAGACAAATTCACTGAAAGCACTTTGCAAAATTATGCCAACTATCCTACAACAGAAATTGGGGTTGTTGAAAAACATATGACTGAGAAGCCTGCTAATGTAGCTACTCTGAGGCTTCCCATCATTACTCCTGAATACATCACTAAGAACAATACCGTGAATAATTTTGTTGGGGATCGTTTTGCCGGAAAGGTTGGTGACTCGTCGACTGACAAGGGGTCAGAGACGACGGTGGAATATACCGTTAAGAAGCATACTACTGATATTACCATTCTAGACACAGACCAAAAGACTGAGAACTTAATAAGCCCGAAATTGACTAATATTCTTAAAAACATATTTCCTTTAAATTCTCCGGCTGCCGAAAAAAAAGCTCCAAAAGAGGCTGCTGAGAATGCTGCTCCTAAGAAAGTTGAAGAGAATGTTCCTGTGGAGGTCACTGTGAGGGTTTCCGAGAAAGGAGTTTCTGAGGAGATTAAAAAGAAGGCTAATGAAAAGGATGCTCCTGAGGCAGTAAAGAAGTATACGCCTCAGGCTGTGGATAAGGAGGATCTTAATGAGGCTACTAAAAAGACTCTACCGAAGGAGGCTTCTGAGGTTGTTATCGATAATGCTACTGAGAAGGATGTTACTGAGAAAGTTATAAAGACAGGTGCTCGGAAGGACGCTCCTAAGGAAGCTAAAGAGAAGGATGATATGAAAAATATTCCAAAAGAGGCAACTAAGAAGGATGCTTCTGAGAAGGCTGTGAAGAAGAGTGCTCCAAATGGGGCTCCAGAACAGGATACTCTTCAGGATGCAGCAGAAAATTATAGTGCTAAGGAGGCGCCGGAGATAGGTGTACCAAAAGACTCTGACGACAATGTTTTTAAGGATGCTGCGAAGAAGGGTGCTCCTAATGATATTACAGAGAATGATATTCCTAAGAAAATCCCGGAGATGGATGCTCTTGAGAAGGATATAGAGAAAAAAGCTTCTGAGAAGGTCCCAGAGATGAACAACCCTATGGAGACCTCGGAGGAGGAGCTGCCAGAGATGGATGCTGCTGAGGAGGCTCCAAAAAAGGATATTCTTGAGGATGCTCCAGAGAATGCCATTCCTGAGGATGCTCCTCAGAATGTTCCTGAGAAAGATGTTCCTGAGGATATTCCACAGAATATTCCTGAGAAAGATGCTCCCGAAGATGCTCCTCAGAATGTTCTTGAGAAAGATGCTCCTGAGGATGTTCCTGAGAAGGAAGCTTCTGAGGATGTTCCTGAGGATGGTCGTGAGAAGGATAGTCCTGAGAAGGATGCTCCTAAGGATGCTCCTGAGAAGGAAGCTTCTGAAAAGGAAACTCCTGAGAAGGATGCTCCTGAGGATGCTCCTGAAAAAGATGTTCCTGAGGAAGCTCCTGAGACGGATGCTCCTGAGAAGGATGCTTCTGAGGATGCTCCTGAAAAGGAAGCTCCTGAGGATGCTCCTGAGAAGGATATTCCTGAAGATGCTCCTGAGAAGGATGCTCCTGAGAAGGAAGCTCCCGAGAAGGATACTCCTGAGAAGGATGCTCCTGAGAAGGATGCTCCTGAGAAGGAAGCTCCCAAGAAGGATACTCCTGAGAAGGATGCTCCTGAGAAGGAAGCTCCCGAGAAGGATACTCCTGAGAAGGATGCTCCTGAGAAGGATGCTCCTGAGAAGGAAGCTCCTGAGGATGCTCCTGAGAAGGATGTTCCTGAGAAGGATGCTCCTGAGAAGGATGCTCCTGAGAAGGAAGCTCCTGAGGATGCTCCTGAGAAGGATGCTCCTGAGAAGGATGCTCCTGAGAAGGAAGCTCCTGAGGATGCTCCTGAGAAGGATGTTCCTGAGAAGGATGCTTCTGAGAGGGAAACTCCTGAAAAGGAAGCTCTTGAGGATGCTCCTGAAAAGGATGCTCCACACAATGATGCTCCTGAGAGGGTTGCTCCTGAGGATGCTTCAAAGAAAGATGATCCACAGAATGCTCCTGAGGATGCTCCTGAGAAAGTTACTCCAGAGAATGATGCTCCTGGGAAGGATGTTCTTGAGAATGCTCCAGAAAAGGATGTTCCAGAAGATCTTCCTGAGAAGGATGCTACTGAGGATCCTCTTAAGAAGGACGCTCCAGAGGATGCTCTTGAGGATGCTCCAGAGAAGAATGCTTCTGGGGATGCTCCTGAGAAGGATTCTCCAGAAGATGCTCCGGAGAAGGATGCTCTTGATGATGCTCCAAAGAAGGAAATTACTCTTGATGATTCCCCAAAGAAGAATGCTCCTGAGGACGCTTCAAAGAAAGATACTCCTGAGAATGTTCAAGTGGATGTTCCAGAGAATGTTGCTCCAGAGGATGATCCTAAGAAACATGCCCCTGACGATGCTCCAGAGAAGGATGCTCCCAAGAAGAATGATCTTAAGGATAATCCTGAGAAGGATGCTCCTCAGAAGAAAGATGCTCCAGAGGATGCTCCTCAGAAGAAAGATGCTCTTGATGATGCTTTTAAGAAGGATGCTCCAAAGGATGATCCTGAGAAGGATGCTCCGAAGGATGCTCCTGAGAAGGATGCTCCAGAGGATGCTCCAGAGAAGGATACTCTTGAGAATGCTCCAGGGGATACTTCAGAGAATGGCGTTCCTGAGGATGCTCCAAAGAAGGATGCTCCTGAGGATGCTCCAGAGAAGGATGCTCCGGAGGATGCTCCTGAGGATGCTCCAGAGGATACTTCAGAGAATGGTGCTCCTGAGGATGCTCCAGAGGATCCTTCAGAGAATGGTGCTCCTGAGGATGCTCCAGAGAAGGATGCTCCTGAGGATGCTCCTGAGGAGGCAGCGGAAGAACAAGTTGCTATGGAGGCTGCTGAAGGGGACGCTGCCGAGAAGGCCACCAAATAGGATGCTGAGGATATTCTTATGGGGGCTGAATAAAGAAATATTCTTGAGGAGATTACTGAGAAGGTTGATTAAAGAAAAAAAAAGGATGCTTCAAATCCGTTACGTACTCTTTCTGAGACTCACGTTTAGTGAACGCCTCCCTCAACACACACACACACACACACACACACACACACACACACACACACACACACACACACACACACACACACACACACACACACACACACACACACACACACACACACACACACACACACACACACACACCAAAAAAAAAAAAAAACGTTTCATAACATTGTAAGTGAATTGAAACCAGAAAGCAACTGGAAAAAAATAAGAAAGTTGTGAACTTGAGTCGTGTCGTATGAGTGTCAACATTCTCGTTTGCAGGAGTAGGAAAAAAAAAAAAAAAAATATATATATATATATATATATATATATATATATATATATATATATATATATATATATATATATATATATATATATATATATATATATATATATATATATATATATATATATATATATATATATATATATATTAAAAAAGTTCCATAACAATCACTTGACGAGTAAACTGTTGAACAAGATTGTGACTTCAGTTTCTAACGAACGTGCCTGTGTACATTTACATACTAAAGCTTTGAAAATTGAAGTTGAAGTTTATATGAGTGTTTGAGTCGCATTAATTCAATATTGTTAACCACCATCGACTTATCTAGAGGTTATGGATTAGGAGTTAGTAATGTCTTCTTCATGAACTGTATTCCTAGTTTAAACGTTCTTTTTTTTTTTTTTTCTTATGATCCCTACTTTGATTTGTTCTTATTCTTTCTATTGGCATTTTTTACCAGTCTTATATGTTCATGTACCGCGCCATACGACCCCATTCTTGCGACGCTATTAAATCAATCAATGAATTCTCTTATTTTATTTATACATTACGCTAGCCATCAAGCAGCTATTTCTTATTACTTCAAATTATCTTCCTAGTAACTTTTACATATAGTACTCCAGTTTTGTGAGCGGGAGAGGGGGATACAACCTGAACAAAGAAAACAGAGAACTAATTACATTTGAAAGGGTATTTCCTGTCCTCTATTTCTCTTACTATTGATCGTTGTGATCCTACTTCTCCTGTCTCTTAAGAACACAGGTTCTCCACACAGTTTAGAATGGAACAGCTCACGGGTGGCTCCCGAACAGAAGGTAATGATGCATCATCTCACCTCTGGCAGGGAAGGTGTCACTGAGATGTATAGGTATATAGTGTTCCCCCTCCACACTGGCGTGCACCAGTAACTCCCTCGCCGCCCACTTGACATGAAGGCTGTGGTGAGTACAGGCAGCAAGAAGACCCCAGATTCGCCGCGTTGGTCAAAACAAGGTAACATTAAATATGAGAACGCTTTTCAATCACAGAGCTTCATTAAGACTGCATACAGGATAGTGAGTAATGTAGCATTGTCTATAACATTACCGAGAGGATTTGAAAAATTACAAAATGAGGAGGTAGGATGTAAAAGCATTTATGGTTGCAAGGATCTTTACAAAATTGGAATGTAAAGTCATGTGGGATACACAGGATGTAACTGAAGTAATCAAGTAAGCGGGAAAGGTTCTCGCAAGAATACTAAAAGAGCCAGGCAACGAAGGGTATGCATCTTTGCAAGAGAGAGAGAGAGAGAGAGAGAGAGAGAGAGAGAGAGAGAGAGAGAGAGAGAGAGAGAGAGAGAGAGAGAGAGAGAGAGGCCATAGCCTTTTTATTGTGTTTTGAAAGTGATGAAATTGTACAAAGGTTTCATCACTTACTAGAGACACGAGGCTAAGGCTCGAACCTCCGATCCACGATCCAACCCACGATCCGACCCACGACCCAATCCCCGCAACTACAACAAAAAAAATTAAAAGAATTTGTGTTCCAAGAATATCCGAGGTAGCGGCACCCATTTATATAAGGATATTATAATCATGGTGCTGGGACCGAAATGTTGATGCTCACTAACTGTAATGTTATATAACGGCTTCTCTATGATGAGAGTGTAATACGCCTCATGTACGCCAGACCTCCAGTCTGCCACTAATAACGATCTGTTCAAAATGCCTAATATATATCATAAAACTCACTTGTAATGTCACTTGAACTCGTGCTCTAGCATGAGCCTATGAGTTGATCAATGGGAGAGGAAGACTTCACCTCAGTTTCATATCATGGTAATTCTTTGGAGCTTACATGATGAGGACAGACGTCTGACACACACACACACACACACACACACACACACGTGCGTGTTTTGCTAGTAATGATGCATGAATACACTTAAACTAAAGCCATAGCATTTTTCCTTATCCGACACGCGCTGTTTCTCTTCTAGCTAATTATCATCCTGACCACCACCACAGCCGTCCTGTGCCAACCCAACATGTGGTCAAACATGGATCAGCATTACCTAACGATGAATAACTACGTTACTCCGTATTCACCTTCCTATGGAACATCATTTAATGAACCTTACGGTAAAGATAACATACTAATGTCCTGCGAACCCTTTCAACATCAGCCTTTGAATAGAATCTACGAGTATTTTTAAACGACTTTTACTGGACTTATATTCTTGATCTCTCTGTACATTTAACATTCTACATTCGCTTATTTGCCAGTCTTATAATGTGGCTCTCTTAAGGGGAAATACACAAAAGGAACATATACACAGGTGTCTGTCTCTCTTCCTCCTCACGCTGCTACACTTCATCCACCTTCAAAAGGGAAGATAATGTCTAAGTGTGTATTTCTATTGTTCAGCAGTGAGTGTACTAATATAATCTTCCCGGCTGATTATCTTACAGGAAATACTTACTATCTCTTCGTCTTCTACCCATACGTCTACAAAGGCACCAAGAAATTCAATACTGTGAAGACCGCTACTTAAGAACAACTAACGATACCCATCTGTACCCATCCTTGTTGGATGGCACTGGCGTCTGTAACTAAATAGAAATAGTAAATGTAGACCAGTGTTAATAAAATCTATTAAAGTGATGCAAGGCATTTTGCATTTCAAATATTTATATGTATCCATATATTTATCTTCATATATTTTCTTCACTTACCCGGACACTCGTGTGATAATGTATAAGAGTAAGATAGTGAGTGCTGACAACATTAAGGAAAGGCATACACACACACACACACACACACACACACACACACACACACACACACGCGCGCGCGCGCGCAACTGGGGTGCTGCCAGCTGACAGTTCTAGACAAAAGGTCGGTTTGAAGGCGTTGTGATGACAGAGGTACCTGGCAGTGCTGGACGCACAAGTCCATCAGAAAACGCAACAGGAAATAGATAAGTTTTTTAGTGGCATTCAATTTTTTTTCCTTTTTTATTATTAGTCTTCTTATTGTTGTTACTATTACTGTGATTACGATTGTTATTCTACTACTATTACTACTACTGCTACTACTACTACTACTGTTACTGCTGCCACTATTACTACTGTTAGTTACTTATGCAATAACTACCATTTGCTACTACCGTTTTTGTCACTACTACTATTGCTGCTACCACTATTACAGTATTGTCACTTCCACTACTGTTGTTACCACTATTATTGTCACTTCTACTGTTGCTGCTGCTGCTGCTGCTGCTACTACTACTACTACTACTACTACTACTACTACTACTACTACTACTACTACTACTACTACTACTATTACTACTACAATTACTACTACTACTACTACTACTACTACTACTACTACTACTACTACTACTACTACTGCTGGTACTGCTACTTACTACTACTGCTGGTACTACTATTACTACTATTGCTGGTACTGTTACTGCTAATAATGCTGCTGTTACTACTACTACTACTACTACTACTACTACCACTACTACTACTACTACTACTACTACTGCTACTACTACTACTACTACTACTACTGTATCAGTCTCACCAATTACTATTATTATATATATATGTATATTCACTATTTCATATATTCATCCCACGTGTGCCATGGCCAGCCAGTTCTCTACCTCTCAAGGGAATTTCACACCCACTTCCAGTCCTTACAGATAACACCTGCGTACCTGTGTTTGTCTTCCTTCCTGGTCATTTCTTCTCCTTTATCACAAGGGAATTTCACACCCACTTTCAGTCCTTAGGGATAACATCTGCGATCCATTTAGCTCAGATAAATACAGCCCGCATGGTAGCGAGCTCTCAGTTCAATCACAGCACAGTCCCAGTCAGAGTTCAGTCCCAGTCCCAGTCAGAGTTCACACGAAAGTCGCAGCTCAGTCAGAGTTGGAGTCAGTCAGTCACCCAATCACGAGCAGTCAGTCTTGGTCTCTCGCTCAGTTCCGCTCAATCACAGCTTTGAGAGACGCTGCTCAGCCATCATATATTTCACTTCAGAGAGAGAGAACAATCAATCGTCACGTTAAAGATTCTTCTCGAATCAAGTGGATACTATCTACTATTAAAATCAAGAAGACCTCTCATCTTTGTGTCTTTTATTCGCACATATCAACTATATCAGCCAACTACCCACGACCTCCAAGCTACCAGGATCCCCGCCTCACTACCAGTCCTCCACGCTACCAAGCACAATCAACCGACTGGGCAAGTAACATTATCAGTATCAGAACAACAGCAGAGTTAAGCAATAAGTCAACCCGAAACAGAGCTGGATCATCAACTTAGAACACTGCTACTACTACTACTACTACTACTACTACTACTACTACTATTTTTTATACTATTACTATTTGTACTATTACTATTACTACTACTACTACTACTATTTCTTATACTATCACTATTTATACTACTACTACTGTTTATACTGCTATTACTTCTACCACCTACTGCTCACACTAATAATACTTTACCACTACTTTTACTAGCACTTCTTTTATTACCACTGCTTACACTACTATTACTACTATTGCTACCACTACTGCTACTACCGCTGTTACTACTTCTTTATTATCTCACCATTTCTATAAATTTCAACTTTTTTTTTCGACATTACTACTACTGCAAGAACTATTACCAATACTACTACAAATACGACAACTAGTGCTACTACTCCTGCTACAACAACAACAACAACAACAACAACAACAACAACAACAACAACAATAACAACAGCAACAACAATAGCAACAACAACAACAATAACAACAATAACAACAACAACAGCAACAGCAACTATTACTACTACTACTAGTACTACTACTACTACTACTACTACTACTACTACTACTACTACTACTACTACTACTAATAATAATAATAATAATAATAATACACTACTACTACTACTACTACTACTACTGCTAGTTTTATTCCATTAATCGATTCTAATATTTCCGTTTTCCCCTCTCTTAATAATGAGAACTTATTGATTGTTTTAGCTTATATAATGTGCAAAGACAAGAACATTATGATTTTTTTGACCCATTTAATGTACAAGATATATTATAATGACGACCTCGATGTTAGTCAGTTTCATATACTATCAAGAAATATAAATTTCCCTAAATGTGAATATATTTTTTTCTAGAATGCTTTCCTTTATCTATTACTAATACAGTAATCAGCTTATTAACATTGAATGTCAGATCAATATCTATCAATCTTCAGTACTTTGTTGACACTGTCCTTTCATGTCATTATGTACTTTGATGTATTGGATCTTACAGAAACTCGAAGGGATTCAGATATTTTATCACTGTATACCCTGCCAGAATACATGTTCACTAATAATAGAAACAGGTACGGTGGGGGAGTGGCCATTTATATCTTAAGTAGGTACATATCTTTTAAAATTATAGAATTTTCTCTACTAGAAGCTTTCATTGAAAGTTTGGGAATTGAAGCGAAATTTAACGGAAAACATATTTATTTATTTGTATTTACAGATCTCCTCAAAGTAATATAAATAATTATCTTAATGCACTTAATGAAACTTTAAACCTGATAAAAGATAAAAATTATTAAAAAATATTTATTTTTGGAGATTTCAATTTAGATCTATTACAACATAATGACAATCCGTAAGAATTTGTTAACATTATGTATAGTTACCTTTTATTTCCTCTAACAACCTTGTCAGCACGAGTAATTGCCACCTCAGCCACACTTATAGAACACATTTGGTCATCACAAGTAGAGAATAATGTATCATATTAAATAATCACAACAGATATAACTGACCACTATCCTGTAATCTCTACATTTAAGGATGACGAATATTTTCACTCCAGTCTCACCTATAATACAAAAAAAAATTTAATCAGGGCTTCCTCGAAAAATTTTGTAATATTATCTCCCATACTAACTGCTCAGACATAGCCAATTGTACTTGTCCTAATAATGTCTATAATTGATTTAATTTATAGTAAAAAAATTGCTTTGATCAGTATTTTCCAGAAAATTCATTAAATTAAATAGTAAAGAGAACGTAGTCCACACATTACACAAGCTTTGAAAAATAGCATCAGAGAAAAAACAGACTTGAAAAATTAGCAATCAAATGGCCTTTAACATTCAGAGGACATTAAGAAATGTACAGAAACAGATTAACGTCACTTTTGAAAGTAAAAAATAAATATAACCAAGACCAATTAGTTAGTAACCAGGGTAATCCAAAATCAAATTAGAAATCTATAAATCATATTCTTGATAGATCCTCAGAAACGAAAAATTTCATATTTCAATCAAAACCTCTTTGTCATGACATTCGTGATAAATCTAATGACCATTTTTTAAGGTTGGTGGAACAGGACCAAGACACTGTAGGAAATGCATTTATGAAATATTTATATAACTCGCCTAATTATTATTATTATTATTTATTCACATGTTACTAATATAGAAATTGAAAACTACCTAAAGGCGGGTTTACACGACGTTGTTTTCCCACCCGGCTGATTCTAACTATCCAGAGCAGCCAGCAGGTTCCAGCCGAAAACATTCACGCGGTCGAGAGGAGCCGCTAGCCCGCTGGCCCGCTGCATCAAAAAATAAACAATCAAGATGGAGTCCTCCGACGACGAACTGGTTGCTATAGTTGAGATTTTGCTGTGCTGGAAGAAAAAACAAAGGAAGAAATTATTGTGGACTCGTTCCTGGTCTATATAGACGTGCAGGCTGTTGTGCTCATGATGCCTTCTGGTACACACATGTTCGGCCGCTGGCTTCTTCAGAGACGATGTAAATAAACCAATCCTGCGTCAATTTTTATTTATTTATTTATTTATTTATTTATTTATTTTTTTTTTTGTAAATTATATAAAAATATTTTATTTATTTACTGTATTTAATGGTACAGTCAATGGTTATTACAAAAACATTTTCTAACAATATTCCTCCTATTTTCAATTTTATATCGATACCTGTTCCCATTTGACCCTGGGAAAATGCCGGGAAGGCAGCCAATCAGACCAGCGGAGCGGTTTCCCGTCTTGTCTGGCAATTCAGCAAATCCCGGCTGCATTTCGCTCCCGTCTGCATAATCACGGCTACAATTGCCTCGTGTAAACCCGTTTAAAGTCATTAAGAACATCCTCTTCTGGTTATGACAAAATACCTCCTACTCTTTTAAAACACACAGCTAATCTAATATTATTGTCATTAACTCACACAGTAAATCTTTCTTTATTTATTTTTTTTTATCTATTTATTTATATCTTATTTATTTATATAAATTTTTATTTTATTTTTTTTTTCTGGATGAATTTAAGAAATCCAAAGTAGTCCCTCTATATAAATCGGGTAATAGAAAAGACATCAACAATTACAGGCCCATATCAGTTCTTTCTGCCTTTAGTAATGTTTTTTTTTTTTTTCAAAAGGTTATCTACTCTTGTTAATTATAATAAAAAAAAAAAAAATTACTTTCTGATTGTCACCATGGTTTTAGATCAAGTTGTTCTACTGAATCTGCCATTTCACAATTTTGTTCAAATATTTATAAATACCTTGAAAGGAAGCATTACATATTTGAAATTTTTCTAAATTTTCCCAAGACTTTTGATTCTCTAAATCATAAAATTCTTTAGAATAAACTTAGTCATTTTGGAATTAAGGGCGTTCCTTTAAAATTGTTTGAAAGTTACATCTCAAAGAGATACCAAGCTGTTTTCTGTAATCCATACTATTCTTCTTTCAAAGCAGTTAATAAGAGTGTACCACAAGGATCTATCTTATAACCAATACTTTTTCTTAACTACATCAACGACATCATTAATGCAAGTGCTAAATTTAAATATACCATTTTTTTGCTGATGACGACACTAATTCATTATTAGAAGAAGAGAATATTAATAATTCACAGACAAATCTAAATACTGAACTAGATGTTATCAATAAATGGATTAAAAATAACAATCTAAGCCTGAATCTTAGAAAATTTAATTATATATATATATATATATATATATATATATATATATATATATATATATATATATATATATATATATATATATATATATATATATATATATATATATATATATATATATATATATATATATATATATATATATATATATATATATATTCTTTTTTTTCAAAATCGGTCAGTTACAATTAATATGCCACCTGTAATAGACATGCTTTGAACATAACAGATAGGTAATAGAATTAGAAATAGGTAGAAGGGAGAAGGAAGTGGAGGCTTAAACATGACGGTTCAGACGTAAACATTACCTCAGCATGAACGCTGGTAAGCTCGTTAAACAAGTCGTAAACCCTTGCTCTAACTCCAAACAGGAAATTGCTGTATGCACTGGTCGGCTTGTTAAATAACTCATTCCCATTGGTCACATAACATTAACCGCACCTTAAACCACGTGGAGTGAATTACAAGTGCATTGCTATTGTAAAAAATACAAGTAGTGACGTCACGGTTTCAACCTCAGAGATTTCTATCCTTCATTTGAGCAGTAAGTCAAGCATCGGCACTTGACCTATTTAGACGTTGCCTTCGTAATAGTCAGAGACAGAGACAGCAGCGTGTGTGTGTCATGTGATTGCTCTGTCCCGAATTTTGTTATTCTCTAATTAAAGAAAGAAAAGAAGAATAGACTTCTCATTGATCAGTTGGCCACACACCATCAGTTGTAGACACATCACAAAAGGAACGCCACACAGTCTTTAAGTCTAGTGGTAAGCAGAGGAAAGAGAAACACTAATACAAACAAACTCTCAGTGTTGATCAACATCACAACTGCAAACTTTCAATCATTGAGGGAACACTATTGGAACGAGTCAGCTCTATTAAATGCATGAGCGCGTTTATAGATGAAAATATGAACTGGAAATATCAAATTAACTCTGTTGTGACTAAACTGTCTTGGATTTGTGGTATTTTATATAGAATAAGAAACAAATTTAAATAAGAAGCATTTATCATCATTTATTACATTCTCTGTTATCCTCATTTGATATATTGTGTATCAATATAGACGTGCACATAGCCCTCCTTTCTTAGAAAATTGCAGATAGCTCAAAATAAAATATTTAGGTGTATTTCCTACATGAACAAATTCAATTCTACACATAATCTAATTTCTATACACAAACTTCTTAATTTCGGAAATATTTATAAATACCTTCTATTACTATTTATCTATAAATGCCTTACACATTTACAAGGAACTCAACCTTTCCAAATGGTACACACATCACACAACACTCGCAGCAATAATGTTAACCTTACTTGTCTTCAGTTCAGGACAATACTTTTTAGGAATAGTGCGTTTTGCTGAGGACCTCATAATTAGGATTCTCTGCCATTAGAAATAAAGAACCTTGTAAACAGTGGCTATTTGCCTGGATTTAAAAATCACTTAGAAAATATATTTACATTGCAAAATAATAAAAGTCTATAAAGTATTAAAGGCTATTTCAGTATAAGAGTAATTAATTTATATACTTATTCTATTTTTTTATATGAATATTTCCTTTTGTACTGTCATCAATTATTGCTGCAATTATTATTATTATTATTGCTTATTGTTATTATTAGTTTTATCATTATTGAAAAAGCAAAAGAGATTCAAACTGGAAAACCTCAAGGACGAAGAGAAGAAGCAAGCACTGCGGCAACTGGTAACATTACGAAAACCAACCGAACTGGAATTGGAAGAAATGAACATAGAAGAACAATGGAATAAATTCAAGAACACTGTGTATGGGGCAGCTGAGGAGATAGTTGGTATTAAAATCAAATATGGAACCAAAAAGAAAAGTACTGCATGGTGGATTTATGATGTTAAGGAAGCAGTCAAAGAAAAAACGAGATCTTTCAGAAAATGGATGAAAACAAGAAACATTGAAGATAGAGAAGATTACGTAGATAAACGAAACAGTGCAGAAGCAACCAAAAGAGCAGCCAAGGAGGACATGTGGATCAAGATTGGTCAAGATCTAGAGAGAGACGTAGAAGGAACAAGAAAATTATTGTATAGCATGGCTAAGAACTATAGGAAAGGAAATAACGAATCAACATATGCAATAATGAACAAAACAGGAGAACTACTAACAAAACCACAGGAAATTGAAGAAAGATGGAGAGAATACTTCCAAGAACTTCTAAATGTGGAGGATGTGGAAGTGGATGAAGAGCGGAATCTAGATATACAGGAAGAACAAGGAGAGAACCCAAATGAGATCAGTATAGAGGAAGTGAAGGAGGCACTAAAGAAGATGAGAAGCGGCAAAGCCCCAGGGGACGACGAGCTCCCTATAGAGCTATTTAAAGCTGCTGGGAAAGAATGTGTAGAGTGGATGAAGTACATTTTCAGTAATGCGTGGAAAGAGGAGAAAGTGCCCCATGACTGGCACAAAGCAACAGTATGTCCAATATATAAGAAAGCCAGTAAAACAGATTGTGCAAATTATAGAGATATATCCCTGTTATCTCATGTTGGAAAATTGTATGAAGGAATAGTTGAGAAAAGATTAAGAACCTGTGTCGAGGAGAAACTAGGAATATGGCAGTATGGTTTCAGGCCCAATAGGAGCACGACAGATCTAGTGTTCACTTTAAAGATGATAATGGAGAAGAGTTGGGAGTGGAACATTGATAAATATGTGGCTTTTATAGATCTGGAAAAAGCCTTTGATAGAATTAGAAGAGATTGCTTGTGGAGAGTCTTACAACATCAAGACTACGGCATAAACTCTAAACTGATACGAGTAATTAAGAGTATATATAAGAACACGGAGAGCAAAGTCAAGAACAGAGAGCTGGAGAGTGAATGGTTTAGCATTAAGACAGGAGTGAGACAAGGGGGAGTGCTCTCTCCTTTGCTATTCATTATATACATGGACAGATGCCTGAAGGAAGTGTGTGTAAGGGAGGATAAAGAGATCACGCTGGCCTATGCAGACGATGTCGCTGTCGTGACAGGAAGCCAACAAGATCTTCAAGAGGCCATGACAAGATGGAATGATGTCTTAAATAGGGAAGGAATGAGAATGAACAAACAAAAAACAGAAATAATGAAAGTTGGCAGAATAAAGGAGGAATGTAATATTTACATAGAAAACGTTAAACTGAAGCAGACCGACAAATTTTGTTATCTGGGAGTACTTTTCGACGAGGAAAACAGACAGAATATAGAAATTTTAAATAGAATACAGAAGTACAATGCAAATGTCAGCGCATTGTATCCCATACTTAAAGATAAGAATATTCCAACAAAAGCTAAAACCATAATATTTACAACAATACTAAGACCAGTACTTCTATATGGGTCAGAAACTTGGACACTGACAACAAGAACATCTTCACAAATACAAGCAGCAGAAATGAGAGTTCTGAGAATGATCCGAGGTGTGACCAGACTTGATAGAATTAGAAATGAAGAAACCAGAGAGAGATTAGGGATAACATCTGTACTGAAGATAATTGAAAAGAACAAATTGAGATGGTATGGACATGTCCGAAGAATGGAAGATACAAGATACGCAAGGAAGTTTCTGGAATGGGTTCCTCTAGGCAGGAGGCCGGTGGGACGACCTAGGAAGCGATGGATGCAGGGAGTTGAAGAAGCTACTGAACGAAGAGGAAGAAATCTACAAGAAATAACCAGAGATGAGGATTTCATGGATAGAGACCTTTGGAGAAGATTCGTAGAGGCCGGACACTGACAGGCATTGCCTACCTTGCGTCTGGTGAGAAAAATCATTATTGCTATCAACAATCTATGCTATCAGATTATCATTATTCGTTATTATTATAGCTATCAGTATATTGTTGTTATGTTATTGTTATTATTATTATTATTGTGATAACTATTACTATTGCAAATTAGTTTTTTTTTCATTTTTGGGTTAGGTTGCGACCTTAAATAGGTATAAAAAAAAAAGTATGTCGGGAATCTCCGCTTTGTTTGTTAAATAATGGCAATAAACATAAACTTACTTAGTTATTTACTTACAAACACACACACACACACACACACACACACACACACACACACACACACACACACACACACACACACACACACACATACATGCTCAGTTTGATAGTGAAGACTGACATCACCGAGGTGCGTGACCAACACGTGTTGATACCGAGCATGGAATGAATTGTGAAAGTGACTAAGGGTTTATCTTACGAGTCATCAGAAAAGTAGCCAGGTGACAAATCCTTTTTGCGCAATGAATTCACATTATACCTATTCTCATCTTGAAATAATCTTAGAGACCGAGTGTCACCTGACAGAAAGGCGTGGCTATCTGTGTTCATGACTCTTAAAAACAGTGATTCTGACATGCAAATGTAAATAAATGTGGAATAAAAGTGAAG
This sequence comes from Scylla paramamosain, assembly GCF_035594125.1. Taxonomy (NCBI): domain Eukaryota; kingdom Metazoa; phylum Arthropoda; class Malacostraca; order Decapoda; family Portunidae; genus Scylla; species Scylla paramamosain. Next base: position 12,441,409 of record NC_087178.1, read on the forward strand.
CAAATAGAATCAAACAAGTTTTTAGATATTCCTTTCTTTTGAACACGAAATCTCATAAAATCTGTCGCCACAGTGCAGAAGCTAAACTAATTTCTTACCTCGCCGACAGAAAGCGACGTTACACTAATTGAATAATTTGCCTCCAGAGAGTAGTGCAGTCGATAAACTTGTTCTAAAGTTTGCTTATAGGTAGCGGTTTTGTCTATTTCAACAACATTTACTGCAATTACTAGGTAACGGAAATACCTCTCAGATGTCTAAACACACACACACACACACACACACACCAAGACCATCAGAGTGTTACATTCCACCCGAGATCAAGGTCACCGTGCGAGGAAGAGCGAACCAGGGGAAGTTGTCATGCATTGCCTACGTACATAATATCTGAGTGGATCGCTTATCTTGTGCCCACTTGTTGACGTGATCGCCGTTAGCAAGTGGGTACGAGATAAGCGATAACATTTACTAAAATCAAGTGGGTGAGTGGTGTTTATTACCAGTGTTTATTGCTATTAACCTTACAGGTGTTTGAATAAATAAATAATGATACAGAAAAATCTATAAAAGAGTTGTTTTTTTACCCAAAGGTTTCAGAGTCGACAACAAGGATAATGCTTGGACAACATTTACCGCCAGGACTAATATGCTGAGCGATACACATACAACTGATTGATGAAATGTAGATAACATACAACCAATGATAAGAATTAGGAAAATAGAGTCAGGTGTGATATGAGAAAAATTACCCAAACATAAACTCAGGAGTACAACAACACTTAACAACATCGTCTTAAGAATTGTTTTTAAAAAGCTCTGGTCACGCTTTTGAGAACTTTATCCGCAGTTTCTTCTATCACATAAAACCATGACAAAATACTCCATTTGCAGATTAATTCCAACCTATCGAGAGAGGTATTGTGTTGTTGCAATGGCAACCAAAGTAGGAGAAAACTCGTGAATTTTTTTTTTTTTTTATCTTAAACTGAGAGACTGTGGATATTTTCAAAGCGGAGATGATCATTCATCGCCTTGTAAACTGAACCGCGGCCAGTGAAGATGGAAAAACACCACCTGACGAACATTTACACGGTTTTGTGGAAGCAAAGAACAGGGTGAAGCTGTTCATAATATGTAACAATATTAGGAAGTTAAAGTATGTGGAAGTCAACAGAATACTTGACACCATAGACATAAATAAAGATAGAATATTTATGGTCACACTACACCGCCAAATGTGGCAAACACGGAGAAAAAAAGTGTGTGTGTGTGTGTGTGTGTGTGTGTGTGTATGTGTGACGCGCACACACACGCACACACACAACTTCAATCAAGAAAGATTTTTTTTTTTCCAGAGACAGAAATAACGTTTGACACCCCAAACTGGAACAAGATCAAGAAAAAAAAAAAAAAAAAAGAAAATTTACGAGCTTGAGATCCGTGACGTGCGAGAGTAAACACTTGTTCGTTTTGGAAAACCTTCACATCAGTAACCTGAGAAGCAAGCCACTGAACGTTATTGTCACCTTGTCACCAGGTCCCAATGAACGTGCTTTCGTGCATACATTTCATACCACATTACAAACATGAATTAAAGCATATATGAATGTTTGTGTCATAACCGTTCAATAATACAGTACGCTGATCATTCTGGCGTAAGGATGGAAGGTAAGTATTGCATCTTAGACAATGAATGTAGTCACCTAATGACCCTGCGAGGCTCAATTTTTCTTGCCACGGGTCGTTGTGATTCCATCTCTCTTGCTCTAAACACAACACACAAAGCTTCTCCACAAAGTGGAGAACAGAAGGTAACAACGCATCATCTTGCCTCTGGCAGGGAAAGTGTCACCGGGATGTACGAGTATATACTGTTCCCTCTCCGCATTTGCGTGCCCCAGTGACTCCTTCGCCGCCAACTCGACATGAAGGCTGCCATGGCCAAAGCAACACTGAACACAGGAACTCCTTCAGAGGCTCATCAACACTGCATATAGGATGGTCGTGTAGTATTATCTGTAAAATCACCAAGGGGCTTTAGAAGATGCATAATATGAATATTATTAGGATGTAAGGCACGGATACAAAATTATCACTGAGGTGCAAGAGAAAAAAATGGAAACTGGAAATTCAATAGTACTTAGGTGAGGCATATGAAATATAGCCAAATTCACCTGTAGAGGAGGTCACACTGCAATGGGTACATCATAATTACTTTACAACATAAGATTATGAAAAACTGCAGTAAAACACACACACACACACACACACACACGCATACATATATATATATATATATATATATATATATATATATATATATATATATATATATATATATATATATATATATATATATATATATATATATATATATATATATATATATATATATATATATATATATATATATATATATATATATATATATATATATATATATATATGTATATATATATATATGTTCCCTAATGGAACATATATATATATATATATATATATATATATATATATATATATATATATATATATATATATATATATATATATATATATATATATATATATATATATATATATATATATATATATATATATAGTGGAATTAGTAGTGATGTTACTAAATTTCCGGATGACACAAAGATTAATTAGGTCAGAATCGGATGCCATCGTCTTGCAGGTAGATTTAGATAGGATGAATGAATGGACGGACAGATGACAAATGCAATTTAATATCAACAAATGCAAAGTACTTAGCGTAGGTAGAGGAAACCCACACAATAGGTATACATTAAACAACCAAACTCTGGTGGGTACAGGGTACGAGAAAGATTTAGGAGTTATAGTTAGCTCTGAACTCCGCCTAGGAAAGCAATGCATAGAGGCCAGAAACAGGGCAAATAGGGTACTAGGATTCATTTTTAGGAGTGTTAAAAGTAGAAGGCCCTAAGTAATATTAAAGTTATACTTGGCGCTGGTCAGACCTCATCTAGACAACGCTGCGCAGTTCTGGTCCCCACATTACAAGAAAGATATAGGTCTTTTAGAATCAGTACAGAGGAGAATGACTAAAAGGATACAAGGGATGAGGAGTATTCCTTACGAGGCGAGACTGAAGCTGTTAAATTTACATTCTTTATAGAGACGTAGGTTAAGAGGAGACCTGATATAAGTCTTTAAGTGGTATAAGGGTTATAACAAGGGTGATGTAAGCAAAATTCTTAGGATCAGCAGATAGAACACGAAATAACGGGTTCAAGCTTGAAAAATGTAGGTTTAGGTAGGAGACAGGAAGAAATTGGTTCTCAAATAGAGTGGTAGATGAGTGGAACGGACTCAGTAATCATGTTGTTAGTGCTAGAACATTAAGGAGCTTTAAGAGAAGATTAGACGGGTTTATGGATGGGGATAATAGATGGATGGAAATAGGTAGGTATATTTCATACAGGGAGTGCCATGTGCAGCTTCCCTTATTTCTTATGTTCTTATGTTCTTATGTTCTTCCACTCAGGTGTTCATCCTCATTTACGAGATAGTGTATGTACACAAAGGTGTTCATCCTCATTTACGAGATGGTGTATGTACACAAGTGTTCCGGCCCAACGGCCCAGCGGGATACAGCTGTGAGTGCTTCCCGTGTTAGTGATAAAACGCACCTTCAACTTGTCTTTTTTTTTTTTTAACAGCATGCAACAAGCTGTACGTTACTTTTCTTTTTCGTATCAAACACTTTTGTTAGATACATATTAATTTTCGCTAAAAAAAAAAAAATAAATAAATATATATGCAAATTAATAAATAAAACAAAAAAAAACAATACCACGTTATTTTGGAAGGAGTTATTGTCTCCTCCCTTATTATGGAGTGCAGAGAACTGCTTACATATATACTTGCTGCCTGAAAATCTGATCTTTTTAGTTAACGCAGCAGCAAAGCAGAAGGGAAACAGTGGAACAGGAAGATTCAACAAAGATCACACCGTTACTAAGTCTTTGAAATATAATCATTCTCACTTACAACAGGGAAATAATTTTGTTAAACTTTTTTTTTTATGTACAGTGTTGTGATGAGTAAGTGTTGCTATTGTGTTTTTATACATATAGAATTCTCCATTACTTTAATTTGATTTTCTTGCATGTGGATCTCCCAGATGATTAACTGCAAGTGAATTCTTCAAATAACTGGTCATATTACGATCTGCGTCTTTTGGCGCTCATGATCTAATCCAGTTTAATTTCTAGCATTTCATGTGATGATTGGCCATGAAAATCTCTACGCTTTACCGGTAAAATGATATCTCTCTATCGTAAGTCCACCTGATGCAGCCATTGGCCGAACAAGCAGGCATAATGGCAAAATGTTGAGGTGTATGGATGTTGGGCTTATCAGTAGCTGAACAATGTTCTCGGCTTCCGAGAAGGGGTGGAGCTTAGCAGCTTCACTTGTGACGTCAAGGTCACACGCCTCTTATTCTTCCTCCAAGAGGAAGATGGTTTTGATTTTACTTGCCATCCTGAATCCTGACGCTTCTCCCATTGGAACATAAAACACGACTTTTTAATGCCCCGAGGGATATCCAAGAAGTTAAATCCCTCATGAATGTGTACAAGATAAAAATCGGAATTCCTGGATTAAGCTTAAGTAAGGAAATTAAAGCGTAATGATAGCAAGCTTGCTGTCAACAGGATACTGTTAAGGAACATGGCCATTATGTACATGAGTGTGCCATTGATATTGTATGGTGTGAGTAGTAGGAAGACAGGATGTGGTGATGAGGTATGGAGTGGTGATGAATGTTAGGAAAATATAGATTGCGATGGTATGGACACGTCAGAAGAGATGACAGCCATATAATGTACTCAGCAATGTTAAACAGCGGTCAATGGGAAGACATCGACGCCATACGGTCTACGACCAAAAAAAAAAAAAAAAAAAACTCACAAGATGTACAACTTAGTCAGCGAAATTATAGTAATGATGTAGATAACCAGGTGACCTGATGATGATAACCAAGGTATCAAGGATAAAAAAAAACTGACATCTTTCTAAAATCCTGCATCTCCCTCACTGCTCTAAGTTACTTCATGGGGCTCAAACGTACAAATATATACTTCACAAACTTTAATACTGGAATCAAGAACAATTGGAGTCCATAGTATTTTAAGACAGAAAAGATAGCTTGCTGGAGGAAAAGCTCCCTTCATCATGACTGCCACCCTCAATCCTCACTCACTCTACATTTCTTTCAAAATAACAATAAATATAGATGCCTTTCACAAGCTTATGTCATGCAAAGTGTGGGTTGGTGAAATGACATTATTAATGTCAAGTTGTATTCCAATCATTCCCTTCCATTCTCAATGACAGATGCTGCCTCAGTGCTTGCATAGCTTGGTAAAGGAGTGAGGAGAGGGCCTGATGCTTAGCCGTCAGATTTCTTTCAGTCCCTGATGGAAGAACCCCTTACTCCTTCAACCTTGCTACATTGCCCTTCCTATAACCCTTACCTGCACCCAGAAACCTGTATGGAAAGAGAACTGTGTCTGTGCATGTGAGTGTTAATTTCTTATTGCAATGAAACATGACTGAGGAGCGAGAAGAGGGTCAAGTTTTAGTAGCCGTCATATTCTTCAGTACCAGAGGGTACAAACTCCTTACTCCTTCAGTCCTGCTACATAGCATTCCTAGAACTATGATCTGCACTGGTGATTGTGTGTGCATGTGTGTGTATGTTTATGTGAGCAGGACCAGAGTGGCAGTCTTCAAGCACAATGACTTAACACAGCTGTTATGCAACTTTCATCATAACTACCGTAAGCCTCCCTCAAAGTACTTTGTCCATAGTTGTCTTCCATACAATTTTTAGAGGTCATTTATTAAATTTCTGAGTTTTACAAAATCAGAATCAAAATTGATAGAGCTAAACAAAGCCAAGCTAAGATTGAAACATCCAGTAGCAGTCCCATTACTAGACCAACAATCTAAGTGGAGAGCTGCCCAAGACTAAATGTTATACATTTTCTCGGATTTCTCTGTGCACAACAGGATAGGTGCCAGAAATTACGAGGAGAGTTTGATCTTAAAAAAGAATTTGTCATTTTCTACTGATGAATGAATTCTTGGTTAGTTAGAGAAAAGCCTTGCCATGATTCTGGGCAAAAATATAAAGTGTATGAGACTCAGGTGATGGAAGGCTCACGTACCTTTTGTGGGCCACCTCTCTATCTGTGTGTTGCCTTTGTTATATTATGTTTTAATAATTTCTTTATCACGTTCTTCATCATCAGTGTTTCGTATAGCTATCCTTGTCATAACTAAGGTTTGAGTTGTCTGTAATCGGCCGTATCTCATCAGTCTTTAATGTGAAAATTAAGTGTTAATTTATTTATATATTTGTCTTTTACTTTTTTTTAATCGTCTTAAGTACAAAAAAAATCTGATTTACGCAGTTAAGATAATGTGCGTTTATATATATATATATATATATATATATATATATATATATATATATATATATATATATATATATATATATATATATATATATATATATATATATATATATATATATATATATATATATATTTTATTTTTTTTATTTTTTTTTCTTTTTTTTTTCTTTTTCTATTAATTTCCTCTAAATTAGAAAAGAAAAATATATAAGCTACACAGACTGTTCAGAAAGTGTGTTTATTTATTAGATCATTATCTTTTTACTGATATCCTTTAACGTTTGTTTATGAAAGTGACGAAATATGACAAAACCAACGAACTGTTATGATTCATAGATACGGTTGTTCTTGTTTTGTTTTTTTTCTTAATGTTATTAGGACATTATTGTGAATTATAGAATGTCGGAGAGAGAGAGAGAGAGAGAGAGAGAGAGAGAGAGAGAGAGAGAGAGAGAGAGAGAGAGAGAGAGAGAGAGAGAGAGAGAGAGAGAGAGAGAGAGAGAGAGAGAGAGAGAGAGAGAGAGAGAGAGAGAGAGAGAGAGTTGTTGCTATAAATGACTCTGTGTTTTCAATATGTGGAGATTTATCTGCATTCTGATTACACTATGGTGTTCACGAGAGTTTTTCTACGTAATGAAATAATATATTTCATTATCAACTAATTAACTGTTGAAAATAGCGAACATAAGACAAACATTTTAATTTTTTTTTTTTTTAACATCACAGTTCAAATCGTTGTAATACCAGTTTCATTTTTGATTTCTCAAATTTTTACAATACATCTCAATTTTACAGTCACTAATGAGTCTGATAGTGTCAACCAAAACTGGCTATCCCGTAAATGAAGTGAGTTATGGCATATAATAGAGAAACATTTCTCACTCGAGTATACATAGTGTGGGTTGACGCGAATGCTAGCCAGAGAACGGTGCAGCCAAACAGATACGAGCCTAGAAACCCGCTTAGGCGACAAGAATCTAGTTTAAGTGAACGGACTGCAGTGATGCTGTTTCAATTCACCATATAGGGTGTTTTGGATGCGTTATAGCGTTTTGGTATCTAAGAAGCTCAAAAACACTCAAAAGACACATTTTTGGTCATGATGTTCTGTTTCTCTGTATAGAATGCTTTTAGTGCGTTTTAGCATTTTGGTACCTAATAAGCTCAAAAACACTGAAAACACACGTTTTTGGTAATATATATATATATATATATATATATATATATATATATATATATATATATATATATATATATATATATATATATATATATATATATATATATATATATATATATATATATATATTTTTTTTTCTATTTCTCCATATCGATACGTTTTAAGCGTTTTAGCGTTCTGTTAAAAATAAGCTCAAAAATACTCAAATGACACTTTTTTTTTTTTTATGATGCTGTTCTGTTTCTTCATATACAATACATTTCAAGCGTTTAGCGTTTTGGTATCTATCAAGTAGAAAACATTCAAGATCCGTTTTTGGTAATGTTGTTGTTTCTTCATATAGGGTGTTTTGGTATCTAACAAGCTCAAAAACACTCAAAAGACACGATTTTGGTAATGTTGTTTTGTTTTCCCATATAGGGTGCCTTACATGGATTTTAGCGTTTTGGTGCCTAAATCGCTCAAAAACACCCAAATGACAAGTTTGTAGCAATGATGTTCCTTTCCGCCATATTGGGTGCTTTGTATGCCTTTTAGCGCTTGGTACCTAATAGGCTCAAAAATGCTCAAAAGACGCGTTTTTGATAATGATGTTATGTTTCTTCATATGATTTTTACTGTTTTAGTACCTAAGAAGCTCAACAGAGTCAATAGACTCAATAAACTCGTTTTTAGTGGTTGTGGTATGTTTCTTCATTTAGGGTGCTTTTAATGCATTTTAGCGTTTTGGTAACTAATAAGCTCAAAAAACACGTAAAAGACACGTTTTTGGTAATGTTCTGTTTTTTTTTCATATATATTGTACATTTCATGCGTTTTAGCGTTTTGGTACCTATCAAAACGAAAACACTCAAAAGATACGTTTAAGGTAATGTTTTGTTTTCCCGTATAGGGTGCATATCATGCATTTTAGCGTTTTGGTGCCTAAAATGCTCAAAAACACCTAAATGAGACGTTTCTAGTAATGTCGTTTCTTTTCACCATATAGAGTGTTTTGCACCAATTGCTCTAGATCGTGGAAGATAGCAAAGTTGAAGGTTAGTTCACCAGGATGGTCAGTGAAGGGAGAGGAAAGTCAAAGTTGGTGGTGAACACTGAAGTCTCCAAGAATGGAAATCTCCATAAAAGGAAAGAGAGTTAAAATGTGCTCCACTTTGGAAGTTAAGCAGTCAAAGAATTTCTTATAGTCAGAGGAGTTAGGTGAGAGGCATACAGCACAGATAAATTTAGTTTAAGACTGACTCTGTAGTCGTAGGCAGATGGTGGAAAACTCGAAAGATTCAAGAGCGTGGGCACGAGAGCAGGTTAAGTCGTTGCGCACATAAACGCAACATCCAGCTTTGGAAAATGGAAAATGAGGATAGAGAAAGTATGAGGGAACAGTAAAGGGGCTACTGTTGTTTGCCTCAGATATCTGTGTTTCAGTGAAGAAAAGAAGATGAGGCTTAATAAAGGAGTTGGTGTTCAGTGGTGTTTCAGTTAGTGATTCAGTGAGGAAAAGAAGATGAGGTTTAGTAAAGGAGTGGTGTTCTACAGATTGAAAATTAGATCTAAGACTGCGAATGTTGCAGAAATTAATGAAAAAAAAGTTGAGGGGGATGTCAGGACACTTAGGGTAGATACCAGAAGAGCAGTCCGACCTGGAGACGTTTGTGGTTCCCTCCCCAGATGGTGTCTCCGAGGCTGGTGTAGTTGTCATGATAATTTTGAATTTTGAGTGAATGGTGTGTGTGTAATTAGGTGCTTGTAGTTTTGTGTGAAGGAAGAGAGTTGTCTTTAGAGGGCAGGCTGTGACTCAACCCCTTGTATTGTGAGACACAAAGGGAAACATTCAGCGAGGTCACAATTGGGTTTAATGATGAGTTCACAGCACCTCCTGATCCATTGCTTTAGACCTCACTGGGAGTAATTATTGTTTCGGCAGGTGCCTATTGCCTCCTCCAGTTATACCACATACAAGTATTCACGGTGTCTTTCACAACCACTCATCGTAATAGTTGCCACATATATTGCCATTTCTGTTCTGGATTTTGATTATACCTTGCTTATATAATATTGGCAAATTTTGATTCCCGTGTTGCGATGATTTCTTACATATGTCCATTGTGGAAAAAATTATATATGACTGGAAGAAATTATGAACTATAGCCAAAACAGACGGGTGAAGATCCTTTACACTTTCAAAATGTATTGAGATTGGAATAAGTTATAATGTGGATTTATCGTTTTTTGCCTGGATGTTCAGTTGGAATAGTCATTTTCTGGTTAATGAATACTTATATAACTTTTTAGAGCTGCGTTTATGGCATACCCCATTCATACACATGGCCTATCACTCGGTACTTTGAACTGAGTAACGAGAGTGGAGTAGCAGTACTTGGTGAATAGAAAGACTTGGCAGCTCTACCGTAACTAATAAATAGTGAGAACCTGGGTTTCAACAGATTAACAACAACGTTAATTTTCTATATTTAGAAGTAAACTTACAATAACTTCTTTTAAGAGATAAAGTAGACCAAACGTTTATTGTAGCCTAAGAAACACCAAAGAAAAGATGAAATACATAAGACAAAGGAAGAATATGAGTTGACTTCTCCAAACCGTAGCTTGCTTATTGGCCGCCATAGATGCCCTTCACCCGAAGGTTTTGAGGATCAAATGGAGGCTTCAAATGAAGGGACGCAGGGAGCCGTTTACCCATAACCTCAAGCTGCCACGTGCCGCTGCTTAAGAATTCCTTAGTGACACGGCCACCCTCAGGCCGTCGCACATAACCATATGCGATTGCACGGCCCAGACTGAAGGCATATTCAGCTCGACGGACGTAGCCCAGCACCTCACCGTCTCGCACGATGGCCTCCAGCCCCCATAGCGGCCGCGATCCGTCTTCCAGCGTCAGTGTCACTAACTTTTTGGAAATTCCCTCCTTTCGTTGACACTCTAGAGCAGCGCGGCCCTTGAAGTTAGTCTGTGTATTCAGCTTACAGGTAAAAGCGAGGCCAGCCTCTAGGGGTGTGTCGTCGGGACGGACGTCGCCATGCCAGTGGCGGTAACCCTTCTCGCAAGACAGGGAGTCAATGGCACGGAAACCAGCATTGGTAATGCCCCATGATTTGCCGACGTCCATCAGCGAGCGATAGACAGCCAGGGCGGAGTCGCGTGGCACGTGTAGCTCCCATCCTGCAGAACGAAACTGTCAGCGACTGTCCTCTGCACCACCTCCTTCCCACTCCATGAACTGAGACATCCTTATTACATTCAGCATCAACTTACTAGAAACAATAAATAAATAGATAAAAACTCACCGAGTTCTCCCACAAAAGAGAGTCTCAGGGCGCGAAGGGAGTGACCAGCCAGAGTTATAGTCTTGTGAGAGGAGAAAGGGAAGGAAGAGTCTGCAAGGTCTTCGTGCGTCAGCTGCTGCAGGATGTCCCGGCTATGTGGTCCCTGTACGGAAATCAGAGCTAGGTCTTCCGTGCGGTCTTCCAGATCCACGAGCCATCCTTGACTCCTTGCCTCCTTCAAGATGTGCTTCGCGCAGTAACGACCGGTACTTCCTCCAGTCGTGATGTAAAACCCGCGACCCTCGAAGGAAGGGTCACATGCTGTCCCTTCACCGCCCTCACACACACTCTGTTGACAAGTACGTTATGAAATTTTACCAGTTGTTCTTAAACATCAGCATAAACCTTGACGATTCTTAGACCAGCGTAACAAACAGTTAAGCATTCGCACTCACCACAGTGAGATCCGCTTCCACTCCGCCCCGTTCATTCAACATACAGGTGTAAATAGTGGAACCCGCTGGACCGGTCATGTTTGCTGAAAAGACCCAATCGGCTGTTCTCTGGGCGTCAGGCCCGGTTAGGTAATACTTCCCGAAAGAGGTCATGTCAAAGACGGCCGCCCGTTCCCTGCAAGCTATACACTCCTGCTGGATCTGGTGGGAAGAGGCATTAATATTTTGTGCTAGGCAAAAACAGTATTGTCAATCAAGTAGGTAACCACATCTATACATGCATCTACGGCCCCTGTGCACGCAACGCAACACCCACCACATCATGATGGACGGGAAAGTCAAACGTGTTATCTTGAGTAAGCAGACTGTAGTAAGGGTGGTCAGCGTGGGCAGGAGTATGGTCATAGGCACCAAAGTAGTCGTAGGGGAGGACAGGCACTGGGCTGGAATGGAACCAACCCGGTCGCTCCCACCCATTCCGCTCCTGGAACACACTCCCCGCCGCCTCCAGCTCCTGTAATAAGGCACGAGTACATTTTTACGAACATACGTTTCATGATCTTAACACTTCTTGCACAAGCTACGGCCATTACTGTTTCTCCCTTATTACCCTCTACACTACAGCACAGTTTTACTGATCTTTTCCAGCCATCGTTTCCTTTTCATGTCCTTGGCCTTCACCGCGATGTTGCGGCGCCATAACCCAAATCAATCAATCAATCAAATCCCCGGCCTTTAACGCCATTCTCATTCATTTTCTGTCCTCATAACATTTTTTCCAGTGTTCATTCTTTTCTTTTTATCTAGCCTTCATTTACCTTTCTTAATATATCGCATCAAACCATCTCCCACCTCAAATCACCCTTCTGAACACCCATATCACTATACACCATCTCCAGTCATGAATCAGCTGCCCTCATTCTTCGCGCAATTTACCTGATGTAGTGGGGAAAGCCTCTGTCCCCGGCCAGCTAGAGGTTCGTCATGGGGAAAAACGATGCTGTAATTGGAAGACAAACATTCTTGGGAACGAGCCAACACCCAGCTCTTGTTCTTAATCAATGGCGGGTGGAAGCGTCGAACATCAAAACCGAAGAGGTCAAGCTCCGGTTCACCCCGGATCACCCACTTAGCTAGCTGGTCCCCACATCCCCCTGAGTACTGCATTCCGTGACTATTAAAACCACAGCAGTGAAAGAACCCTTGCACGTTTGGATCCTCTCCTGAAAAGGTAAGAAGGAAAATAAAGGAGAAAGTGTAACAACTTTGTAAAATCAACTTTAAGATAAACAGGAAAAGAAAAAAAATATGAAGATCGGCGAAGAATACATATAGGAAACAACTGTAGGAAGTACTTGTTCCAATGGAGAGAGAGAGAGAGAGAGAGAGAGAGAGAGAGAGAGAGAGAGAGAGAGAGAGAGAGAGAGAGAGAGAGAGAGAGAGAGAGAGAGAGATCGTTGCTCATTGTAGTAATAGATGACCAAGGGATGACTGTACTTATCATTTGCAATGAGTTGTTAATGAGTGCTTAACGAAGTGATTTTACACCTTGGTGGGCTATCGTGTGGCCACTTCACCAAATCAGCCATCCATGCCAGGTGTGTATGTGGGTGTGTGTGTTTATTGCCTTTATTGTACTGTTATGGGATTCCATGGTTGTTTATGGTTACAAATCGATTACTTTACTTTGTTCCAGAGTATCAGTGTTTGCATGATTCACATCAATTTTATTAGACACAATCTATGGAGCGATGTCTGAGGCCAGAGAGGTTTAATAGTGATCCTGGGCTGCCGTCAGCGTCGTTAGAGTTGAAACACTGGTTCAAGACCTTCGAGAACTTCCTTTCAGCATTACCAGAGGAGGTTCTCGACAAACTTGGAGTTCTCATCAACTATGTATCACCTAAAGTGTACGAGACTATTGAGTGTATGCGCACGCTATCAGTATTTTGAAGAGTCAATACGTCAAGGCGCCTAATGAAGTGTTTGCGCGATATCTCTTGGCCGCTCGACGTCAACAAGACGGTGAAACTTTAGACGACGGCTCAGCACCCACTCTGTGGGTGCTGAGCCGAGACTGTAACTTCAAGGCTGTGTCGGCTGTGCAACACTGCGAGGAATCTATTAGGGATTCTTTTATCAGTGGTTTACGTTCGCCCTCGACACGGCAAAGGTTGCTAGAAAATAAAACACTGGATCTGTCATCAATGTTCGAGAAGGCCAGGGCCTTGGAATCGACGCAGGAAAATTCTGCATGTTATTATGGTGACTCTTCCTGTGCTGTAGGTGAAACTTATGTCGGTAATGAGACAATTACCGACGAAGTGCCTGTGGTGGCGGCGACCGGTACGAGAGTGTTGAGGTGTTTCTTTTGTGGGTCAGTAAGACACCCTCGTTCAAAGTGTCCGGCGCGCGAGGCAGTTTGTCACAAGTGCCGCAAACCGGGGCATTTTGCCAGAGTGTGCCGTGGTACTGTTAATAGTGCATCAATGACTTCGGGCGATAGTACTATGCTGGCAGCTGTGTCTTGTGCTGTTACCCCAAATAGTTTATCTAAAAGCCATTGTTAAGATTGCTATCGGTGGAACAGAATTCGATGGGTTAATTTTGATTTAGTCTCACAGTGGTCACTGCATGTTGAGCCAGCAAAAAGTAACGTGGACCTGGCGTCCACTATACACTGTACACCTACTATGGGACGTTGTAGCGTAAATCTGAAAGTGAACGGTCGTGACTATCAAAAGGTGCGACTAGCAGTGCTACCAAACCTGTGTTCTAATGTGATTCTGGGTCAGGATTTCCAAAGATTACATGACAGTGTGATGTTCAGGTATGGAGGAGAGTTGCCTCAATTACTGGTCTGTGGAATGAGTGTAATGAGTGTTGAACCCTCCTTGACTGATAAGTCAAGGTCCATCTAGGCACGCAAGAGCGACCCACTGGTGGATAAGGTGGAATTAATTCAAGCCAACCCACAGTATGCTCATGTTCGATACCCCGACGGGAGGGAAGACAGTGTCTATCAAACACTTGCCTCCTACAGGGGGTGACTCTGATCTCCAAGTCGGGAGGGCCACTCAGACACTGCTGGATGCAGACCCACTACATGGAAAAGGAACGAATATTAGCGGTCGTGGGCCTGACTCTACTACCTCGGAGAGAGACTGCCATGAGTCGGAAATACCACCTTCGCCTCAGCCATCAGGGACACCGGCCACTCCATATCGTTCTGAAACCAGCGGCGAACCAACAGAGTTGAGATGATCCAGTCGCATAAGGCGGCCACCTATTCGTTTTGCACCATCATAGTATATGTTATTTTTCTATAAAAAGGGATGATTGTGGTAATAGATGATCAAGGGATGACTGTACTTATCATTTGTAATGAATTGTTAATGAGTGCATAACGAAGCAATTTCACACCCTGGTGGGCTATCGTGCGGCCACTTCCACCAAATCAGCCATCCAGGCCTGGTGTGTATGTGGGTATGTGTGTTTGTTGCCTTTACATTGTATTGTACTGTTACGGGATTCTATGGTTGTTCATGGTTGTAAATCGATTACTTTATTTTGTTCCAGAGTACCAGTTTTTGTGTTTTAATAAAAGCCTACTGAAACGGCCTGGTGTGTTTGCATGATTCACATCACTCACCCATAATTGCCCGACCATCGGGGGTGAAAGACTCTGGACCCACGATGGTTGACTTTATGCCAACGTTTTCGAGAATAGGGATTCGCTGTATGATTTGTTCGTGTATTGGTCCATATATATCCCAGTTCATTTCGTAGAGTCCAAATGGGAAATTACGTCTGATCTGGAAAGAGATTGGACCATGAGTACTGTAATCATTGCCACATCTTTTCTTTTTCAGCTTGAGTAGATACGTTTTCAGTGCATTCTTTCCACCATGGAGTGGTTCATAAACATTACTTAATGTTAATTACCATCTTTAAAAAAAGAATACACAAACGAGCAAGGTCTCTTTAAACCCCCCCCCACCACACACACACACAGAGAGAGAGAGAGAGAGAGAGAGAGAGAGAGAGAGAGAGAGAGAGAGAGGGAAACATAAGAACATAAGAAAAAAAAGGAAGCTGCAAGAAGCGACCAGGCTTACACGTGGCAGTCCCTGTATGAAATATACCTACCTATTTCCATCCATAAACTTGTCTAATCTTCTCTTAAAGCTCTCTAGTGTCATAAGAACATAAGAAATAAGGGAAGCTGCAAGAAGCGACCAGGCTTACACGTGGCAGTCCCTGTATGAAACACACCTACCTATTTCCATCTGCTATCCCCATCCATAAACTTGTCCAATCCTCTCTTAAAGCTCTCTAGTGTCCTAGCACTAACTACATGATTACTGAGTCCGTTCCACTCATCTACCACTCAATTTGAGAACCAATTTTTTCCTATCTCCTTCCTAAACCTAAATTTTTCAAGCTTGAACCCGTTATTTCTTGTTCTACCCTGGTTGCTGATCCTAAGAATTTTGCTTACATCTCCCTTGTTATAACCCTTATACCACTTAAAGACTTCTATCAGGTCTCCTCTTAACCTACGTCTCTCTAATGAATGTAAATTTAACAGCTTCAACCTCGCCTCGTAAGGGATACTCCTCATCCCCTGTATCCTTTTAGTTATTCTCCTCTGTACTGATTCTAATAGACCTATATCTTTCCTGTAATGTGGGGACCAGAACTGCACAGCGTAGTCTAGATGAGGTCTGACCAGCGCCAAGTATAACTTTGATATTACTCCCGGCCTTCTACTTTTAACACTCCTAAAAATGAATCCTAGTACCCTATTTGCATGTTTCTGGCTTCTATGCATTGTTTCCCTAGACGGAGTTCAGAGCTAACTATAACTCCTAAATCTTTCTCGTACCCTGTACCTACCAGAGTTTGGTTGTCTAATGTGTACCTATTGTGTGGGTTTCCTCTACCTACGCTAAGCACTTTGCATTTATTGATATTGAATTGCATTTGCCATCTATCCATCCATTCATTCATTCTATCTAAGTCTGCCTGCAAGGCGATGGCATCCGATTCTGACCTAATTAATCTACCTATCTTTGTGTCATCCGCAAATTTACTAACATCACTACTAATTCCACTATCCAAGTCATTGATATACATTAGAAATAACAATGGCCCTAATACTGATCCCTGTGGCACCCCACTAATTACATGACCCCACTCGGATTTCGAGCCGTTTATTACCACTCTCTGTCGCCTGTCACTAAGCCATGACCCTATCCAGCCTAACACCTTCCCATCTATCCCATGTGCCCTAACCTTTCTCAGGAGCCTTTGATGGGGTACCTTGTCAAATGCCTTACTAAAGTCCAGATATAAGATATTATAAATATCACCATTATCTACTGCCTCGTACACCTTACTGTAAAAACTTAACAAGTTTGTCAGGCAAGACTTCCCCTTCGTGAAGCCATGCTGTGACTGATTTATCAAGTTATGTTTGTCTAAATGTTCCCTAATGTTCCTCGCTAGTATTGACTCTAACATTTTACCTACAACTGAAGTTAAGCTGACAGGTCTATAATTAGACGCTAAAGTTTTATCTCCTTTCTTAAAGATGGGTACTACATTAGCCTACCTCCACATTACTGGTACCTCACCCGACTCCAGTGATTTCCTAAAGACAGAAACTAACGGCTCACTAATAATCTCTTTACATTCTTTAAGTACTCTGGGGTATATTTCATCAGGTCCTGGTGACTTGAAATTTTTTAGCCTATCTATCTCCTGTTCCACTATCTCCCTAGTTATGGAAATAACTGTCAGCTTCTCATTCTCATCTGCTCTAAACACCTGTTCACTATCTGGCATATCCTGCATGTTTTCCTGGATGAAGACAGTTAAAAAATAATCATTTAGAAGTTTACTAATCTCCTCCCCAGAACTAACCAGCTCCCCATCTGCTGCCTTTAATGGACCTACAGTATCCTTATTCTTCGTCCTGTATACCTGATAAAATCCCTTGGGGTCCGTCTTCGCCTGGCTAGCTACCTTTGATTCATAATTGTCCTTAGCTTTCCTCGTTAACTTCCTGACTGTTCTAACTAATTCATTATATTGTGTCCTTAAAACTAGTGTCCTTGCACTAACAACATGATTACTGAGTCCGTTCCACTCATCTACCACTCTATTTGAGAGCCAATTTTTTTTTCCTATCTCCTTCCTAAACCTAAATTTTTTCAAGCTTGAACCCGTTATTTCTTGTTCTACCCTGGTTGCTGATCCTAAGAATTTTGCCTACATCCCCCTGGTTATAACCCTTATACCACTTAAAGACTTCTATCAGGTCCCCTCTTAACCTACGTCTCTCTAAAGAATGTAAATTTAACAGCTTCAACCTCGCCTCGTAAGGAATACTCCTCATCCCTTGTATCCTTTTAGTCATTTTCCTCTGTACTGATTCTAATAAACCTATATCTTTCCTGTAATGTGAGGACCAGAACTGCACAGCGTAGTCTAGATGAAGTCTGACCAGCGCCAAGTATAACTTGAGAGAGAGAGAGAGAGAGAGAGAGAGAGAGAGAGAGAGAGAGAGAGAGAGAGAGAGAGAGAGAGAGAGAGAGAGAGAGAGAGAGAGAGAGAGAGAGAGAGAGAGAGAGAGAGTGGGGGAAGGGTATAATAACCAACATTATAAATATAAAAATTATACTAGTGAATTTTGACTGAAAATAGAACACAAGCCCCTTCCTTGCCTGATCGATGGGTTCTGGGTTTGGCTCGAAGTATCCAATCACCGCGGAGTCTCCTTGCGCCTTCAAGTACGCTGAGGACACTAAGTCTCTAAGTACAGGCATTCCCAGCAGGCCCTCTACGCCTTCTGTCACCACGTAGCCGTGCCGGAACGACTGCAGCGGAAGGGTGACGCCGACCATGGATGTGATGTAGTTACCCCAACTTCCTGTAGGGATGGACGGTGGTGGTAATTGCTGTAGTAGTCATGACTGCCCTACCGCCACCCCCCCTTTCGGGTGGTGGATGGGGAAACAAATTGGAGGAGACAAATTTTTAGGGCTGCCTCGAATATGATGAATAAGAGGTCATGGATCAAAACAGTGGAAGAGGATTGGGACCCTCACCACGTAATCACCCAAGAAAAATCATGGAGGATTACGGCATAAATACCGCGAACGACATTAATGGGAGGAACGCTGATGCAGGTGCTACCTCGTCCGGCCGGGAAGAGTATGTGCGACAGGTACCACCCTTCCATAATCAAGCCACTGTTCGCACTAAGGAGGACTTCAGGATTGAGACATGGAATGTCAGAACATTATATCAAGCTAGAAAGCATGATGATTTGAAAAAAAGAAATGAAAAGATTGAAAATTGACATACTAGGAATGAGTGAAGCGAGATGTAGGCGTTAACTCAGATGAAAACCTGGAGTTTATAATATAGTGAAAGAGATGAATATCAAAGGAGTGCGAGGGTAGATGAGGAAAGAGGTGGCCAAATGTGTTACGGGATATTGGGCTGTTTCGAACAGAATATTATTGGTGAAAATTGCGGCAAGACCTTTAAACATAAGTGTCATCCAAGTATATACACCCACAATGAGGAAACTGATGATTTCTATAAAATACCAACTAACATTGAGAGTCACTGTAAAGCACACAATATAACAATAGTGATGGGAGATATAAATGTTAAAGTAGGAAGAGTTAAACACGAAAAGTAGTTGGACCTTTTTGCCTTGGGGAAAGAAAGAAAAGGGGTGATAGATGGGTGGAGTGGTGCAGTGTGAAGCCCAGATTATTGCAAATACATATTTTTAAATTCATTCTAGACATCTACGACTTTGGGCCCGTATACATAGTGTTGTGTGCAGCAGGATACCGCGATATAAAATAAAGGAATTACTAAGAACGAATAAGAAAAGAATAATGAGAGAGAGAGAGAGAGAGAGAGAGAGAGAGAGAGAGAGAGAGAGAGAGAGAGAGACAGGTTGGGGGCGAGACTTGGACGTGTCCCGGACACAGAGCTACCAAGCCTGAAGTTTCTAGAATGATATTTATTCAAGCAGGCACTCATGTTCCCCACGTAAATTTCCTTACTTTCCCTTGTCCATTCAATCTGAGTCTCACCCAGTAGTTAGTAGAAGAGTTGCTCTTAACAATAAAATAATCAGGACTCATCTAGCCTAGTTTAATCATTAGAATTTTTTGAAGTAAAGTGTTCTGTTCGCCCGCGGGGAGCAGTGTGGGGGCGGGTTTGCGTATGTGTGTGTGTTGCCCGCCTCCTTTCCTTGTATTCCCTCCCCGTAGCAGCAGGAGAGTGTTGGGTGCACATTCCCACAATCAGTCACTTCCCAACGCTTAGATAGAGTAGACGTATTGAAACGACCACTAATATCCAACGGAGACTGAGGCGGGATAATAGTCGGGTCAGTTGCCTTAATGGGATAAGTGAGTCATTAACGACCGTACGCCCCGGCTTATTTATATAGAATAGTAATCTCCATAGTAGTCTGTCAGAGAGGTTAGTTGTGTACAAAACACTTTATACCCAGGGAAGTAACTCCTAGACTGCTTGTGTGTGAGGGCGAGCTCGTCCACAGTGAGTGGCGAATGACCTTTCTGTGTGTTCGTGGGCACTCGTTTGTAGTAGTTTCTCGTGTCTCTTGTTAGTGAGCTTGTTTTGTCTTAAATGCTACTGCTGGCTGATGCAGTTCAGTCCTAAAAGACTTAAATAATTAAATGTGTAGTGTACTTTACTCCCTCCTCAGGTCCTAAAAAGGTCTGCCATCCCGGAGGCAATAAACGACACTACTCGGCTTGTGGCTATAACACGCTGCTGGACAATGGGTGGATTCGTTACGGAGGGCGAATGTCCAGCAGGGTCTTATACGTTGACTATATACGTGTTATTGCAAGTTGTAACTGTCCTTCCTAGACGTGGCTGTCGATTCTTTCACAGCTGTGGGTATTAAGTGTTGTTAGAGCATTTCCTTTGTCTGTAGGTCGGTAAAACAGACTGGCGATCTCGACTAGTGTGACCTGGTGTTACGTCCTGTTGTGAAAAGGGTGCAGGAATCACAAAGGACCCTGTACACCCGTATTTCAGCCCTGCACTGAGTCCACGCATGTGGTGGTTCAGGGAAGCTAGTCCAGGTGCGGCACTTTGTGAAGAGGGTTGGGAGGAGGAGGAGTAACAGCCTGCCTTCTAAAGACAACGTTCTTCCTTCCGACAAAATTACAAGCACCTAATTAAACGCATACCCTTCATTCAAAATTCAAAATTATCATGGCGACTCCTACACCAGCCTCGATTCCCCATCTGGGATGGAGGACCACAAATGTACCCAGGTCTGACTGCTCTTCTGGTATCGTCCCTAAGTGTCTTGACACTCCCTTCAACTTTTTCTTCATAAACTTCTTCAATATTCGCGGTCTTAGATCTAATTTTCAATCTGTTGAACACCACCTCTCCTTTATTAAACCTCATCTTCTTCTCCTCAATGAAACACAGATGTCTGAGACAACTGACAGTAGCCTCTTTGCTGTTCCCTCCTACTTTATCCTCAGTTTCCATCCAAAGCTAGATGTTGCGTTTATGTGCGCAACGACTCAACCTGCTCTCGTGCCTCTTGAATCTTCTGAGTTTTCCACTATCGGGCTACGACTTTTGAGTCACTCTCAAACTAAATTTATCTGTGCTATATACCTCTCACTCTCCTCTGACTATAAGAAATTCCTCAACTACTTAACTTCCAAAGTGGAGCACATTCTGAGTCTCTTCCTTTTTGCAGAGATCTTCATTCTTGGAGACTTCAGTGTTCACCTTCGCCTCTAATGGGAACCGCCTTGTTGTGGTGTAGGGCTTGCATGTCCCTATGACCTGGGGAGAGAGGATAGAGGGGGCTTCGGCCTTTGCTCCGCCCTACTTAGGGGGAGAGGGCTAACCATGCTAGCAAGATCACCAGTCACCAGACTAAATGGTTCCCAGAGTTAGGCTGCCAGTACAGGCCACTGGTGCTGCTCGCAAGAGGGGCCACCTTTAGAGGTCGTCCTGTGTTGGATGGTTGGGTGTCTGGGCTGGGATACTATACCCACACCAGTTACACAATCTCAGGTTTCTGTGCCTACAAGTAACGTAGGATTAGATAAGCCTCGCCTGCCGAGTGAGATAACTAATCAGATTGGCAAAGGGAATCTTCTAACTGTAGTTTCCATAAAAAAAAATAATAATAATAAATAAATAAATAAATAAAAAAAAACTCAAAATAGTAAAATTCAAGATCCTGCGGTGGAATTGTCGCGGCTTGCGTGCCTCCTGGGAGGAACTCAGGGTATTAATCTTTAAATTTTCTCCTGTTTCCATTTGTTTGCAAGAGACAATGCTTGGAGACTCAATTCACTTTGGTCCTGGTAAAAACATGCTTTCTTTTCCACTCCATTTCGTGGTCGGGGCCACCACGGTGGCACTATCATCTTTATTCGCAATGATATTCTTTTTATTCACCTGCAGATTCCTATGTTCCTACCGAGAGAAATGAACTTGATAATCTTTTAAATGCTCTTCCTTCTCCTCTCATTTTATTGGGAGACTTCAGTGGTTACCATCCATTGTGTGATAATGATGCTGTCAACCTTCGTGGTCTTTTAATCGTTTCTTTTATCGAGGATTCAGGATACGAGATTTTAAACTCTGGAGACATGACCCATTTCCACAGTCAAAGGAAAGGGATGGATGAAGAATTAGAGGGAGGGAGGAAGGGAAGGAGAGAAGGAGGAAGGAGGTGAAAAGAAGACAGGACGGGAGTAAGGGACAGATGGAGGGATGGTTGGAGGAATGGAAGGAGGGAGGGAGTGAGGGAAAGAGACGTACAATTGAACAAGTAGAAAGTGCAAGAAAAAAATATGAGTGTGTAAGGCAATATCTTTCAATTCTTTGTAATAAACCCTGGTGTTTTTATCAGTGAATCACTAAGACTCCTGCAGAGCGAATGTAAAGTGGAACGTGACTGTCTGGGAGGATTAATGATGGATTGATTGTGGAGTGGCCTTAGTAAAATACCAAGAATAAATTTCATTCCATAAATAGGTATGAGATTTTACTTCAACGAGCCCGAAGCTCTTATATGAACTTAATGCTTTAATGATGAAACAGAGAGAGAGAGAGAGAGAGAGAGAGAGAGAGAGAGAATGCTCTAATGATGAAACATGTCTGCTTATCTTACCTGCACTTTCTCTTTAGTCTCATTTTTCTCCTTCTTGTAGAATAGTTCTTCACCCTTAACAGCAAAGGGTCTACATGCCTTGCGGAAGTTGGCTTTTTCCCCTCTGGTACATACAGTAGGGGGCCCACACATCCTTCAGAAGATACTGGTATATGAAGTGAAATGTCACGTGCGGCATTGTCAATAACACTCAGGAAACTGGCAGCAAACTGTAAAATTCAATTACCTTTGTGGCTCGGTCGGTTTCGTTCCGCGATCTCAGTTTCAAATGCGTAGACGAGCACGTTCGAGTCCACAAAGGATAGTCGAATTGGAACTGAATTCACGAAATTCATTTCTATGTCTCATTATCTCTTCATCCTTCCTAAGTGTGGGAGTACTTATTTCACAGGAGAGAGTACATTTGCCATATGGAATAATGACTGGGGGATTCCCTTTACCATTATTAATTTGTACTGAGGAGTACTTATTTTGGAGGAGTGCTTATCCAATATGACACCGGTAATTTTACAACAATAGATCTCTCTCTCTCTCTCTCTCTCTCTCTCTCTCTCTCTCTCTCTCTCTCTCTCTCTCTCTCTCTCTCTCTCTCTCTCTCTCTCTCTCTCTCTCTCTGTACTTTTATTTTTTTTCTTGATCTTAACTGGAAAGTTTTACAAGATATATATGGGAGCGATCACTTCTAATTTTATTGGAGTCGACTGATTCTCCACCACAGTCACGTCCTCCCCGATGGCGGCTAGATAATGCCGATTGGCACCTATTCAAAGATCTCAGCACCCCTGCCTGTTCAATGGATAGAATAGGAAACTGTGATGAGGCTGCAACATACTTCACTGATGTCTTGCACTCCGGTGCTATTCAGTTCATTCCTAAGACCTCTGGCCAGTTTCCAAAACGTTCTCTTGTATGGTGGGATGCGGAATGTACAATCGCTGTTCAAGAAAAGCGTGCCCACTTTTCTTGCCTTAGACGGCATCTTGGGCACATGCACTATTTGGAAACTTTTCGACAAGCGAGTGTTTGTGCTCGCCGCACCTTAAAGAGGGGTCAGCAGGAGTCTTGGAAGAGTTATGTCTCTTCCATCACAGTTCGCACACCACTCAACGAGGTCTTCAACAGAGTCCGCAAAATATCTGGGGAAGTACTCTTCTCCTACCCCACCTGTTTTATGCCATAATGGGAGCACGGTGGCAGACCCAAAGACAGCCGACCTGTTTTGCTGAGCACTTTGCAAGTGTCTCTAGAAAGGATTCAACAACATCTGGCACTTCATCGTCGACATTTAGAATCTGTTGGTGTAAATTTTGGTCTGAGATATGCATGGCGGCTTTGTCACAGTGTCATGATTCATACCCCGGATGATATCCCATAGTCCTTTTTGCGCCAGATGTTCGATGAAACTTCTATCTTTTTACTCGAACTCTATAACTTTATTTGGAATACCGGTGATTTTTCATCTTCTTTGGGTGTGGCTGTAATTATTCCCACTCTTAAACATGGAAAAGGTCATCAGATGACGACCAATTACCGCCACATTTCTTTAACTTCATGCATTTGTAAGTTGCTGGAAAAGATGATGAATATCAGGCTTATGTGGTACTTGTCTCCTGTTCAGTAAGGTTTCCAGAAAATGCGCTCTACGACTGATGCTTTATTGTCTCTGGAATCTTCCATTTGTGAGGCATTTACTAATAAACAACACCATGTCAGTCTTTTTTTGATTTAGAGAAAACCCATGATACAGCCTGGTGTCATTGCATTTTACTTAGTCTGTTTGAGTTTTGATCTTGGTGGCCAAATCCCTATTTTTATACAACAGTTTTTATCTCATCATTCTTTTACGGGTACGGGTTGGTAGCGATCTGTCAGGAGTACGCCCACTTAAATGTACTTAGTGTCACACTTTTCATTGTACCTATAAGCAGTGTTATTGGTGTACTTCCGGAAGGAGTTCTTGATAGCTTATATGTCGATGACTCGTCTATCTGCTTTTCTGCAGCTCGGATGCAATTGATTGAGACGAAGCTGCAGGTGACACTCAATAGGATTTCTCAGTGGGCCGCAACTCGGGGATTTCGTTTCTCGGCTTCAAAGACTGTGGTCATGCATTTTTGCCGCCTTTGTGTTCACCCTGATCCAAACTTGTATCTATATGATATGCGGTACGCCATCTTCAAATGTGTGTACTCCTGACAGATCGCCACCAATCAGTACCCATAAAAAACGACGAGATAAAAACTGTTATATAAAAATAGGAAGTCGGCCACGAAGACAAAACTCAAATAAAACTAAGTAAAATGCCATGACGCCAGGCTGTGTCATAAGCTTTCTCTAAATCAAAAAAAGACAGACGGTGGCATTGCTACCGTGGTGGCCCTGACCAGGAAATGGAGTGGAGAAGAAACCACGATACGCAGGAGGAGCAAAGTGAGTTGATTCTTCGAGCATTGTCTCTTGCAAGCAAATGCAAACAGGAGAAAACCTAGAGATCAACATCTGGAGTTCCTTCCAGAAGGCACGCAAACTCCGACAATTCCAACACAGGATCTTGAATTTTGCTATTTTGAGGAGGATTTCAGGAAAGCCATAGAGAAAAGGTTCCCTTTGCCAACCTGACTAGTTATCTTATTCGGCCAGAGAGGCTTATTTGATCCTACTTTACTTGTAAGCGCAGAAACCTGAGACTGTGTAATTAGCGTGGGGATAGCTACCCACACACGAGTCTCCGAAACTCCTGGAGTGACCAGAGGAGGAAGATTCCTTGACAAAGACGTATCGGTATCGCTCTTGGAGGAGGATATATTTGGATGACGGGGCAGATAAACGCTCTATATCCATATCAGAATTGGATGAAACACTTTGATAACGTCTGGCTCAGGGACATCTGATGCTCCCACAGGGATTTTCCTAGGGTTGAGTCTAGAGACTCAGCAGACCCCCGGGAATGTTTCTGGTAAGACTGAGGAGAAAGCGTGGAAGAATTGTTAGCATGTTGCTGTGGCGGCTTAAGAGTCTTGGAAGTCGTTCGTGGTTGGGAATCCATGGGGACGTGGACTTTGACAATATCTACTTTTGTATGAGGAGTCTGTGATGTAGCTGGTGAAGATGCAGTAGAGAGCGTTGCTGAAGATGTAGTGGATGGATTGGTTGAAGATGCAGGGGAGGTGGCACTTTCCAAAACAGAAAACCTGTTGCAGACAGTAACTGAAGGAGCGACATTCTCACAGGAAAGGAAAGAAACAATTGATGATTGAGAAAGGCAGGAAGGTGTTGCAGCCTTATAACCTGTCTCAGAGATAGAAGAACGAGAGTGGAGGAAGGAGGCGTATGTATTTGCCCTACCATCTTTCTGTCTAAAAAAGAAGTTCCCGCCTGACACTACCAAGACTAATGAATTGTGAATTAGCCAGTTGAAGAATGTCCTGCTCAAGGTGGTACCTCTTACATCGTCGAGAGCGGAGTGGATGAGCTTCCCTGCAGAAGAAACAATAAGGGCCTGATTCGCATTCAGGAGTAGGGTGGAAATCAAGGGCAGAGCAGTGACCACGCCGAGGAAGAGAGAAAAGAGCCATAGAATGTAACCACCATCATATTACCATTGCCTTTAATCTGGACATAATTGAAGGATGCCATCCTCTGAGAGTTCGTACAGGTCCTGGTTGTAAATACGTCCTTTACAGTAACTGAATGTTCAGTGTCTTGATGGATTCAAAAACTCCATCAGAAGGGCATAGTAATTGGAGAAGCATCATCGCCTGTGTTAAATCCGTAGCTCAGATCAAGACACCTTTGACATATTTCTTGATGTTATTTATAGAGTATTCCACTCTCCCTTTCTAGAAATTTGGCAGTGTGAATAAAGTTTCCTCGACCTTCCCTATAATATACTACAAACCAGTAAGGTGTAGGTGGGTGGCGAACTTTGGGAGCTCGTTCTTCAGCATCATCAAGGATATTAGGACAATAATCATTCTCGCAGTCAGCTACATTGTTTGATCGAATGACTTCAGCAATTAAGTTGTTCTCTTCAAGATGCAGAGAATTTACTGCTTCAAGAGAAGCTTTGGCAGCAACGTCTGACGTAAATGTCATGTAACACCCATTACAGAGACAATCACCATCATGTTTGAGACGGATACGGCTTTACGAAAGGCTTTAGAACTGAGTGAATAGCACGGTATGACATGGAGGCATAGACATTAATGATCATGAGAGTGTTAAGACAGAACTCAACAATTGACCCAAGGTGTCTTTCACCTTGGGAAACAACAGCACGGGGAGTACGAGCTCTCGTCTGCACAACACCATCACGATCAGAGATTGATGTCTCGAGGGCCTGGTCGACCGCCCCTCAAGGACCAGAAGAGTTTTTATATTTACCCATATGGATACTAGAAAAATAAATTGGCTCCATGGATCAAGGGAGACTGCCTACTGTTTGTCTAAATGGTCCCTAATGTTCCTCGCTATTATTGACTCCAATATTTGACCTAAACTGAAGTTAAGCTGACAGGTCTATAATTAGACGCTAAAGTTTTATCTCCATCTTTAAGAAAGGAGATAAAACTTTAGCGCCTAATTATAGACCTATCAGCTTAACTTCAGTTGTAGATAAAATATTGGAATCAATAATAGCAAGGAACATTAGGGAGCATCTAGACAAACATAACTTGATAAATCAGTCGCAGCATGGCTTCACGAAGGGGAAATCTTGCCTGACGAACTTGTTAAGTTTTTACAATGAAGTGTACCAGGTAGCAGATAATGGTGATAGTTATGACATCTTATATCTGGACTTTTGTAAAGCCTTTGACAAGGTACCCCATCAGAGGCTCCTCAGAAAGATTAGGGAACACGGGATAGATGGGAAGGTGTTAGGCCGAATAAAGTCATGGCTAAGCGACAGGCAACAAATCCGAGTGGGATCATGTAATTAGTGGGGTGCCACAGGGATCGGTATTAGGGCCATTGTTGTTTTTAATGTATATTAATGACTTGGATAGTGGAATTAGTAGTGATGTTAGTAAATTTGAGGATGACACAAAGATAGGTAGATTAATTAGGTCAGAATTTAATCCCATCGCCTTGCAGAAAGATTTAGATAATATGAATGAATGGACGGACAGACGGCAAATGCAGTTTAATATCAACAAATGTAAAGTACTTAGCGTAGGTAGAGGAAACCCATACAGTAGGTACACAATAAACAACGAAACTCTGGTAGGTTTAGGGTACGAAAAAGATTTAGGAGTTATAGTTAGCTTTGAACTCCGTCTAGGAGAGCAATGCATTGAGGCCAGAATCAGGGCAAAATCAGGCCGCCGTGAACAGGGTACCTCGTCCCCATAGAGGCCACTTATTTTAAAAAGTGGTCCCTCATGATTCGAAAGTTTGTCCACGACTGAGCTAAGACCTCCCCCCACAACGCATCCCAGCCCCAACCCAACCATCCAACACAGGACCACCTCAAAAGGTGGCCCGTCTGATGAACGGCACCGTTGACTCGTGCTGGCTGCCTAACTCTGGGAATCATTTAGTCTGGTGCCTCACTGGCGTCCTTGCTAGCACGGGTAGCCCTCTCCCACTAAGTAGGGCGGAGCAGGAGCCGAATCCCCCTCTAGCCTCGCTCGCCAGATCATATGGACACGCAAGTCCCCCCTCCACGACAAGGCGGCTCTCACTAGGGAGGGGGGTTCATGGGTGAGTTTATGAAGATGAATGTAAAAAGATAAGTTAAATTCCAGTCATTTGGACTGTATGGTGAGTCAAGTTGGTTTGAGCGCAAAAAAGATTTGTTATATTCCATTTAGCCCCTGCAAGGGACTGAGATGACTGTTCTTGGATAAGTTAGGTGTTGGATTAATCTATTATCTACCACAATAACACACACACACACACACACACACACACACACACACACACACACACACACACACACACACACACACACACATCCTTTAAGAACACAATTTAAAATGAATTTTGGCATCATGACCTACAACTGTTTTATTTCATGTCTTATTTACTTACCTTTACCTTCTAATCTCTGGACGCATTATTTTTTATATGTGTGCCATCAGTAACATTGATGACAGAGGAATCCTGCAGCCTGCATAACGTGTTTGTCCCATCTTAATGGGACGGACCCCAAGACGGACCCCAAGGGATTTTATCAGGTATACAGGACGAAGAATAAGGATACTGTAGGTCCATTAAAGGCAGCAGATGGGGAGCTGGTTAGTTCTGAGGAGGAGATAAGTAAACTTCTGAATTATTATTTTTTAACTGTCTTCATCCAGGAAAACATGCAGGATATGCCAGATAGTGAACAGGTGTTTAGAGCAGATGAGAATGAGAAGCTGACAGATATTTCCATAACTAGGGAGATAGTGGAAAAGGAGATAGATAGGCTAAAAAGTTCAAGACACCAGGACCTGATGAAATATATCCCAGAGTACTTAAGGAATGTAAAGAGATTATTAGTGAGCAAGTAGTTTCTGTCTTTAGGAAATCACTGGAGTCGGGTGAGGTACCAGTAATGTGGAGGCAGGCTACTGTAGTATCCATCTTTAAGAAAGGAGATAAAACTTAAGCGTCTAATTATAGACCTGTCAGCTTAATTTCAGTTGTAGGTAAAATGTTAGAGTCAATAATAGCGAGGAACATTAGGGAACATTTAGACAAACATAACTTGATAAATCAGTCACAGCATGGCTTCACGAAGGGGAAGTCTTGCCTGACAAACTTGTTAAGTTTTTACAGTAAGGTGTACGAGGCAGTAGATAATGGTGATAGTTATAATATCTTATATCTGGACTTTAGTAAAGCATTTGACAAGGTACCCCATCAAAGGCTCCTGAGAAAGGTTAGGGCACACGGTATAGATGGGAAGGTGTTAGGTTGGATAGGGTCATGGCTTGGTAACAGGCGACAGAGAGTGGTAATAAACGGCTCGAAATCCGAGTGGGGTCATGTAATTAGTGGGGTGCCACATTGATCAGTATTAGGGCCATTGTTATTTCTAATATATATCAATGACTTGGATAGTGGTAGATTAGTAGTAGATTGGTAGATTGGATAGTAGTAGGTAGATTAATTAGGTCAGAATCGGATGCCATCGCCTTGCAAGCAGATTTAGGTAGAATGAATGAATGGACGGATAGATGGCAAATGCAATTTAATATCAATAAATGCAAAGTGCTTAGCGTAGGTAGAGGAAACCCACACAATAGGTACACATTAAACAACCAAACTCTGGTAGGTACAGGGTACGAGAAAGATTTAGGAGTTATAGTTAGCTCTGAACTCCGTCTAGGGAAACAATGCATAGAAGCCAGAAACAAGGCAAATAGGGTACTAGGATTCATTTTTAGGAGTGTTAAAAGTAGAAGGCCCGAAGTAATATTAAAGTTATACTTGGCGCTGGTCAGACCTCATCTAGACTACGCTGTGAAGTTCTGGTCCCCACATTACAGGAAAGATATAGGTCTATTAGAATCAGTACAGAGGAGAATGACTAAAAGGATACAGGGGATGAGGAATATTCCTTACGAGGCGAGGGTGAAGCTGTTAAATTTACATTCTTTAGAGAGACGTAGGTTAAGAGGAGACCTGATAGAAGTCTTTAAGTGGTATAAGGGTTATAACAAGGGAGATGTAAGCAAAATTCTTAGGATCAGCAACCAGGGTAGAACAAGAAATAACGGGTTCAAGCTTGAAAAATTTAGGTTTAGGAAGGAGATAGGAAAAAATTGGTTCTCAAATAGAGTGGTAGATGAGTGGAACGGACTCAGTAATCATGTAGTTAGTGCTAGGACACTAGAGAGCTTTAAGAGAAGTTTAGACAAGTTTATGGACGGGGATAACAGATGGAAATAGGTAGGTATATTTCATACAGGGAATGCCACGTGTAAGCCTGGTCGCTTCTTGCAGCTTCCCTTATTTCTTATGTTCTTATGTTCTAATATCCATTAGAGAGAGAGAGAGAGAGAGAGAGAGAGAGAGAGAGAGAGAGAGAGAGAGAATAGATCTCTGAAGATGCCATGTAGTGCGTAAGCCTCAAGGGTTTCGGCTGATGGTTGGCTGCGCTGTACCAGTTATGGCCTTTTCATCTAAGTCCCTGCAGTGCAATTCCCTAGTGCATCCCTCACATGGTTTATCACATACAGAATGTCACCAAGGGCAGGCAGAACTCTCGATCAGCTGAGCATCAGGAACAGGGGGACAGGGACACCTATCCTTTGCAAAAAAGTGAAGTGTTGGTTTGTAATCCTGCCGCCTAAATATAATTTTAGACGCATTAGGAGTACCCCTCACCACTCCTACCCACTAAAAGTCTTTTAGATCTTAAAAGTGATTATGCATTACTTTTAAGGATATTTTTGCAGTAAAAGTAAAACTCGTCACTAAAAGTACTTTTGGCCTATTAAAAATGATTATGTATACAAGCCCCGGGGAGTGACAAAAAATCAAATTGACTGTATAACGATAAATCAAAGATTCAAAAATTCAATATAGCAATGTAAAATATATCTTGTGGCAGACTGTGGGCAAGGAACACGATCATGTCCCAGTTGCTGCAAACATGAGAATTCAAAAGAATACAGAGGAAAAACAAGAACCAAAAAGAGAATGGAGTACTCTACTGAAGGACGAGAAGGTCAAGAACAGATTCGAAGTATTGTCACTAGTAGAAGAAACAGACGGGATTGAGAAGTGGGAATCTTACAAGACGCATTAGTAACAAAAGCGTTTCTACCTAAAACACATAAAAAGCAAGACAAAAAATGGATGATACTGAAAATTTTGGAACTTATGGACAAAAAAAATATGCAAAGAAAATCACGAAATGTATGTGGAGGTGTAGAGGGAAATAAAGACAAAGACAAAGAAAAAAGAAGAATGGCTAAATGACAGATGTAAAGATATAGAACAAATTGCTACTTGTGTATGAAAAGGTGAGAGAGATGACTGGGAAGAAGAAATCATCAAAAGTCTGTAATTATGGACACACAAGAGAATCTGTTAATGAAAATTGATAAAATATTAAAACAGATGGGAAGAATACACACAAGACTTGTATAAAGAGGAGAAATCCCGGAGTTTGAAGATGTTTCGGAAGGTCCATAAATACAGAAAAAATAAATAACAGCAGTCATAGCAAAGATGAAAAATGTTAAAGCAGCGGATGAAAAATAGTGGTGGTAGAAATGATGAGAGCAGCGGGTGATCTAGCTGTGGATAAAATAACATAGCTAGTGACTAAAATACATTGAAAGGGATATGTACCAAAAGCCATGCAAGAGGCAATATTCACAGCCATTCCTAAGAAAATGGAAACTTTTGAATGTGAAAATCACAAAACGATTAGTAATATGAGTCAGATGCGAAAGATAATTCTTGGAGTCTTGAGAAATAGATAGAAGAGAAAGACTGAGGAAAATGTAGGAAAAGAAGAGTTTGGCTTTAGGAAGGGGATGGATACCAGCAATGCCATTTTTTGCCTAAGAACTATTATTGAGAAAGCAGTGGAAATGCAGAAGGATTTATACTTGTATTTTGTTATGAAAAGCGTTTTATGTAGTAAGGCAACAAGAACTCGTGAAAATATTCAAGGAAACAGGAATGGATGGTAAAGATATAAGATTGATAACAGTTTTGTATTGGAATGAAAAAGCAGCTATGGAAGTTGGGAAAATGAAGTCAGAATGGATAGATATAAGGAGAGGAGTGAGGCAGGGGTGTGTACTTTCCCCAGACCTCTTCTTATATGGTCAGAAATGTATGGAAAGTTTAATAGATTTGGAGGGAGTGAGAATTGGAGGAAGGAACGTGACAAATATACGGTATGCCAGTGATACAGTTCTTTTGGCAGATTCAGAGGAAAAGTTACAAAGGTTTGTGAATGAAGTGAAAGAAGCAAGTCAGGAGAGAGGTCTAAAGATAAAACACAAAGAAGACGGAGGTTTTGGGAATAACAAAGAGAAGACAAAGACTGAGAGTACGAACATATATACTGGTGTAAGGCAGATTAAAAGAGTTCGAGAATTTAAATATCTGGGAAGTATTGTGTCAGACTGTGAAAAGGAAATATTGAAAAGAATAGTGTTGGCAAAAACTGCTTTTACGAATATAAGAACTTTGACAACAAATTTGAGGATAGAAATGGATATGAAAATTAGACTATCAAAATTAGACTATTAAAGTTATATTATATTTTTGTGAAACGTGAACTGGTAAAAAGAAAATAAAAAAAAATTAAAGGGTTACGGAGATGTGGTTCCTAAGAAGAATGAGGAAGAGCTGCGACGTGCAGGAGTGGAGAGAGAGTTGATAAGAAGTATAAAGATGCAATTACAATTTTGGGACATCCTGACAGCTGAAGGAATGGAAAGGGATTGCTTGATGGGGAGGATTGATGGAAGAAGAGCAAGAGAAAGGCAAAGAAATACATTGAGTCCTTGCTGGAAAGTATTAGCATAGGATGAAACACCGTGGATGGCAGCTAGGAGAGATGATTGGCCTTCAATGATCGCTAACATCACATGACCAGCAGCACTTCGGAAAGGTAAGGTAAGGTCATGATTGACAATATTTTCTTCCTGCATTTACTTTCCAATCTTAAGTTCGTTCTTCTCTTTTCATTTCAATACGAAATTATTTATTCCTTTCATCTTATTTTCAAATATGTTTAATCTTTCGCTTCTTTGCCAGTTTCGCACAGTTGTCAACTTCATCTCTGTAACTAATGTTTGCCTGCCACACAGTTCTAGGCCCACTGTGCCACTCATTGTCAACATGCAAACTTCACAGTAAGACCCCCACTTCCTCATCTCAACCTAGTTTCACGTCAAGACAATATGACACTGTCTTACTCTGGCATGTTTGATCACTTTACATTCATCCACCTCTCTCTCTCTCTCTCTCTCTCTCTCTCTCTCTCTCTCTCTCTCTCTCTCTCTCTCTCTCTCTCGAGAGAGAGAGAGAGAGAGAGAGAGAGAGAGAGAGAGAGAGAGAGAGAGAGAGAGAGAGAGAGAGAGAGAGAGAGAGAGAGAGAGAGAGAGAGAGAGAGAGAGAGAGAGAGAGAGAGAGAGAGAGAGAGAGAGAGAGAGAGAGAGAGAGAGAGAGAGAGAGAGAGAGAGAGAGAGAGAGAGAGAGAGAGAGAGAGAGAGAGAGAGGGAGAGAGAGAGAGAGAGAGAGAGGGAGAGAGAGAGAGAGAGAGAGAGAGAGAGAGAGAGAGAGAGAGAGAGAGAGAGAGAGAGAGAGAGAGAGAGAGAGAGAGAGAGAGAGAGAGAGAGAGAGAGAGAGATTATAGTCTTTCGGGACACATGCTTAATTCGATTATTACACACACACACACACACACACACACACACACACACACATACATCAATCTTAAAAACCCTTGCCTGTTGCATTGATCACAGCGTTGGTCTTGATAACGCCCTGGTTGGTGTGCACCTCAGACACTCTGCGTCCCCCTAGCAGCGTCTCTGTTGTCCTAATATCAGTGACTGGACAGCATTTCACCACACGAGCCCCTTGTTTCATCGCCCATCTTGTCAGGCCTTCGCAAGTTCCTGCTGGATCCATCTGACCTGGATATAATTCATACATTAGCGAAAACATGCAAATCCTTACACATTTGTATAAATTTGTTAGTTTACCTTTTATAAGTTTGAGTTTCTCTAATAGATCAAGAACCTGTGGAGGTACATCGTAAACCGATGCGCGCGCGCGCGTGCACACACACACACACACACACACACACACACACACACACACACACACACACACACACACACACACACACACCACACACACACACACACACACACACACACACACACCAGAGAGAGAGAGAGAGAGAGAGAGAGAGAGAGAGCTGCCTTCCTGGCAGCCACAGCCCGGTCACTACCCCAGCTGGAACCTCTCCTCGTGGCAGGGCAGACACTAATGCGTCTCGCCTCACCACCACACCTCATTCCCAAGCCAACGCGAGGAGGCAAGGGAACAGACGCCCCAGCTGTCACCTGACCGTGGTCTCCGCCAACGTGAGAGGACTCCGCACCAATGTAGGTGACCTTAGCCACAATTTCGTGCTGAGACATAGTGCTGACATTGTCGCAGTAACAGAAACGTGGCTGAGTGACGAGGTGGAGCCGACGTTTGGCAAAATATCAGGCTACTCCCTGTGGGTGAGGATGGACCGAAAAAATAGAGCAGGCGGAGGTTGTCGCTGCCTGTTTTAAGGATGGCCTCCAAACACAGGAACTTGAGGTAGCCGTGCCACACCTGATGGAGGCACTGTTCTTCAGGGTGGTACTTGCAGACAACAGTGGGCTTCTCCTCTGTGTCATGTACCGCCCCCCGAGACAAGGACGAGCCCCGCTAGACTTCCTGACGGAGGAACTCGACACCCTGCTCCAGCGTCACAAGTGTTCCCATGTGATGATAGTGGGGGACCTGAACTTCCACATGGAGCAGGATGCCTTCAGTAATCTCCTGACTGTTCAGGCCCTAACCAACCATGTCACCTTCCCTACACACGAGCGGGGAGGACTGCTGGATCCTGTGGTGACAGACCTACCCGAAGCCAGCATCAGCTGCCAGCAGCTAGGACCAGTGGGCAGCTCAGATCACTTTGCTGTGCTGTCTCAGGTCGAGCTGCAAACGGCGAGGGAAGACGCTATCCCGCGTACCGTCTGGCTTTGGAACAGGGCGGACTGGCCATCCATGAAGCAGGACATGGAGAACACGGACTGGGAGTCCCTCCTAATGGGAGATGCTGAGACCAAGGCACGCACCCTCACCACCAGGCTCCTTGCCCTCCAACAGCAGCATGTGCCCTGCCGAGTATATCTCTCCAGGCCTGGTGATCCCGCCTGGTTTGGTTTTCGCTGCAGAGCATCTGCCGAGGCCAAGCATGCTGCCTGGGTGAGGTACAAGCGACACCCGTCACGCAGAAACAAGATGCTGCACCGGGAAGCGTGTAGGAGGATGACGTCTATCTGCAGATGGGCGAGGAATCAGCTAAGGGAGGACAGAAGGCGAAAGCTCAGTGGCCCAGGTGTTGGCAACAAGACCTGGTGGAATCTGGTAAAGGAGCAGCAAGGAGCTTGTCACCGCGAGACTCTTCCTCCACTCACCAGACCTGACGGATCCACCGCCACGAGCAGTGCAGACAAGGCCACACTCCTCGCCGAGCTTTTCGCCAACAAGATGAAGGTTGACGACTCGGCACGACCTGTACCACAGCTGGCCCCGGAAACTGATTGCACTGTCACCACTGTCTTGGTGACGGCAGAGCAGGTTGAGCGGCTACTCGGTGCGGTGGATGCGGGTAAAGCCACAGGCCCGGATGACGTCAGCCCACAGCTCCTCAATCAATGCACTAGAGAGCTGTCAACTCCTCTCACCACCGTCTTCACATCTTGCCTGAGGGAGAAGAAGTGGCCCTCAGTATGGAAGGAAGCGCGTGTGGTCCCAGTCCATAAGAAAAACTCAAGGTCTGAGCCCAACAACTACAGACCCATCTCCCTGCTCTCAGTGATGGGCAAGTTGCTGGAGCAAATAGTGGCTGCTGCCATCTGCCAACACCTGAGCGAGAACCACCTCCTCTCAGACAAGCAGTTTGGCTTCAGGCCTGGCAGTTCCACCGCAGACCTCCTCCTCATCCTCTCCAAGGACTGGCAAGACGCCCTGGAAGAAGGCCTGGACACCCTTGTGGTGGCCCTGGACATTGCTGGGGCTTTTGACAGGGTCTGGCACGCGGGGCTCATTGAAAAGCTTCGCGCCAAGGGTGTCCAAGGTGACCTGTTAATGCTGCTAGAAGATTACCTCCAGGGTAGGACCCTTCAGGTAGTAGTCAACGAGCAGTCATCAAGGCCTTCACCTGTCCGGGCCTCAGTTCCACAAGGCTCCGTCTTGGGCCCAGTCCTATGGAACATATACATCGACGACCTCCTCCGGCAGCTGTCATCTGTGGCAGCATACGCCGACGACTGCACACTCTCCCGCTCCTACTGCCGCCTCGACAGTCAGCGTGCCGTCACTGAGCTAAACAGGCAGCTCGGACTGGTGGAGCAGTGGGGAAAGATGTGGCAGGTTAACTTCGCTCCTGAGAAGACGCAGGCGATGGTCATCTCGCGGTCCCCAGGTGCTTCACACGCAGTCTCAGGACAGCTGCGTTTTGGAGGCAAGAGCCTGCCAATTCAGGATTATATCAAGATCCTGGGCGTGTCTGTGGACCGCGGCCTACGCTTCGATCACCACATCAGTGTCGTCGCCCGCCAGACCTCTCTCCGAGTCTCTGCCCTGCGTAGGATGGCGAACACCCTCGACCCACGGGGCATCCTCACGCTATACAGGGCATCTCGCGGTCCCCAGGTGCTTCACACGCTGTCTCAGGACAGCTGCGTTTTGGAGGCAAGAGCCTGCCACTTCAGGATTATATCAAGATCCTGGGCGTGTCTGTGGACCGCGGCCTACGCTTCGATCACCACATCAGTGTCGTCGCCCGCCAGACCTCTCTCCGAGTCTCTGCCCTGCGTAGGATGGCGAACACCCTCGACCCACGGGGCATCCTCACGCTATACAGGGCACAGATACGCCCATGTATGGAGTACGGTGCCCTGTCCTGGATGTCGAGTGCCGCCACCCACATGCAGAGACTGGATGCTGTGCAGCGGCGAGCCCTGCGCTTGGTGGCCACCGATGAGGACCAACAGCACCCACCACCAGTAACGTCACTGGAGCACCGCCGGGACGTGTCGGCACTAGTGGTGTGCCACAAAACTCAGGTGCAGAGGGTCCCTCACCTTGACCCCCTGAGGCTGCTGCCACACACAGTACAGAGGTGCACCAGAGCTGCAGCCAGTAGCGACGAGCTAGTGAAGGTGCCTCGATCTCGCTCTAGCCAACACCTGCGCACCTACACAGCCAGGACTTCGCGGCTGTGGAACATGTTCACGGCGGCCACGCCCCAAGTGCAGGACATGTCCACGCACCAGGTGAAGCTGGCAGCCCACAGCTGGCGTAGCACGCACCTGTCCCCACTGGCGCTTTAAATTTTTATTATTTTATTGTATTAACATTATAATCTTTATGTTAAACATGTTTAGTGTTATTCCTGTAAAAATACTATCATAGGCTTTTTAAATAATTCCACACTCAACGTGGAATTTTAAGCCTTTCTGTAAATATTTGTTTAAAAAAAAAAAAAAAGAGAGAGAGAGAGAGAGAGAGAGAGAGAGAGAGAGAGAGAGAGAGAGAGAGAGAGAGAGAGAGAGAGAGAGAGCCACAGCAACACAACCTGATCCGCCTCTGCCTCGGCTTTCCTTGCATTGATGAGATCCGGCAAGGCACGGCAAAAACCCCCTGAAAGCACTGCTAGGCAACTTCTTCTCCCCTCCTTCACTACTTCCTCCAATATAGCGCCACTTCATGCCTACGTACATGTCTACCACTCCAGCCCCAGCCCTACCACACAGCCGCTGCCACTGCTGCGGTGGTAAATAATGTTTCCCTACCAATCCTCATCACCGTTCAAGAGTACCCTCCTCCAAGATAACTCCATCCCTTCCAAGCTGCTACAAAACGCCACTGATGGGCTGCTATAGATAAAAGTTCGCGTGAGCCAGTGTTCACAAATAATAAACAAAAACAACACAGAGAGAGAGAGAGAGAGAGAGAGAGAGAGAGAGAGAGAGAGAGAGAGAGAGAGAGAGAGAGAGAGAGAGAGAGAGAGAG